>NC_073723.1:63562387-63884331 GCF_023634155.1 Falco peregrinus
AGGTGGGGATCTGCTTCACCATGGACCCCCACGGGCTGCAGGTGGGGATCTGCTCCACCATGGACCTCCATGGGCTGCAGGTGGGGATCTGCTCCACCACGGCCCTCCACGGGCTGAGGGGCACAGCCTGCCCCACCGTGGGCTTCACCACGGGCTGCAGGGGAATCTCTGCTCTGGCGCCTGGAGCCCCCCCTGCCCCTCCTGCACTGACCTGGGGGCTGCGGGGATGTTGCTCTCACTTAGTCTCACTCCTCTCTTCCACTGCAGTTGCTGAAGTTCCCCTACCACCCCCACCCCATCCCACCCCTCTCTTAAATATGTTACCCCAGAGGCACCACCACCATTGCTGTTGGGCTCGGCCTTGGCCAGTGGTGGGTCTGTCTTGGAGCTGGCTGCCACTGCCTCCATTGGACATGGGGGAAACTTCTAGCAGAAGCCAACGCTGTAGCCCTGCCATCTCCCTGCTACCAAAACCTTGCCACGCAAACCCAATACAGACTTCTAAAAAAATTCAGGCTGTGTCATTATTGAGTAACTTAAAACCTAAATTTGGAACAGGATCTTAACTGGATGGAGAAGAGATTCAGTGTATGTCTAAGTCAGGATGCCTTAATTTACATCCTTCATGCTTACTTTAAGAAGAATTAAAAAAATGGCTGTTTGAAAATTAGTATTGAGTTGATATCTTTGTTTTCTGTGCCTGCGTCAATCATAAGACAACACTGAAGTTACTTGTTGCTTTACCGCTATTCTAAGTGAGAATATTTAACACAGTATACTTGAGAGATTTAGGATGGTTGAGAATTTTATGTAATCCATTTAGTGTATTGGTATATTTGTGAAGCAGGAGCATTTTCCACAATATGTGCATTTCTACCAATATGAATTCTGTTTGTGTAGCACTGGGCCAAAAAAAAGGCATCTCAAAAGCTCATATCTTCAACATACTGTCCAGAAGTGGCTATTAATTTCCACGATTTTCAGGTTTGTAAACCACACTGCACTTCTGCAGGCATTTGTCAGCCGTTCGAAACAAATTTGCTACAGAAATTTACATTATTTCAATAAAACCTGTGCTTCGTACCCAGTATGGCATCAGTTACCAGTGGCAAAACAAAAAAATCTTTCTTCCTCTGAGCTTACCTACCTCATTTGATTTCTGGAGATTAATATCCAGTGCCTTGGTACCTTGTTAGAAATAACAGGCAGGACTTCATGGTAATGGCAGTTACAGTCCTTTTCACTTGACAAATGAGTACATTTTTTCCCCTGCTATGTTCAGTGAAGATTTCTTTTGCCAGACAGGTTCAGATGTAGCGCTCCAGCTGTGGTCAGGTGGGCTAGCACAGGATTGTATGAGCATTTGCTCCCCGTTTTCTTTTTCAGTGGCAGTGTAGGGCATTGATAAGACTTTGGTTGGAACCTGATCAGTCAGGACAAGTCGCTTGTATCCTGCAGGTCTCTAATGCAGCCTACTCTTGTCCATCTGTCCGTCCCACCCTTATTCCATCATACTTCCTTGTAGGATTCATTTTCTAGATTAAGAAACAACAAGTGTTAAATCTTTTAATCCCTTAGATCCCTCTTCTTGTTTCATGGATGGATTTAGCACTAGTTTCCACAGATGCAGTAAAACATCCTGTTGCAACCTCCCAGTCAGTCACTTGACAGCCCACTTTTTTCTTTCAAAACTGTTTTACAGTGACTCTTGATCTTCCCTTTCAGAAACCCTGCCGTGGTTGCTGTAATCACAGACTCTCTGAGTTCTTGTTAACTCACTTGTGTCACAGTTTTAAACTCTGTGTATATATTTGATTTACAGAATTTTTTTTCTGCCAATCAGGGGGCTCCAAAAGCTTGTGAACCAGCTTTCCAAACACAGTTAGCAACAAACGGTGACTGCACAGTCCTAGCAGATAAAGTAATTGGTCCGCCTGCAGTTTGCGAAGTCTCATGCAAGCTCTGCCAGCATGCCTCCACTCCTGATACTGAAGGTAAAGGGTATTTCCTGCTTGGTATCACAGTTGAACTTGCCAAAGAACTTCAGTTCTGATAGTGAGGTGGTGTTGTGAAGACTGCTTGTAGTGCGTATTTGCCAAGATACACAATGGTTCATGACATTGATGTGAAGTATTTAATTAGTAATTGTTTTTAGTTGAAAACATTTTAAAATTGTATAGATACATTGCAGGTGAAAGCTCTGGGGAATGAAATGTACTACCAGTTTGCTCTGCAGATCTGTTGCTAAAATTCTGAATTCTAAAATGTGTCTTAATGGTGAGCCAAGAAGGAAGGTTCTTTTTGGTTGCCTGGAAGAGCCTTTCCTGTTCTACACCTGAACTCTTCTCAGCATCTGCTTCCTCACTGCTATTTCTTTTTTAGCCCCATTGTTTCAGAGGGTTTCTTTTTTCTCAGATTGTGCTGTAAGTGCTCTGTGGTGTGCCCTCTTCTGTTTCTCTATAGCTTCCTACGTGCTCTCCATACACTCCTCTCATTCCTCTGCTGGGGTGTTCTGGTGGCAGCTCCCACTCATCACAGCTGGTGCCATTTTGCCTACATACTGCAGTAAAAAGCTGGAAAATACCAGTTTCGGGACTACCTATGGAGCTTGCATATTTTGGCTTCCTACATACAATAAATGAGGTTTGAATGCAAGATCAGAGGTGGCGGCCTCTTCTGCTTCAAATGAGAGATCAAGAGTTGTCACAAGCAGAACAGTGCATCCTGTATGGGCTGGTCCCTGGGAGCAGCTCTTCATGTCCAGCTGGCTGCCCTTCAGTCTGTGGTAGGGTCCTGGATGGGATGTCCTTTTATTCTGCTTCAGGTAACGGACCTGGTCACTAGTGATGGTAATATACTGGCCAGTTGTGCAAACACATCTGGCACTTGCATTCTGAAAAAGCTGTTGTAGGTGCATGGATGAGGGCTTGCTTTGGTTGTACCGCATCTGCATTGGGGTCCAGTATGTGAAATGATCCAGCGCAACTGCTGTTTTGGCATGTAAAGCACAGGACAGATAGTTCTGCTTTCCCAGGAGGTGGGTGTGCAAGTTCTGGGTGATGTGGAAGTATCGGCCCTAGCAATGAGAGGAGAGCATGGAGATCGTGGAGCCCTAGGTGTGCAACTTGCGGTTCCTCTCGAAGAGGAGATTTACTTTGTGGAGGAAGGTTTCTCTTCCACAGTTTGAGCTTTTCCCTAGCATATGGGTAGGTAGGAAGGGTTTTCCAAATGTGTTATAGTTACATAAAACATGCAACATCTGACAGATACGAAGAGGGTTATAATAAATGATCCCTTTGCACTCCCTCTCCAAAAAAGCTAAACAAAATGATAATACAAAGTCCATGAGGTTTTCTGTCCTGGTTATGTTAGTGTGGAAACCCTGGCTGTGAGCATGGGTTAACAGTGCCTGGACCTGTTGGTGAGCTTTCTGTTAGGCAAGTACAAATTACAGTGTTAATTTTGTTTTTATTTGCCACTGCTATTAATACTTGTGTATGTGTGGGAGATTATTTCCCATATCACATCTCCAGTTCCAGTTCTGCATCTGCTATAATGCAGAGATACTAGAGGCTGCTTTAAGTTCTCAGATTATTTTTTTTGTCTCCTTTCTCCCTTTTCTATCTTTCCCATTTTTAAAGCTGTACTAGTTTTCCGAAGGATAAAGTGAAGTTAAAAAAAGAAGTAGAGTTGTATTTAGGATGTAGGGATTATTTTGCTTTACTGGAAATATTTAGCCAAGTTAGTGGTTTGGAACTATTTTCATGAGAACTGCTTCAGCTAAAAGTTACTGAGACAAAATTCTGTAAAAATAACTGTGAACTCCAGTTTATAGCAAAGTAATTGCTGGCAGCCCTCAGTTTAAAAACTTTACGTAGCTGCAAGAAAGAAAGCATTATGGATCAAAGTGATCTGGATTTTTTTGGCAATTAAAAAAAAAAAAGTTAACATTTGGGTTTGAACCCTGCTGTGACTAGTTCATTTCCATCCAATTTTTACTCTGTATCCCTAATAAGAATGACACTGAGGAACAGCGTATGGGAAGACACACTTTTTTCTATTTAAAATTAGTTCCACAGGATGGAGATTTGGCAACAGACATGGAAACCAAGCAGATCTGTTTACAGAGCTCTCTGCCTCTCCATATAATAAAACCAACAAGAAAGCTTGAATAAAGAGAGATTTTAATGATGAAGCCACACTTTGTTGAAATGTTTTTTTGGGGCTGCTTTCTTGGTCTTTTTAGCTTGTTGATAAACTAGTTATTTGGTGTGAGATGTAAATTGAGGGTGCCAACACTCATCTGGTGTCCTGTGCTCTTTAGAGCTGCTGGCCACCGTTCACAGAAATGAGCCAGATACAAAGAGATTGGAAGAGGTGATATCAAAGAAGCTGAGGCTGTTACAGGTACTGCTAGGATAAATGTTAGGAGACAACTTTTATGAGAGGAGTCATTGCAGGTTTCGGACATAAGTTTAAGGGTTAGGCTGCGGCTAGTGTCCATGCAGGAACACATGGGAGTAAGTGGAATCAGTTTCCCATCTCTTTAACTCCTACAAATCGTTGTTGGATCTTTTCAGAAATCAAGTGGGGGTACCCGTGCCCTCTGTGGTGTGCTGGCAGGAAACAGCTAGGATGGGAGACTGGCAGGACACAGTTCCCTGTGCCAGTTAACTTAATGATCAGCAACAATGAGCCAATAGAGGGATGGAAATTAGTCTGTTAAGCTGGTGAAGAATAGTAGAAATTTGCCTAAGATCCAGGAGAAAACCTGGAATAAGCTGTAACTTGCTGACTCAGAAAATTTCCTGGTGCTGTACAGTTGCTGCCAGTCCCACACATCTGGCAAACAGCAGGAAAATATTTCATTTTTTTAAGTATTTCCTTACTTTTTGTTCCTCAGATTAAAAATTGTTAGAAAAATGAATGAAGTTTTGTCTTCACTGAAGAGTTACAAGAGGAAAAATTGTTATTGTGCATGTGTCACTTCTTAGTTGTATATGGAGAGGTTGGTGGTACCTTAAATTCTCTGGCTATTTGGCCTGAAAATAAGAAAATGCTTATGGGTCTTTTTTTTTCCCTTTCCTTTTTTAAAAAAGGCAGAAAATTACATTCCTTTTTTCCTAACATCTTGTCTGGAAAGATGCAAAATTCATCTATTAGAATAGAATAGAATAAAATCTATTTCATAACATGATATTTACAAATGTGTTACCTGAATGAATACAAGTTCTGCGGGAAGAGTCAACTTTTGTTTTACGAAGGGAAATGCCACCTTGCAAAGTAACTGAAGCCCTTTGATGGAGCGGACGTGCAAGTGAATATAAAAGATCTGAATGGCATTCAGAGGTCTTTGACCTTCTTTACCAGAAGGAGGCCAAGCAGCTGTGCATGAAGGAGGGTCATGTCATGGACTAATATGTGGGTTAAAAGAGGGGAAGAATAAGGTAGGAATAAGTGGTCCCTTCTGACTGTCACCAGTGTAGTTGGACTGGTTGGTGTATTTAACATAAAGAAAGTACACTGGAGAAAGGGCTTGTTAATGAAGTGAGAAGGTTTGCTGATGATACTAATATGTTCATGGTAGTAAGGCTGAAGTGAACCATGAAGAACTTGAGTAGTGCCTTACATGGCTGTGTGACTGAATAGTAGAAAAGCAGGTAAAATCCAGCGCAGATAAATGGAAAGCGATCTACATGAGGAAAAATAACTGTGATTCCACTAAAAAATGATGGGCTTCGAGCCGTTACCATGAGTGAGTCAGGTTATGATAAATAGCAATGTAAAACAGGAACTCGCTACACTAATTGGAGAAGCAAATAAAATGCTAGGAAATATTAATAAATACATAGAGAATTAAACAGATGGCATTCTTGTTGCCAATGTGTAAGTTCACGGCTCACCAGTATCCTGTATAGCATAGGCGGTTCAGGTCCACTCAGCTCAGAAACAATACAGTAGGATGGGAAAAATTTGGAGAAAGCAGCAGTCGTAAGAGGTGTGGAAAGGCTTATGTGCAAAGAATGCTGGGGCTCTGTATCCTGCAAAGAAGAGACATTGGAGGATATTCTTGAGGTCTGCAGTATTGTGAGTCATGGCGAGAGGGTGTGCAGGTTCAGTTGTTCACTGCCTCTTCCTACACAAGTCCTGGGAGGCATCAAGTAAAGTAAGAGTATAAGCAAACAAAAGAGAGGTGGGTCTTCATAAAACACTGTGGCAAAGAATGCTACGTTTACTGAAAGTTCACATGGGTCCATTTTCTGACACTACATGGTAAAAAAAAATAGTAATTTTTTTTCTGTAATTGTATGTATGATGTAATGGGTAGGTGCACTGTGAAACATTAGTGTTTCCTATGGTCTTTTGCGGTTCAGTGTAACCTTGTATTTCCCACAGTAGGTAACTATTACAAGCTTATAAGGAAAAGTGAGATAATAAGCTCATTTAGCTGAATTAAGTGGCCTCGCTATATGTATAAAATTCCTGGAATCCTTTTTTAGTGTGAGAGGAAGCCTTTTTTGATTGTTCTTATTTAGTCTCCCAGCTTCCTCAATTACTTAAGAGGATATAGTACCTTTACTTGGATTTTTACAAGCAGTCTTGGATTTAGTTTCTAGTAAATGTCTCCACCATTCCCTTTGTCACTAGAAAATTTGTTTGAGAACTTCAGTTGCGCACATAAGAGAAAATACTCTTTAAGTTACAGTGGTGTGGGTTTGTTGGCAGCTCTGGATTTTCACGAAGGCATCATGCCTCTTCAGGCATGCATGTTGTTGTTAAAGAAGGTGAAGTTGTGCTTTACCCCTCAAACAGGGCAGGTTCCTTCTCAGTGCATTGCCAGCATCTTCTGAAGTGGTCCTTTAACTGCTGTTACTGAAATACTGGGTCCCAGATTTGGTGCAAAAAACCAGTTGTTCATGCAAGGAAAGCTAGGAAATCTCTGCCTCAGGATCCTTATCCTCATCTTAGCAACAGGGGCATGGTTTTGTTGAATGTGTCTTTCCCAGTTTTGGAGCTCACACTGTATGTTGCTGAAACAGCAGTCTTCCATTGAAAGCAGAGGAATAATGACAACACCGAAAGCTCTTACCTGCAGCTGCCCACACCTCCCCAGGCTGGGTGAGCTCAGTTCCCTTCTTCCCCAGGTCCCTCACCTCAGTAGCACTGTAAGTTATTCATGTTCTAAATGCATACACTTGTATGTGTTTTGTGCCTGTTTTGTGTTTTACACCTTCCCCACCCCCACCCTCCATACCCAGTGCCTGCACCGTATTCTGAACCTTCACTCAAGGTGTTAATAGCCATCCTTGGCAGCCTCATCAGGGAACCAGGGCTGGCCTCTGTTGCTCAGGGTGTCACATCCTTGCTCCCTGTGCTGTATCTGGTCTGGGGATTTCTGTTTCCTGGACCAGCTGGAGATCTTGAGTGTGCGTGCATGAGCCTCCATTGCTCACTGAACCCTGATGAGAGATGTGGTGTTTTACCTAGAGACTCTGCCAGAGGTGATTCCTCTCAGCACTAGGAGACCTTCATTCATTTCAGTTCTGATGGGCATATTCTCTTTTCGGAAACTTTTCTCTCTCACTTATAGTAGTATTTGTCTGTGAAAAGTGCCAATGGCCTTCTTGGTTGTGCAGTATCTGGTGTGATACTTGTGTGTGATGGACTTGTGTGCAATGTTTTGCTTCTGAAATGAGAGACAAATCTGGGGATGGTCTTGAGCAACGGTTGCAGAGAAGGCATAAATACCAAAGTTTAATGGGAGCCCAGGTTTCCTGATGGTAACTTGTTGTGCTAACAGCAGATTCATTTGTTTCCTAATTAATCAGAAGGAGTGTTCTTTTTATTTCAGCCATCTGGTGGAGAGCATGTTGTTTAGCTTCTTGCTACTGCACATTGGAGCTACACAGGAAAAAGGATGTTTCAACTTCTGTTTTTGGCTTGTTTTTCTAGGTTGAGTCAGTATACAGCACGTTAAAACATACAGTAATTGGTTGCAAAGTTCATCTCTCAAGGACTGTAGAAACATAACTTAAATTGTCTTTCCTGAAAAGACAAGATGATATTGACAGTTTAATTGCTTGTTATTATTTGTTTTATTCCATGAAATCAGTTGGCAGGACAAAAGCAAAATTTCTTTACTGAACTGCAGGACTATTCTAGGATACTGAATTTGTTACCACTTTGGAGAGAACACTCAATGTCGCTTTTACATTTCTTCTTTGGATTAATGTCAAAAACATACTGCCTGTCACACAATTTGTCGTTGAGTGTGCCATTAGCTTGCTAACTCCTCACAAGGATCTTAAAACATTGCATTTTTTTCCTCCAGAAGTCCCTTTAGCACAGCCTTTCTTTGGAAGCTATATTGTTCTTGTGGAATATTTTCCAAGGAGCAGTCTGTCCCTATGCGATGTTTACTGTATTTTTGCCTTGCAGCCAGCAGATTTTAGTACAAACTTGCCTGGGGGTGGCCTTGTCCTATTTTCCTCTTAGATGGTTCTGGCATTTATAGAGCTTGGGAGATCGTGCTTCTGAATTTTCCAGTCTGAAGAGCTCGAGCCAAAACAGCAGGGGAGAAAGCAAACCTGTACGTTGTTTGGCTTACGGCAGCTGGGCCTGTTTTTCCTTTGACCTAAAGCAATGGCAGATTTTCTTGGGTTTTGTGTGGAGGAGGAGGGGGAGTGAAGATGAGGAAAGCTATGTGGGGAAAACTGCTTTATCTGTGTGCTCAGAAAAAGCAAACCTTCCCCCCCCTTCCCCCAATCCCTCTTTTTGCACTCCTAACCAAGATAACTCAATAAACTCCAAACTACTTCTACACTGCATGTAGAGACTGTCTTTGTTTGAGTTAGTTTACTAATACTGATTACTAATGAGAAAAGGGACTGCACATTGTTTTAATAGTGCATTAACTTTTTGAGCAACAAACTTTTTTATGTTGTAGTACCGTAGCACTTGCAGAATGGACTTTATATTAGAGGACTGGCTGGCTCCCTCACAGTTTTTAGTGACATTTGATAGCTTCCCACCAACCTGTATTTTCTTCCTTATGTCTTGGTCAGTGAAAGAAACTGTTGCCAATTAGGGCCTGGAGTCTCAGCTGGGGAATGAACTTTGATGAATGAATGTGGGAAAAATGAAATACCCCGCAGATGGGTGGCTTGGAGAACATAACAAGTCTTCGAGTTTGGCCTTATGCTCGGAGAGCCTTTGTTGTCTGTAAACACTGTCTCTGCAGTCATCTGCTCCAAACGAGGTTTCCTGTAGAAATGCATTTCACTGTTTTTTGCCTTCTATGTGTTGTAGTCTTATATTTATCAGCAGATGTTTAAGTTTTGCATTTAGGTAACAGAAATATTTAGTTCTGCCACAGGGTGAATTTATCCCTAGAGGAATGCTTTTGCCTGTGATTGCTGGAATCCCAGGCTTAGGGATTCCAGGAGCACAGGAGAGTTTCCTAAAAAGTGTGTGAGAACAACAGTGAGTGTTGAGGCTTAGTACACGTTAGAAGTGTAACACAGATTACACTGCCTGTGTGTGCCAAGCATTTCCAAGGGACTCGTAGTGACCAAACCAAACTAAAACCCCATAATATCTCTAAAGACTGTTAGGATTCCTGCTTGTAGGTCTACAATAGTGTGGGACAAATGGGTGACAGTTCCTGGACCTTCTCAGCTGAACATAAAGAGAAAAATGCATCTTTCTCCATGTTTTAAAGTTTTCTCCCTTTATATTCTTTACGTCGTCATTTTTCGTTACAGATATGTGGGGATATTAATGATGACTGCTGTAGGAGAAACTATTGTTTCCACTGTAGTTCTGGCAGGAGATGATAGTGCAGTAGCTACGTAGCTGCTCCTTCTGTGAGGAGGCTGTTTACCAGCTTCATAGCGCAAATGCTCATCTGGAATAAGAGTTTTCTTAATTGGCAAGTTTGATAGATTTCCCTCCCCTCCTCTTGTCCCCATTTGCAGCCTCTGAGTCAGTCAGTGATATACCCAAATCGTGTTTCATCCTAAAGGGAAGATTATTTGGATCTGTAAATGGACACAAGAAGCAAGGGGAACGTTAGTCAGAACAGACACTCATTAGTCTGAAGGTTTCCTGTTGGGACAGGAAGGGTCAGCAGAGTTGGTGCTGTAGAACAAGTATCTCCACTGTCTCTTGGTGGAGTGGTGGGAATGCCTCAGGCTGTCAGAGTGGGCCAGGAAGGAGCTGAGCCTTTCAAAAAATGAGCTGGCTTCAGAATCGTTAGGTGTGTTACGTAGGCAAGTAGTCCAGTTTGCCTAGCGGTTCTGTATTTATTTTCCTCTTTCCATTGCACGAGACACTGTTGCAGTATGAGGCTTTCATCACTACATAGATTTGGTCCCTGTCCCCTGACTGAAGTACCTTCACCTTTGCAAGTTTTGCTTTTTGTGCATGGAGAGACTGTTTAAATTAGGTACCTTAAAAAAAATAAATCTCTTCTGCAGTGATAATTTATCTCAGTTTCCTTTAATAATCACCTTTTTTGAGTACTGGTCTTCTTCATCTAATATGGACTTTTTCTGCTTTTTGTTGCCCTTTGTTCTACAAATCCCAGTGGGCTATAGTGAATTCTTGTTTGACATCTTCTCTTTTTTCAATGGTTATCCAAACTCAGAAGGGAAGGCCTAGATAAAAGACCTCAGAATTCTGTGAATTTAGTACTGCTCCTCATCTCACTTCTGTTACTAAATGTAGTAATTCCTGCATCTGTCTTCTGGTATTTAGTATTGCTGCTGCCGCCCTTAGGAATAGATTTCCTTCAAATGTTAAACTCACTTGGGGAGGCTGTAATCACGATTTACTAATTTCTCTCTTCTTTTAATATTCTCAAGAATGCCTTCCTTAACATTAAGTAGCAGATCTGGTAGATTCTTTGCTGGTATTAATTGCTGTGTAACCAAGTGCCCTTGAAAGTCAGTTATGTAAATGAGCAGCCTTGAGCTGCCCATAAGAACGATGCTGGCTTGAGTTTTAATTTAATAATTGAGGAATTGGAACGTAACATGGTTCTTTAAATCCTAAATAGGATACAGCCATATTCTTTATTATACAAATTCTAATTGCATGAACGATGATATATCAGCGGTTTAACATTTAGTTTAGGTGGTCGCTTTGCATGCAGGTGAGCCCTTTAGATACAGTTATTATTAGGAAAAAGCCTTGAATTCAGTTGCCTTAGGTTTTTTTAGTTGAGTATTTTGAAAGAAATTAATGATTTGTTGTGGTCTTAAAATACCAAGTAGAGCCTTCCTTGCAATATATTCTTTACATCTGTTTTTTTCCTTTCTTAACTTAGTTATCATAAAAGTTGCAATTCTTCTGTAAACGTTCCTTGTATTTTTTCTGAAGATGCATCATACCTAAATCTCTTGGCTATTAAAAAGTACATGAGTTGTGGACAATGGAAGGGCTGGTACATCATCCAAATAATTGTTTTGTTTGTTTGAGTAAAGGTTATTTACCATTACATACAATATATGGGAAAAGTCGGTGGATGCAAAGTTATTTGCAAATACAGGCTTGGCAAACCTCCTCTGGAATTCAAAAAGGGTTTTCCAGCTTGACTTAGTCATTTTTCCCAAATGTCTTGGCATAACTGATCACTCAGGAGTGACATATGGTAGAAACATGCTCTAAGGGACAAGTCTTCCGGATGGCGCACAGCACCACACAAGATAGACAGATGGTGGCTTATTCAACCTTGGAAAAAGTTTAATCCTACATATTGGCACGGCGGCCTGGGTACTGAGAGAGAGGCACACACATGCCTGTGAAATCTGAGGGAAAGCTTTTGTGAGTTTGCTTTATTACTGAAAGAACTAGAAAGATTGAGCTGATATTATACGGCATGAGTATCTGCAAAATTACATGTTCAACATACTGTCCAGAAAAAGTGATCTTCCCTGGAAAAGTGGAAATCCCAGAGTTAGCAGAACACTGCAGAGAATAGTTTGCTGAACTTTCCACAGCTGCTTCTAGACTAAAACATGTTTATCTGACAAAGCTGTTAAGTACTTGCCTTAACTTAGCACTGATAGCTGTTAACTGAAGTGTCTAAGAGAAAGGGTATTTTATGTTTTTCGTGGTTTTACTTATGTTTCAGGGGTTGCTATTGGTTTTGTGAAGTGTGTTAGTAGTTCATGGCATAGAAGCTGTAACCTTTCTCTTAGGTAAGTTCAGACAAAAGGTTACAAATTCCCTGATGCTAAATTTAAATTTATAGCAGTAAAGGCAAACTGTACGTTATAGTTTGTTTTTTTTTAACAAGAAGCAGAAGAACATCAGGCCTTTCAGTTTAATATCTTTGTGTTTAAGACAGTGAAGAGAGAGACAGAATATCTGACATAGAAAAATGAACCAGTGATGTGGATTGTTGAGATACCTAGGGAGGAACAAAATCTGCTTTGATTTCTTTCTGGAAATCAAGTAGCAATTGCTTGATGGATACTCTGGAGTCTGTGCTGTGTTCAGTAAGGATTTTGAAAACACTGAGGACATGAAGGATTGCCTATCCAACTTCTTCTCCCCCACTTTTTTTTTGTTGTAGACCACACTCAATATTCACAACTAGAAGGAAAAGGAAGAATCTCCTGACTCTGGACTTCAAGGGTATTGTTATGTTGTATTGGGTGAGTTTAAACTAGGCAAGACATTTTTCTGAAACATTTCCAGAAAGGTAAACGTAATTCAAACAAACTAATCTTTTGCCAGTAGAGGAATACTTTGGTCAAATTAATTGCATGCCAGTAGCATTTCAGCCATACCATACCACAGCATCATGATCTTTTAGATACATATTTTATAGCAGTTATATATGTGTACGTGTTGATGTGTGTGTATAGATATATATCCATATACATAGCTACAGCTAAAACTTCCTAGTGATTTTTAGATGTTGGAAGGTTTTGATTTGTCAGCCCTGGTATTTTTTGTGGTAATACATTGGTTTCAAGGAATTGTCTTAGATGAAAGAGGTGGTGAAGGAAGAGGGAGAAAAGTGAGATGCCCAGAGTAACCAGCATATTGGTAATTACTTGCCTGGATGTGGAAGACCCAGTTAATGTTTCTGTTCTGCCTAATGAGAGAAATTACTTGAAAATGAGATCCAAGCTGCTGAACTATAAAGTCACATGGCTCATTCAGCATTGAGTGATGCATAGTTTTAAAATATGATGCAGTATGAGAGAGAGTGCTGCAAAGAGACAATTCAGTAACCTGTTGCTTAGGATATGCATTGAAGGAGTAAGAAATGCCGAATTCCTGCTTTCAGCTAAGATTGCCTTTGTGTAATATAAAGATATACTGACTTTTGGGCTGGTAAAAACATACACTCTTCCCGAGGATGTGAGTACCTTTTAGGTACTTATTTTCCTGTCACCCTTTTCTTTCTTTCCCTGTGCCCCATTGTGCAAAATGGTGACCATACCATAGACACACCTGAAGGCCTACAGTAATGGCTGCAGAACTGGTGCACTGTTTCCCATTTCTTGGTTTTTTCCCCATCTACTATAATTATTATAGGATTATGTTCAGCTTTGGGGCCCCCATCATAAGAAGGACATGGACCTGTTGGAGCGAGCCCAGAGGAGGGACACAAAGATGACCAGAGGACTGGAGCACCTCTCCTGTGAAGACAGGCTGAGGGAGTTGGGGTTGTTCAGCCTGGAGGAGAGAAGGCTCTGGGGACACCTTATAGTGGCCTCCCAGTACCTGAAGGGGGCCTACAAGAAAGCTGGAGAGGGACTTCTTACAAGGGCCTGTGGTGACAGGACAAGAGGTAACGGCTTTAAGCTGTAAGAAGACAGACTTAGATTAGACATTAGGAAGAAATTCTTTACTGTGAGGGTGGTGAGGCACTGGGCCAGGTTTCCCAGAGAAGCCGTGGATGCCCCATCCCTGGAAGTGTTCAAGGCCAGGCAGGATGGGGCTTTGAGAAACCTGGTGTAGTGGAAGGTGTCCCTGCCCATGGCAGGGGGCTCCTCGGAACTAGATGATCTGTAAGGTCCCTTCCAACCCCAAACCATTCTATGATTCTGTGATTAGTCAGTAAAAATGTCAATAATTCAATTTTGTGCCCAAGTGCACAGTCAGCAAAATATGACAGACATCAGTTTACTCTCCTCCTAGACCCTACAAGTATCTTACACACTGCCCACGAGGAATGAGTGTTTTGGTGGCCCAGCCAGCCAGCTATGACAGAGCCCTGCTTTTCTGTCGTGGTGCGTGCCTGTGGGCCTTCTAAACATCATTTTTATTTGTGAGAAGGGGAGTTACAATCTGATGATATTATTAACATTCTGCAGATCCACAATTGACACCTTTTTGACCCAGATCTGAGGTTCAGACTCAAATACTTCAGTCCCTTGAAATTTTAAGTAATGTTTCATAGAATTGCAGGTTTTATAATTCATAGGCTAAGCATGATCATACCATTGCTGAGTCGCTGAATGTTGGTGTGTATGCATCAGCCATCTGCTGTCGTCCTGTATCTTCCTGGCCAGTGACAGTGGTGGTCATTAAACCATGATGGCTCTCTGCCAGATGGGAATGGTTTGAGGTAGTAACATGGCTGTGCCCCAAAAAAGCCACTTTTCTTCACTGGTAGTAATGACTTTTGGAGGACTGAAATGAAGAAAGAGGAGTTGTAATAGAGGAATGAAGATTCTGTGAAGACAGAGATGTGAAGGGTTTGGGTGTCTGAGGGGGAACAAAGGCTGGCTTTTGTAGCAGGGGTTTTTAATCAATTATGCAAGCAAATGAGGAATGGAGAAACTGTCTACACAGGAGAGAAGCAGCCTGAAGCCTGAAGGATGTGGAAGAGAAGCTGCATGTAGTAGGGATTTTTTTTGAGGGCTCTCATCTGTAGATCACTGACCTAAGCGTGGTAAGGAAGCAGATACAAAATGCGTGTAGTCTCATTTTATTTTGTCTAGACTTGCATACCTTGCCCACTTCCCAAGTGGAGAGTGATTGGGAACTCGTACAAAGCTTGTGCATGTTTTGCTTCAACCCCAAATGTCCTGGAAACCTAGCATACCCACAGGGTTAGTTCGTTGTGTTAAACTTCCTATGAAATCTGGACATGATGTGGGTTGGTGCTAACGATGGGATCTTGTGCCATCTTGCTCTGCCAGGTCCTGCTTCTTTGGAGGTATGGTAATCAATACCAAAAAAATCTAATGCAGGAACTAAAGAAAAATATTTAACGAGGTTACTGATCCAAACCAAAGGAGACCAAACATGGTTAAGAAAGGACAGACATAACTGTGTGTGCAGTGGTGGGAATTTTACCATGCTAGTTCATGCAAATCGCTGCCAGGTTGTTGAGAGAGCCTCTGAAGTTAAGCTGTAACTTTAAAATATCAGGAGTAAGATGTCTTGCTGCATACCTCATGGAATACATTTTAGTCTTTAGTGAAGAGGTGATTCAAAATGTACTCTCAAACAGGAGGGAAGAACAATTTAAAGGTCCTCATTTATTCAGTAATCCAGTGGTAAGAAAATGTGAAGTTGTAATTGTCTTCTGTACTTTCTCCCCCCCTCGTTGGGAGTGTTTTTTTAGGTATTAATTCCTAATCAGGTACTTAATTGCCCTTCTTTCTCGCCCTCCTCCCCTCAAAAAATCCCAGACCACAATGACTTAAAAACTATACCATGTGTAGGTTGTGATGTGCACTGGAGGTGATGTACCTCTCTTAAAATCTTAAATGAAGGTAAAGCTGAAAATGGCTGCAATCACTTTTATGCTGTCCCCCCTTGTTCCCTCTCCCTCTCCCTTCCGCTTGTGCTCACTTGCTCACTCTTTAGTATAACACAGTTGAACAGCAGTGAAGTGTAAAATGTGCTTTTGCCAAGGTCAGTTCCTTGTGATTACTCGCCTGTGGCAACTTACGCCAGTTGCAACAGACTGAGTCTCAGCAGTCCACAAAGTCACACTGGTGCTTATGCAGAGGACACCCAGTGTAGGTTATAGTAACTGTAGTCTGGAATAGCTTGCAGTGCTACTGAATTTTAGCAGCTTTATTTAACTCTTATGATCTAGCTTCCTCTTGCTTCAGTGGTATAGAAGTGGTTTAGAACACTTCTGTTCCATGAAGTGCGGGGCTGTCGTCTTCTCTGGATACCCTCAAGGAGGATTTTGTGTAGATGAAATTCTTACTTTTATAGGTTGTTTCTTTTCTTACAGTGGATTGCTCAAATTTCAGGAATTAATCATAAATGAAGAGAAGATAAAATAAACCGTCACGGGTACATGCATCTTCTAAAGATCATACCTATATTTTCTGTGGTTGGCTTGCTTTTGGGGAAAGTCGTATCAAATACTGCTCTGTTGACATTGACAGAAAAGAAATTGCATATCTACATAGTAAGAAGTATTACGAAAAAGTAGAAGTAGTTTTTTAAAGCAAGAACTTAAAAGATAGTGACACGTAGTCTCTGTACTACCTTTAAAAATGTTGTATAAACTCATAAGCATGAGGTATTTTTTTGTTCAGAAGCTAAAGATTTTGATTGCTGTGACTGGGCAACAAATATGAGATTCAAGAACATCCGTTTTAGGAGGTAGGAGTTGTTGGACCTCATTTTGTTGTGGACAGCGGATTGCACGGTGGAAGTGGGAGGGATCTCCACTTCCATTCTCGTTTCTCACATATGAGCAAACATGTCCCTTTATGAAAAGACATTGTATTTAGAACAGAAAAGCACGGACTTCCTGTGTTATATTTGTGCTATCATCAACAATATACCTGATTTTATTTTCATTCTGAAAATACTTTTGTAAGAAGGATTTAGCTCTTGAGCTCTGTGATAGTGACTTTGAGGTTACCTGTCCATCACTACGGACTAGTAGAGAGGCAATAAGCTGTCTAGATGATCGGCTGAAGGACTAGAGCTAAACTTCAGTGATCATTGAAATTCAGTTAAGTGCAAAATTTCTTTACTTAACATTGATTATGCATTTGATTCATTTTGAAACTATGTGTTGCTGTATTGAACACTGCTCTTGTGTTTGGTTTGGAATGATTCCTGAGCAACAGTAAAATAATGGGTCAGCAATTGAGTCTTGATCCTGTAAACACGCTTGCACAAAACGCACAAGAATATTCCCGTTTTGCTCAGTGGAACTCCCCACAAAACAGGGTGGGAATTCAGAAGTCAAGTCATTTGAAGCACTTCATGAAGAGTTCATCCCGTATTTTCTATTTTATCTTGCTTCCAGGCTTACAAGAAGTATTTTTATTGAGGAATGTGTTACTTGTTGCTTTTTTTGCCTATATGGAAGACAATGAAATTTGTTTTTCTTTGCAAGTATGTTTTGGACTGACTTTTACTGGTTTTGGTTTTCATAGCCTGTATGATTCTGTTGCTGTTCCAGCCCCTATTCCTTTGCTTTTGATAATATTTGTATTGGCCTGGTTCTTATGGAAGATTATGCTATGAGAGCTGTGTTCAGACTTCGTGAGGATTGATCTGTCTACTCATCTTAGTTGAAAATTCATGGTGGCAATTTTTTGTGTGTCTGTGCTGTGGTATATAGGCCTGTAGCACTTACAGCAGTGCATGTTACAGAGACAGTGGAAATGAATGTTACCTAGGAAATAATAATGTAGGAAAGAATAACTGTGCTTGTAGAAGCTGTTTTCAGTGAGCTGAGAAATGAACAGATGTGTGTTCTTGGGTGCGGTAATATAGAAGAGTTGCATTGTCCATGCTCACCAGAATTTGTCCTATTAATTTCCTTTAATCTTGAGGAACTTGAGGAAAGAAAAGAACTATTCAGACATCAAAGCTGGTTTTGGAACATTCCTAATGACGTTCTTGCAGTAGGCTGCTGCGTTCAGCATAAGCAAACAGTTGATAGCTGAGATCGAAGAAGTCTGCACAAAACCCTGAACTAATTCAAATCTCTGTGCAGAGCTTCTAAACAATTTTTAAAAATTCATTAGAACTTCACTATTTTTCAAGTTCTTATCTCCTGGATTCTGGGTGATAGCAGAAATGCTTCTTTGCACACAATAAAGGTAGATACTGTGTTTTTTTCTGGACAAGTAAGAATCCAGAGCCCTTGAAGTCTTGCAAGTTTTGCAGCCTAATTTTTTTAACTCACGGGTGGAGATACGAAAACTCTTAAGGGATTTAACCATACACTTCCTAGTAGTTTTAAAGGGAGCTCTCCAAGCCAGTGTCCTGGTCAGCTTTGAAATGTTTGCTGTACTAATTCAGACATGCTGGAAATAAGCATTTTAATGTAGGGATAGAACCTTACTTTTGCAATGCACCTGCAGTTTGTGAGTACCGCAAGAGGCGTCCCTTTCTGAAGACAACCGCTGCACTCTCTTAGTAGAAGTAGCGTGCCTCGTGTTTCATGTACTCACTGCTGTATCAGTTTCATTAGCAACAGACTGGAGAAATCAGCAGTAAATTTGTGTTGTGTGGCAAAACATCTCTCTTCTCTCCTTTTGTTTTTGTTTTTTTTTAACCCTTAAATATGTATCTTGCTTTTTCGGGCAACAGTAGTAATACCTCTTCATAAGCATTTAGTTCACATTCAGACATAGCAGAGTACCTGAGGACTAGCAGCCAGGTAAACAGAAGTCAATACATTTAGACAGAGAAAACATTCTCAAGTTCCCTATAAAAAATGTTTATTCTGAATAAAGGCTTGTTTTAATCCGAGGGAGCAGTAATTCTGTAACAGCTATCAAACAAACATCCTTGGAAGACGAAGGGGAAACCAGCTGATAAATCATGATTTTTTGTGTTTCCCCTTTTAATGGCAATATTAGCTTTAAGCTTCTAACAGGTTTTAATAAATGGTAATTTTAGATTTCAGTTACCATAAGACAGCATCATCCGGGTAGTTTCCTTCTTATCAGATGGGTAAAATTCAGATCAGAAGGCAGGATTACAAGGCAGGGTTTCGTACAGTTTGTTATTTATGGCTTTGACACCTGAATCACTGCATGGACCAGGGCAGTCTATAACATGACTTCAGCTTTCCCATGGGAAATACAGGCTAATAATTCCTGCCTCACGGATGCATAGGAAGATTAACTTCATGGAACGAGTGAAGTATTTATTAATAATGATCGTTATTGCTATGTCACTTACTTGTTCATATCAGTGACATTGGTAATACATTACTCCTGAGGGGAATGTAAATGAGCTCATAAAACAAAAGACACTAATTCAAGTAATTTTCATCACCCTTCACCAAAGCACGTGTATTCAGTAGTGTCCATGTTAGTGCTTACTGTTTTGATGATTTTAAAATATTAGGAAATGCCACTAAATACAAAGGGAGAACCCAAGGTCATGCTCGCTTGTTCTATCTTCAGATCGCACCTACTGGAGTGTTTTTCATAATCTTTCTTTAAAGGCCTGTTAACTGAGAATGTAGGTGAAGCAGGATACATTTTAAATCCAGTTAGATTTTAGAAGTTTAATCTTGCTGTGTGTTTTCTGCAGTACATACTTGCAGTACAAGTGTGATGTATGATTAAATTGTGAAGCGTCCACAGGAGCATGGCTCTTTAATTTTTTTATAATTTCTCACATTTTTCATAATTGTGGTGGAAGAGAAGTAAAATACTTCGAAATCCATTTGCAGAGTCAGAGCTGTCAGTTGACCTGTGACAGGAGATGTGGGAAAAGCATTACATTTCTTTCAGTGGTCGGCTTGAAGGATGTGACTGAACTGCAGGGTCATACAGGGTTTTGAAGGAGGGTTTTTTTAGATGCTTTTACTATTTTATTAGCTGCTTAATGAAGAACCCCCCTGGATCTTTACTTTTTGTTTCTTTGTGGGTTTAGACTTCTGTAGTTTTTCTACTGTAAGTATTAAAAATAATCTTGTGATTAGTGTCCTTTGGGCTTAAACTGGAATTGCTTCACAGAGCCTCTGGTTTTTGGGTGTGGGTTGGAAAGAAAGAAATGAAATAAATACAAAGGGCAGAGGAGGGTGAATGCGCTTGAAAACCCAATCGCTACGAAAATTAAGGCACAGAGGTAATTTTTGACATGGTGCGGTTTTCTGAAAGGAGCAGTGGTGATCTTTCTTGCACCTATTGGTTCCTCTGCCATCATTTCATCGGACTGAGATTCCTTTTCTTAGTGTTGTAGTCTAATTTACTTAAACATTACATTTGAAAAAAAAGAAGCAAATTCAGCATCTTCATTAAATCTTGGCTGCATTTATAAATTTGTGTTACCTACGCTGCTGGCAGTGGCTGAGTTGCGCCTTAGCAAGTCTGTAGTGGTTTCAGTCAGTGAGGTCTCGCTCCCTTTGCCCCCACGGTGAACACCAGAGCTTGTGCCCTGCTGCCCTGTAGAAGACAGCTTAGGAATGTGGTCTGACGTGCTCGCTGTCCTCCTCAAGATTTCACTGCCTGTAGGAGCTGCTGAAGGTTACTGGCCATGGCCTTAAACCTTTGTTACGAACATACCTAACAGAAGTATTCAGAACTGAAAGGACGTAGTTAATTTAATATTTTTGTAATGAAAGTGAGAATTTAAGTGTCTATTTTACGTTATTGATGGAGCTTTTTTCTTTCTCAAGAACTGAACCTGAAGGGGTGATGTGTGAATCATACTTTGTGTCCCACTTTACAGATTAACTTGACTCATCAGTGATTTTTCTTCCGGCATGATTTGGAGGAAATGACAGGGTTTTTTTCATGTGTAGTTTTTAATTATTACTGACTGCTGAATAAAGATAGAGATGAAGGCAGTCCAGCTAAACACCTGATTTTATTTAGGTCTGTGCTTCTAGAGAGTCACATCATACAATAAAGTATTGTGTGTTTGCATAAGAGAGACAGTAGAATGTGGATTTCTGATTCTTCAATGTTAATATCGAACAAAGATAGCAACAAGTGAGTTCTAAGAGCTCACTATTATGCTCATAATTCCTTTGCCTTAATAGTTTCCAGATATGTAAAAGAAAAAAGTGTCATGTCTGGAAAACGCTTCCTGCAAATAAAGCCTAAAATGCAAGAGCTTTTGATTTCTAAATTTTCTTTAAGCCACTCACTATCTAATGATAATATAAATTTGTAAACAAATTACACTGGTCATGTAACTTCTGCCATACTTAATAATCCTTATTTTATTGGGTAACATAATTTTTATTGTTACATTTATCTTTCAATATAACCAGATGCACAACATTTTTCAGTGCTAGTTTTGTGGAAACTTGAAAAGCAAAGCCCAACTTCAGTAGCGCTTTCTAAGTTAACGAATTTATAGTCATCTAAATTTAACACATGAAAGCACTATAAGAATAGTTTCTCTTACTAAAAGCAACCATATAGCTTTTTCTGTATTAAACTGTTTTGTACCTATTTTATTCCTGTGTCCAAGATCTAAGTACTCCTAATGTCTTTTGTAGAAACTAGAAAAGCTTTTGATTAGGCTTCTCAAAATCTACATTTGTTTATATTGGCATGCATTTGTTAGCCTCAGCGACTGAAGTCTTACATAGAAATGATAAATAGTGGAATCTGTTCGGTATTATATAATCTCTCCTTCTCACTCTTATGTTCATTGTCAGCACTTGACTCAAGGGATTTGTTTCATGCAGTGTAATGCTTCTTTCCCAATTATCTGTAAGGGAACACAAATGGATGTGGCAATTGCACAGTGATGGAGCTATAGAAGACATGTATGTATTTTTCTGCTGTATATGAAGACTCAAAATCTGTATCTTCACTCCATGACTGATTAGTAGATACTTTATCTTCTAACTGAAGTGAAATCCTGAACTGAAGCATCTTTAAAAGCCAGTTTACATAACTGATGATGTAAAAGTTTTTTGAGCAACTAGATAAGGGAGAAATGTGACAGATGTGTAGGATATCCACATCCACAAATGATGGGAAAATGAATATATCGTAGGTAAGATGCACAGATTCTCTCTGCAGGTATTTGAGAATCCAGACTCTTCTCCTGCATCATGTTGGCACATGGTCATTCATCTATGGCGAATGAGATCCACTTGATTCTCATGTGGCTAAAGCAGGCTTTTTAAGTTACTGGCACCAGTTTGAGCCAAATATTTCTTTCACATTATTCAACAAATGGGAAAACCTTCCTACCAAGGAAGGAGCAGAACTGAATGGTAAATGTGACAGTAATATTTATTATAGAGCTTTTCACCAAAGAGTAATCTTCTCTGATATGACGAGCTCTTAATTTCAGGTAACTTTTTTCTTCTTTCAAACTGACCAAGCAAGCATCCTTAATTCAAAAAGTAAAGAAAAAGTCGCTCTCAGATTCCCTATTTCTGTTCTCTGCTGGAGGCATCCAGTTTTGTTGATAATGATCTAATCTGTTGCATAATCGGAGAATACTGAGCCTGCTGCCACAGCCTGCTTCTTTCTTGGCACTGGTGGAAGGCTTCAAAGAGAGACTGTATGTGTGAGGCGACTGCTCTACCAGAAAGACCAAGGGGATCAAAGCATGTGTTTAGAAATGGAAAACAACAAAAAGAGAAGCAGTTACCACACAGTTGTGATCCTGAAACTGAAACCAGTCACACAAAAATGAACTATTTTGAAGTTAAGGATAATTATTTCAAATTCTATAGAGCAGAAAAAGATCAGGGATTTTTAAGGAAAATTCATCAAGATTTTCTTTTGTCAGTACTTGGTATGGGGAAGACTTACTTTTCAAAAAACTGATGTGTTGACAATTGTGTGCAGTTTAATTGTTTTTTGCATGATTTTATGCTGCATCGCATTGCTTTCTTGGCTCCTCTCATGTTTTCAATTACTAAATTTTAAAATGAAATCAGTTGAAAAATTACTTGAAAGCAAGAAAAAACATTGTAGGAAAGTTTTATATTGTAATAATTCTTTGAAGGTTGGGCAGTTGTTTCAAGGTTGCATTTAATGAGCTTGGGAAAAATGTAGTGGTTTGTGGTGTGTGTGATTTTTGGTTTTTTAACTTTCATAATAAATGGAAAGAACTTCTCTTCATATTATCTTCCAACATTTTAGTTGAAAATGCCTGATTGTTCAGGAGATACCTAATTTATGAGTATCTAATTTATCTTTCAGTGAGTTTCATGAATTGAAGATTAATTATTATTCCTTATACTTCAAGTATGGTTTAAATTATGCTGCAACGTTGGCTTAGACTGGTCCTTTTTCAGTGTCAAATATTCATTTTTTTTCACTTACAATTCTGAATTTTTTCCTTTAATGACACAGGAAGATCTTAATAGTTACCTGTGTTGATTTAGTAAGCTGTCATAGTGGAAACATAGGAATTTCAGCTGTATGTTGTTAGGGAAACTTGCTATAATATACAAAATATTAACAAAAAGAAAACATGCAGCTTTCAGTGTCAGCTTTATGGCAGTCTCCTTGTCCATAGTCCATTGGTCCCTGTAATTTACTGTGATAGTACTTTATGGGTTTTGTGATGGGGAAAATGATAATAACATGTTTTTTCGTACTCACTGACTCCCCATACACTGGAGGCAAACTGAAGTTGGTGATACACTAAACTTACTCTCTCCCTACTATCCTTGTTATTGTGTAGTCTTCTGTATGACGTGCCAGCGTTAATTGTGGCGACTGTGCCTTTATTCCTGTGGTGCTTTGCTGATGGGCACGTATACAGTGTTTCTCATATGCTGTGAATCCTAAGAAAAACTGCAAAGCACAGTTTGATTACTCTTGATAGAGGTGTGCTGGTGTTGCACACTAGTAAAGTGTATGGCGCTCAGCCCACATGTAAAATCTTTGAATTACTTTTTTAACTAGAATTTTGGATTCCACTGTTAGAAACACTTCACCGCCTTGTTTTCCCCTCTCGTTTAAGAGACAGATTTGTTACTATGTATATTTGCAAAATTATATGTTCTAATGATATCTTGTCCTGATGGTTACAGGAGGAGGCCATAGTTCCTTCGACTGTTTCGCTCTTGGCGTGGTGTCTGTTCCTTCAGTGGTACTGCCTCATGGGGTGAGAAGGAAGGGATGCTTTGTCAGACCAGACCCTTTTGAGACCTCAGCTGCAAAACTCTAGCTGCATTTTAAAGAACAAGAGCAATCTGTGTCTTTGCAAAGATGTATTAGCCATATTCAGAAATTATTCTGAGGGTCACAGAAGATATTTTCCTTATCGAAAACTACCCCAGACCCTTTTGCGGAAACATCAGTCTTTGAAACTTTTATTTTGTGTCTGTCTTTTTAACAAGGGCCAAACAAGATGTTTTTCTTTGTCCTCCTTCATGAAATAGCTGGGTTGTTCTGACTGAAATTAAAATACTTGAAAAATTAAGTCTTAAGGCAGAGACTCAGCATGAAAAATTTCAGATCAGTTTTTAAAGCTTGGTAGAGTTTTAAGGGATGGACAGTGCTCTGATCCCTAATTGTAATGCTGAGGGTCAGCTGTATTGATCTTAACCTCGTGTTGAAGAAGCACTAACACCGATTTACTAGTTGCCATAATATTATTTGGTACATGTTAAATAGCTGTTTAATCTTTTTTTTATTTTTCTGTCTGTCATTCCCATACTAGTAAAATAGATCAGTGGCAGTGAGGTTGTCTGTGCTTAGTGGAGCCTCCTCTTGTCCTCATTTTGGGTCATTGAAATCTCTGCTTTTGAGAGGCTTTTGTACTCAGTTTTTATGTTGAGGATATTTTTGACAGGGAGTCAATGCCTAGATTGCTGTTTCAGTTACTATGGAGAAGCCTTCCCAGAGGAACACTTATGCTCTATTTTCTGAAGATGGTCAAGCACCAGATTTGCCCAACTTCCTCTTAACTTGCAGTTCTGAAATTTATTTTGTACCAGTTGTCTTTAGATTGAAAATTCCTTTGGCTCTCACACATCTTTTGGATCTGCAGCATCCTAATGGAAAGAGGACAAGATGAGGATCAGAGCGGAAGAGGAATATATCCTGAAAGCCTGCGTATCACAAGAGAAATTAATGTAGTTGTAGTCTGACTGTGGGCTTTTGTTGAGAGCAAGCTATGGCATGACTGTCTTGGAAGTGAGTTTATTGGAGATTCCTGGTATAGACTGATGTATGTCTGCTAGGTCCTCTGCTTGTGGGTATGGTTTCCTTCCACAGGATGCTAGATTGTGGTGCTCCGCTTTATGTCGTGGAGCAGATAAGAGTCCTTTAAATAAGTTTGTTTCCATTGGAAACACTTCTTGGGTCTGGGCTGAATGACAATACCACATGTGCTTTGATTCTTACGTATTTGTGAGGTTTTTTCTTTTTGTCCGTTGTATTGAATGCCATTTGAAGAGACAGCTACATTAAGGTGTAGTTTAAAGTGGCAGAAAACCATATGAAGCTGAGGGCTTGATCCAGAAATAGATTATGAAAGGTTCTGAAAGCATTTTATTTTCATCTGCTTTGTCAGCATCTTTGCTGATTGAATGCTTATTCTTAAGCCCAGTGTTCTCAGACTGGTTAGGTTGTGTGATTTTTTTTTATTATTATTTTATTTTTTTCCCCAAGCTCTCACCTCCTCCAGCGATAAGAAGGCAATACTGCAGCTTTTGAAGGGCCCAAAGGTTTGATAGCATTGTGCCGCGATGCAGGCTTTCATCCTCACCCTCTGCAGTCCACTGTGATGTGAAGGGTTGAAGCCTTTTCCTTCTCATTCTTTTATTTTTTTAAAATCTCCTGTTAAATACCTGAGAGGGAGCAGACTTTTGGGAAAAAAGTTTTCTACATAGTAAGAGAAGTTGGAGAAGAGGAGATTCAGAAAGGGAGCAGTTTTCTAGTTTATGCCTGGAGGATTATTCAGGAAAGACTTCAGAACATGGGGCTAAGCCTCAGCATCCTTTTACATTCCTAACCGAACTAAAGACAAATCAAACTCTCATCAATTATTTGTAAATGCAGAGGTATTTTAAGGGCCTTTTAGCTGGCTGGCGTCAGAGCCTGAAGACATAGGAAATGCTTTCTGATACCATTTTTTTCAAGGCATGAGACAGAATGAGGAAGGAGTAGACTTCTACAGAGGGTCTTAAGGCTTCAGAAGTTAGAGGAACAACATGTTACTGCATACCCTGTGAGGAAACGGGCACGAAAACTGACTTGCCCCACTGCAAGCAATTTTCAAAGGCTGAGATTAGAACCAAGGTGTTTTTTTCTGTCTCATCTTCATCCTAGCTGTAAAATTATACAAGTTTTTCTTCCAGAATTTCAATACTGAAATCCTTAAGTTAAATAGACTTTCTTAAACTGCAGAGGAATTGGTTCGTGAGCAGCTGACAGAAGCACTGAGGAGTGTGGGGTTTGCTTCCTCTTCCTCTTTCTTGCAACTGCGTCTCACTGAGTTTTGCAAGCCAAAGCTTGGGAACTCTTCCAGAGGATAAAGGCTGACGCTTCTTAATTGTGAGTTGACAAAGACACTGTCAAAATGACAGTTGTGTATAAAAGATTAGTGATAGATGGGAAAGATTTTGTCATTGAGTCTTGCCCAAATTGTGAACATTTTCAGTTGTGTGACATTTTCTAGTTTAATTAGTGTAAATCTTAAAAGCACAGGCCGTCATGATTACAGAAGGCAAATGTTTTTCAACTGTATTACAGAGATTATCCCCTAAATTTGGTATGAGGTCTGACATTCGCTGCAGGATTGCAAAACCAAAATTTGCCCTTAATGAAGGATCATCTTGAAAAACAGAACTCACATCTAAGTTTCTAATGCCAGCCATGCTTCTGGTGTTTTTGCTGCTAAGTCAGCTCCTATTTTTTTGTATAAAAGTCTTGGAAGCGTCAACACTTCCATTAATGTTTATAAAGAAAGCAGCAATTTGAATATGCGTGGCTGAAAAAACATTTCCTGCAGTTGGCCCAGCAAATTTCAGGCTCTCTTTAATATTTGATCCTCAGAAAATACATGCAAAAACTGAATTACTGCTTCGTATCCACACATCACTTTGTTCTTGGAGGAAAGAAAAGCAGTAGGGGCAAAACACTGAAGGTTCATAATGACATGAAGTTTAAGTACCTCACTGTGTGTTCATTTAATAACTTCTGATAAAGTTTGTGTTCTTTTTGTTCTGTCTTTGGAAATGTAGTTTACTTGCTTATAAAGCAGTGACTATGTAATAACTGCAGGTAGACTGTGATCATTTGAGTTGTTCCTGTCCCCTCCTCTCCGTTCTTTATTGTAGGCGTGTGTCAGTACTGCAGCCAGATCTTTTTTCCTACATAATGGAAGTTTGTTTTCTTTTTGAAATTCTGGATATGATGCTGGGTTGGTTGTTTGGTTGGTTTTTTTTTTTGTTTGCTTGTTTGTTTGTGGGTTTGTTTGTTTGTTTATTTTAATAAGCATGTAAATATGTCTAAATTTACTGTTACTATATCAATTGACGTAACTTTGAGATCAAACTTTAAAAAATATATAGATAAGCACAATTTCTATGTAGATTATCATTGCTTCTTAAAGGTTGTCTTAATAGTTTGTCAAAATTACAGAGACTATCCTGATGAAAAAAGTTTTTAGGACTTCATAGCTGATTTAGAATTATGTGCATATATTTGTATGATGTTCATGGAATCAGAAGAAAAGGACTTGTAGGCCGTTTTAGAAGAAACTGTTGCTTTTTAGTACTGGTTTTGCATTTATTATGCAGATGACCTTGTATATACTTTATTTTACTTTCCTGCAGTATTAAGAAAATACATTTTTAGGTTGCATTTTAATTTAGTTGCTCTGTTCTGTACTTACAAGTTGCTCTGTTCTGTACTTACAAAAGAGTTAGCTGTGGGAATGTGTTTTGTAGGGGCTTTTTTATGACTTTGCATTGTGTAGTTGAATAAATAATTTGCATATGAAATGTGAAAAAGTCAGCACCACTTAATCGCCTTCACTCTAGCAAGCTGGTCTACGTTTATGCCTAAGCTAATTCAGAAGAACATGTGTTTACACACACTTGAGGAAATCCAATATCCAAAGCGTAACGGGAAAACGATGTCTTTACATTAAGTGGTCGGGCATCTTTAAACCTGTTCCACAGTGGGTCAGCAGTTTTGTAAAGTGGTGAGATTTTTGAGGTCTAGAAGGCCAGTCTTACAAAGACTTCAATTTAAAGAAAAAGATTTTTAAATACGAAAGAAGAGGAAATCTTCCCTGTTTTCCTTTCATCCAGACCTCCTCCCACAGCTCCACAACCATACAGCTGATACAGGGACTGGACCTGCCCAGGGGCATCCATGTAGTCTGAATGTTAGGCATGATGGTATCTTCTCTAGGGATTTCAAGACATCTCCCAGATGCAGGTGGGTCCATGTGTCAACATGACTAGATCCTCAATACCTACACCTGAACAACAACTTTGTTGTGGCATTTGTGGTATTTTGACAGCATAAATTTTTAATTTTTAATTATGGCAGATGTATATTAGAGACAACCAAAACTTTCTGGTTTTCCCATACAAGCTGGCACACAGATCACAGAACTCCTGTTTTGGACTTCAGTATAAAATAGAAATTCTGTAGCCATCAGCCATTTCTAGATGTAGGTCTGCACTTGGTGTGCTGTTAGTAATTTATTATTGCCTCATGAACTGATTATTTCTTTTTCCTGTTTTAGGTTTTATTTTGTTGGGTTATGTGGCTTTGTCAAGACCTTGCAAGGTTGATTTCCTTTCCAGGGAAAGTTCACAAGACCTGGTATTTTGATTGCAGGTTTTATAAAACAATGCTCTTCTGTAGTGAAGTGCAGCTTGACTGACTACAGCTTAACGATAGAACAGTTTGCCTTGAAATGGGTTTGGTTTAGAGCAGAAAGGATTGGTGTGGCCTTCTAAGGGAAAGGCGATCAGGGAGCAGGGAGTATTTTTCCTGCTTTATTAGGAGACCTTACGCTTTCCTTATTTATTCTTGGTTTTGGCTTTCTGTCTTTGTCTCTGTTACTGAAGATATGTTTCACTTCCTTAGCTGGGCTTCAAAGAGGTGGTTTTATGTTACATTCAGTTCAGTGGATATTCATTAGCGTTCATCGTTAGTTGGAAGAAATTGGAGTTTTGCAGAATTTTAAAATTCCATTTGCATTTTTTTCTGAACTTGGAAGTTTTTAGCAGTTTTAAGATTGGGCAACTCATCAGTTGAATGCATTTGTGTTAACAATGTGTGTCTTCCATAGCTTATATGTGCTGATGTGGATCACGTTGTCCTCACTAACAAACAATGGGCTTCACTGCAGTAGGAAATACTAAAAAAATGCCAAGAGTTTTCATTGGAAGGACCACAAAACCTTGTGCTTCAAGGCTTAACAAATGTGTAAGGCACAGATCAATGAAGTGGGGAATGTTTTTATACATGTGCACACTGATGGGTCTTAATTTGTATCTGGAGCATCCAGTTATGGCTGTTGTCTAAAGTTATTTGATTAGGTACACCATAAATGTCTAGTATAGCAGAATCTAAAGAATCCCAAAGGATTGAATATGGCAGTTGCTGTGTTTTTATGATAATATTACCCTTTGCCCCCTTGTTTATCACCTATGAAATTGATTACATTTTCAATGATTCTAAATTATTATTGCAGGCTTAGACTCTAGATGCAAATTAAACTTTTGATTAATCCGTCATTGATTTCATGTGATGTATGAATTTCAGTCAAAGTATATGAAAGTAATATTTAAAAATGCCATTTCAGTAATGTAGCAGTGACTACATGGGATATTTTGCTGCTCTTCTGGTGATTGAAGAAGCATGGTTTTCATCCCTTGGTAGGCAATAAACCACCTGAGATGTATTCTGCCTGGAGAGCATTATAGCTTAAATAAGGAATAACTGTGGAACTGTAATTAAATACAAATTACAGTACTAGAGCACACTCAACAAATTATCAGTTGATAGAGGTTTCATCATTCTGAGGAGGCTCTTTTAGATATAGGTAGGTAAATTTTAATGCTCTTGCTTTAATTCTGCACTCCTGTTATAAAAATGTATTCTGTTGCCAGCTTTCTGGTTTTTATCTGTGCTTTTAACTTGTTTGCTTTTCCAAACAATTTCTCTCTCTCTCTCTTTTTTTTTTTTTTTTCTTTTTTTTTTTTTTCCCTTAACCCAAAACTTGAAACACTTGCACATGTGGTTTACTGTTTTCTTAAATCAAGCCTTGGACATCAGGGCATGACTCTTGTTTTATTAAACTGCAACTGCTGGGAAGTTCTTAAGGGCTCACTGAGCTCACAGTCACTTGTGAAGTGTTCCAGGTTATAACAGCAGCTTTTGCCATGCACTGACAGTGTTTTACATTAACAGTATTTATAGAAAAGGTGACACTGAGGAATAACCTTGGGAGATGAAGGCTTTAGCATGAGGCAGTTGTTCTAAAATTGTTAATTATAATGTTGAGGATGAAATTAAAGAGAGAGAGATACACTGAAAATACAGGACTTTTTAAAAAGAATTTTAATATAATTGTTTAGTTTCATTTAAATTTTCATTTGCTGGCTTCTAAGCAGTCTGCTTTCTTAAAATAAAATAAACATATTTAGTGCAAAATGAACTTAAATTTCAAAGCACTAACAAACAAGAATTCCGAGTAATCAGGCCTTTGGTGGTACATTAATATTTTATATTGAACTATTTACTAATTGCAAAAGAGGTTTCTGTTTTTCCCTTTCTTTTGAAAAATTGAAGTATTTGTATGAGCTATGATAGGCTGCTGCCGAAGATCTTGTCCTCCGAAAAATTTAGTAAAATGCGATCAGTCTGGTTGGGAGTTTGTACGGGGGTGTAGCTGTTTGGCCGTAGTGTGACCAAAGGAGATAGGTGGTGGTGATGGTGGGGCGGCTTTCACATATGCAGAAGCATGTTTCTAGTTGTCCTTCTTCATTTCCACCCTCTCGATGGTATATAAAATGCTAGGTTTGGATTTCATTTTAATACAGCTGAGGTTTGGTCTTGTCAATCAGAAGGTCCAAAGTTCGTATCTGTTGGAATTCTCTGCAGAAATGATGCATCTTTCAAAACTATTTTTTCTAAAATACTACTCTGATTTAAAGAATTCATGTCAAACTTGAGATCAAAGATAGACTGAATATAAGCACATTGCTACATTACTATATACTAGGGGAAATATATCACAAGGAATTTATATTTTAAAAGGGATTTCTAGTAAAAAGGGGTTTATAGGTCATGGCTGGCAGGCAATGAGAATTGCTTGTCTCCTGCCTAAATTTAAGTGCATTAAATAGCTGAAATACTGCTTAGGAAGATAGATTGGGTGATCACAATTTTTTTATTTCAAATTTTGAATCTTCTCCTTTCTTCTTTACTGTGTTGTGCCCTGGGTTTATTCTTCTAGGGATTAAGAAGTATTTCAGGATGGGTAGTAGAACTATAGATTTGATAGCATATCTTGCAGAATTGCCTAGCAAAAGTTGTAATTCATTATTTATCATCACTGTTCAGGTGATGCCCAATATATATGTGTTTTCTTTCATCATTCCTTGTTTGTTGTTCCCTGGTGTTCTTCAGTGCATTACTAGAAAGTCTTGTTTTAATATATTACAAATATTCTCATTAATGCATTCGTTACAGTTAGAAGACTCCAGGCCTAGATATTTTCTTAGTGAATGTATTTTAGTTATAAATATTTGTATCTATTTTTCCTGTTGATGTCTGTGGCTACCTGACATATCATATGATGCCTTTCAGCTTTTTCCTATTTCAGTGACTACAAGACACTTGTGGTTTTGTGCTTGCAGCCATTCAAGCTATCAACTTTTTTGACAGTAATTATTCTAAATCCACTTCAAACAAGAATGAAGTTGCTTGCAGCTTTGTCCAATTCAATATGCAGGAATGATCTTAAATTCCTACCGGGCTTAGAAAAGGGTGAACTAGATGGTAGCATATGTTTGATCTTTCTGGTTTCATTTCAGTTGCTAAGTGGGTTTTTTTTCTCTAGCATTTCCCCGAAATGTTTTCCAGCCCTATTTTCCTCTGAGGTTGGTGATGTCCTGATCTTAGTATCTGTCTTTAGCTCTGACTTGAGCTGAGAACACTGCAGACACAGCTTTGAGTAAATACCATTAATTTTCACAATGTAGTCTCTTTCCCTCTGATAAAACCATGATGAATTTTATTGGGTATAAGAGGTATATTGTATGATTAGTCTCCCCCCCGCCTTAAACAACCTGCAAAGTATAGTGGTAGTAGGGGGGAAACACGGTATAATTACAAATATTCCGTATTTTCCTTTAGACTGCATCAGTTTCTCATATATATGGAGCTTGAAGATCATCAGGTACAAATCTCCCACTCAAATGTAGACTGGAATTTGACTTTGTTATGTTCAAACCTGGAAAAAAATGGTGTAACGCACACTGAAGTGCCCCTTTATAGTACAGGCTAACCTTAATTTAGTACTGCTTTGGCTCATCAGCTTTCTGTAGGCAAAATGACTGCAATGTTAGCAGTAGAAGAGAATGTGTGTTGAACTGAAGGAAAAAAGCAAATAATTTCCTGTGCCTGACCTCACAGAGAAACCTCTTCCTTCCCCGAAGCCAACCATGATAAAATACCATAAATTTTCTCCACATGTTCTAGCTGTGCTCAAGCAAACGCCACAGAAGATTTGAAGCTGTAACAAGATGCCTTTCATCCTGAAGAGCAGGACTGAATTTCACCTTGTTCTTTTCTGAATGTTTTCTTTTGGCTAGACATTTGAGTTGTATTTGTTTTTTATTTTTTTTTCCACAGGATATTTGCTAGTGAAGGGTAATGTTGTTGGATGTACATTTCAGCATTTAATTTTTTGGCTCAGTGACCCATGGCTCCTTTTGTGTATGTTTTGGGGACAGAATAGGTTAGTGTTAGTGGCATGTCTTATATATGAGATAAACTTCTTCATCACATAGTGCTAAACCCTTAAGATGAAGATGCAGAAAAAAGAAGAACATTAACTTGCAATATTTCTTTTGAAATTGATGTATGCAAAAAGTTTGTTTCTCTGTGTAACATTAGCAGAAGTTTATAATGCAAACATGAATCTTTATGACTGCAGATTTGAGTAAAACGTATCATACTGTGATATGGTGATAGACATACCTTTTAAGGAAAGTTGGGTTTTATAATAGGAGGCTTGGTTATAAAAATGTTAAACTAAATAAGTAAATTCTTAGTGTAATTCCTTTGAGAAGTGCTGTTACACTTGGGATACAGTCAATTCAGTTTGCCTCTGTAAGGTGAAATTCTTCTGACCTGCTAAACATTTACTGTTTTTTTTTAAAAAAAAAAACCTCTTGGGTTCCTACTAATGCATATCCTTAAAAAAGTCACATCCAGATCTGGAAGAGCAGGTCTCAGAATTACAGTCACCAAACCAAACTTCTTAGCCTAATACTTCAGAGGTGAAGAATCCCTCTTGCCCTTCCTTTTTGCAGCAGTGACAAAAATGTGCCAATGAAGATGGATGTGATCTTTCCTCAGGACCATCTTCAGTGTGTTTCAGAAACTGGTGAAGCCGGCTGGACATTTGCAAGGTGCTCAGGAACAGGGGCTTGAGAGTGGCTTGTAGCAGAAATTTCTGCTCATTAGCTATGTTTAATAAAACCAATTTTTCATTACTGAAATTTGAAAGTTATATTTTGAAGCAGCTTGAAATGTTTTTAATAATAATAAGCTAGGTATAGATTTATCCAGCAAGCTGCTGTTCTATGGAATGGTTTTGCGTAACTGTAGATCGCCGTTTGCGATTTGAACTTTTCTACCTTGTTGGCAAGATGACCTTGAAAGTGCAGAGGGGGAAACCCCTGCTGAGACTGCAGGATTCAGTGACCACCAGAAACAGTGAGTGCAAAAGTGGCTGGTGATTAAGGAGGAAAAATCTATTACATATGGCTCTGCCATCTTCCTGGGTGACCTTGATCAATTCATCAGCACTTTCTTTTGCTGGGTTGTGTCTGTGTAGGAAGGGTTGTGTTACTCTTTGGACCATATTCCCTCCCTCTGTATACCTGTGCTGACTGAGTTTACTGGGGTTATTTCTGGTCAGTACAGATGTAAGATGAGTATCGGGGTTTCTGTTTACATTGTCACGTAAGTTTGATTTCTTTTTAAACTTCAGCATTCACCTTGCATGTAGAATATAGACTGATATTTTCTTAGCATGCAAGAAGTAGTAAGAAGAAAAAAGTTAAGACGATGAGCTCTTCAGAATATAGCACTATGAGCAGGTAAAAAATTAAAGTACTAATAGTTAGGCTGCTCTGGAAATTAGTATTTATTCACTATACAGGGCTAGATTTTACATGTTGATGAATTTTGGATATGCAGAGGAGCTCCTGGATGTCAGTGAGAATGTCAGTAAAGTTGTTTCACACTTTGAGCCTGTCCTGCAAGGAAAGGCCATTGCGGTCCGCAGTGTTCCTTCTCTGGATATGTTAATGCACAGTGAAAGTGCAGATCATGCCTGGATGGGCCCTGCTGATAAAATACCGCCTGGAGATCTCTCGGAGTGCTGATGTGTCAAAGCGCCCACAAGCAGAGGGTGAATAATACCGCTTTCTAAAGGTCACGTCTGTTGAAGTTAGCTAGTGCGCTCTTCTTGCGTTGGGCAGGAGACCACTCTAAAAAAAAGTTCTGTTCTTCTTTGTAATCTGAAAATGCATGGTTTAGTGGGTAAAATCGATAGGGCTGCAGGAAGGACAGCAGGAAGGAAAAGCAAACATTAAGAGCTTTGAAGGCTTAGGACTGGCTCTTTGAGTTAGTATGGTTGTTTGATTTCAGGTCTTGCCTACTGCAGAATTCCCCAAAATGTGTCACCTATTCTGGGAATTGCCTTATTCTCATTTCCAACCTTCTTTTGTTTCTTTACCTTCTAATGCGAAAAAATATTCCAATTGGAACATTTGCTGTAAGTTACATCGGGCCATTTGCCCAGCAAAGTTAATAGTTATTCTCACTAGTGGATGGACATTCTAAAATAATTTAAAAATGTAACTATAATCTTATTTATTTTTTCCATCTTACATTTTGCAGTAATGTCCATCTTTCTCCTCTTATTTAAAACCTTATGCTTTTTTCCTCTTAGGCTTTTAATATTTAATGTCATTCATGAAATATTGTGAGTGTAGCGTATCATTGTCATGGTTTAACCCCAGCCAGTAACTAAGTACCATGCAGCCGCTCGTTCACTCCCCCTTGCCACACCAAGGGATTGGGTGGGGAATTGGGAATGAATGTAAAACTCGAGGGTTGAGATAAGAACAATGTAATAATTAAAATAAAATAAAATAGGGGGAAAATGCCAAGAACAACAATAATAATAACAACAACAGTAATAATAATAACAATTATAATGAAAAGGAGGGAGAAATGGAAGGGAGAAAACAAGTGATGCACAGTACAGTTGCTCACCACTGCACTGACTGATGCCCAGCCAGTCCCTGATAAGCAATCGGCTAAGCCCAGGCCAGTTCCCCCCAGTTTATATACTGAGCATGACGTTCTATGGTATGGAATATCCCTTGGGCTAGTTTGGGGCAGCTGTCCCGGCTGTGTCCCCTCTTGGCTTCTTGTGCCCCTCCAGCCCTCTCGCTGGCAGGGCCTGAGAAACTGAAAAGTCTTTGACTTAGTATAAACATTACTAGCAACAACTAAAATCATCTGTTATCAACATTATTCTCACACCAAATGCAAAACACAGTATTGTACCAGCTACTAAGAAGAAAATTAACTCTATCCCAGCTGAAACCAGGCCAATCATTTGTGTATGTAACAATAAAATATATGCAACTGAAGTATAATTTGAAGTAGCTGGTCTGTCGTAACCGCTCTTGCAATTTTGTTTGGGACCTGGTTATGCTTAAACAGCTCTCATAAAACATGTATATGTTAAACTTACACCTGTTAATATAGCTAAAAAATAAATCTTCAAATGACTTTGGCAGTAACACAATATATTAGACTTGTCACCTATTTTTAGTATGTTGCTGGACATCTGTATTCACAGATAACTTCTTGTCCTGGACTTACTTGTTTATAAAGTACGTGACTGTCATGGACATGCATACTGTTTTAATTTCAAACTTAAATCCCTGAGTTCTAGATAATTTGGCTGTGCATTTTTTCTACTGTGAGGAAAAAGCATTTCCTATTTAGTGAGGAAGAGGTTTATCTCATCGCCGCAGCTACAGGACTGCGGGCTGAAGTGAAGGGAAATGCTCTTCCTCCTTTTGTTTCCTTTTTTGGTTCTTCCCAAAGAACTGTTCCTTGACCCTGCTTGGTTAGTTTAGAAGTTCTGGTTCACCAGGGTGGTCTGTTGTCTGAGTTTTTGCTTTAAAAGGAAAAACATTTTAAGCCTGCTTTTTATGAGTATGTTTAAGTAATGCTCATTCTTCTGTTCAACCAGTGTTTTCATTGCTAGACGTTTTTAAAGGATAGGTGATGGTTCATCTCTGAAGCATATACTTCACTGGTTGTTTTTATGCACTGTGGTTGTTGCTTATTTAAGTTAGGAAAGCCATTGTCCAGGCTCACTGGGTTTCGTTTGGCTTCGTTTTTTTCCATTCCTGATATCTGCTGAAGACTGGTAGGTCAGATCTTTCCAAGTTCGGTATCTTAAGTTTGTGTTTTCTGTCTGCTTCTCCTTGAGGCACTGTTTGTGGTCACTGCTGCTGCTTCACTGTTCAAAGTAAGTTTATTCTCAAATGCTCACAAAGAAGGTACCAGCTGATTTAGCTGCCATGCAAACTGCAAGGCACCTCACCTCCTACATGGCAAGCCTTCTTTGTGTGTGTAAATAAAGTGTAGGTATTTCCCTTCTGGTCCTTAGAGCACAGTTATGTTAGATCTGTGCTATGCAAGGTCATTCCTATGGCGTTTGGCTGGTTTCAGCTGCCAAGTGCTGTTTCTGAGGCGCTTGGGTGCTGGCTTAGTGCTTTGTGCTCTTGTTTTTCAAGTCTTCTCAGGAAACCGAGTGGAAGAGCAACCAGCATCTCCAGTGCTCTGTTTCCCACTGCTCCAGAATGGCTGTTCCCTGGCATTCGTGGGGAGCTATCCTGGATGGGGGCTTGGGTCTCATCCAGCCTCAACCCTTCTGAATGGTTGAGAGTCTAAAGGCAAGGGAAGGTCTTGATTTTTGTCATCTTATTTGCGTGTATAAGCATACAACTTAAATGGAACCAACCCCCCTTCTCCTAGGACTTGATGTTGTAGTCCAGTCCTCATTGAGTACACCGAGGCATAAAGACGGATAATTCGCATTACTTGTTGTATGGTACGCCAAGGATGGTGTCTCACAGGTAACTGTGTTTGGCTATAGCTATTAATCACCTCAAAATCTGGTAAACGTGACATATAAAAATGTTTACAAATTTAGAACAGCAACAAAACAAAACCTGATGTTAGTATATAGTAAAAGTAAATGAAGTATCTTAGTAGCAGTATCCAGTGTGACTACGTATGATAATATATTTTTTCTGGAATTCTTGTTAAATCCTGCATTGGAAGTATAATTTCATATTTTTTTTATTTATAATATTATATATATATATATATATATAATTTATAAATATATAAGTATAAATAAACAACTATGTCTGATGCCAGAAAAACTATGCCACTTATTTTCACTTGCTGGGGTTTTTGAAGAATGCTGTCTTACAGGAGAATAAATTCAATTTAGAAAAAAACCCCTACAAAAGTAGTGCAGACTTGTTGGGACAGAGTGCTGGAAATGGTTTGAATTTACAGAAGTAAGTTTCAAACAAAATCTGAGGTAGTGTTGGGTATATATGCAGTAAATTTACCGTGATGGTTGTACACTTGACCAGCAAGATAACACATCCAAAAAGGAGTATTCGGGTGTACTGAAGGTAGCACACTTCTGCCTAACATAGGCCATTTGGTCAGTTTGAACATATTCCAGGAAAACTTTACTCTCGCAGTAATTGACAGACCCAAGTTCTTAATTACTTTTCCATATTATCAAGCTAAGCTATTTGATTCTTTGCCTACATGTGGGTTTTTTCCCTGCATTTCAGCAGCTTCCTCTTTTCATTCCAGTGTTTTGGTAATTCAGCAAAGATTATGTGGACACCTGGTAAATTATCTTCCCTTTTTAACCGTTATGATTAGGAGTTATTAGGGAAATGCAGTATGTCTCTCTTTGCTTTTGTTAAACAAAACCCAACCTCAGAATTAAGTCTTCCAGACATTTTCCTCAGTTACCCACAGAAAACATCTTCGGTATTTTTATTTTTTTTTAGTAATGCACACTGGGAGCATGGATTGGTAGGAGGTGAGAAAATAACATTCCATTTCATACTCAACTTTATAGTCATGCACAAGTAACACACAAATGATTTTTTTTAAGGAATGGATAAGCAATTGCCAGTGTACAATGTGCTGATACCTTGTTAATTATCAGCTATAAGTCTTTTAAAGAAAACCTCATAATTGATAGCCACCTTCTTGTTGATAATCACTGATAATATAAAGCTAATCTGGTCTGCAGTGGGTATAGAATGCGGTATCTGTGTTCATCAGTTGTAAATGAAACCTCAGTGTTCAGTGAATCCGACAACGAAATAATTTCTAGAAAGAATACCTTTTTGAGTAATCATTTCTTCCTAAATGTTACTTCTGGGAATTGGCTGAGGTTAAAGATATTCAGCCATTTTACCTTACCATTCCTGGGGTTTGCACTGCTTTTTTTTCTTCTCTCTTAGCTAAAGGGTAAACTTCTCTGGTAGGTTTTTGGATTGAGAGGAGGGATGAGATTGGGGTGGTAGTGGAAGGAAAAATAGGATTGAAACATAATTTTAAGAAAGTATTTTATTTCTAGACAACATTATTTTGTCTCATACATGATGCTGCTGCACCTGCTTTTCCCCATCCCTGTGCTTCACGGAGGGCTCCGCTCAAGGCCAAGGCAACCTCAACCTTCCTGACCACCCTTCACCATTGACCCCTGAGCTACCACTCATGCCTAGACCTCTCCTTCAAATGTGTCCTGCCTGTGGAAGGTTGTATTTGTCCCATCACAGTTTTCTCCCCCGCTTCTTTGGTTTCTTCGGTGTGGGAAAAATTCTGGTAATATCTAGAAAGGATCAGGTGATGGATTTATTGTCTTAACTCGTAAGTAGCAGGAGGAGTGTGATGGTGCTGCCTAAGGCCACAAAGGAAATTTCCTGGGTTACGAAGGCATGGATTCTTTGAGTTGAAAGGAGTGCACACGTCAGCAGAGAGCATCAAGGACTGGGTTTTTTTAATCAAAGAAAAAAACCCTAATTTTGCATTTGTGAAGGAGCTTATTAAGAGCAAAATGATTGTGCTTGTACCTTGCAGGCACTGCTGCTGTGGTGGCAGAACCTGTAATGAAAACAAGGCTCTCTGCTTTGATCATGGCTTGTTCTTGACTGTCTGGCAGTTAATGCTCTTGTAACAGGAACATGATGGTAGCTTCTGAAGGACCCAATGAAGAAGTTTATGGCTGACCTAAAAATTAAAGAAAGGGAGACCCTTTGAAAGAGAGTGAGTGTGTGTCATAGTTGGTCAGACATTGTATTGGCCTGTTATTGAGGTCTGATGTCATATAAGAAACTCGGTTTGAAAACAAGTAAACTTGAAAGGTAACCTTAATATTTAGCCCACAATACAAACATCTCAATCTGTGTTCTTAGGAGCTTCTGTCCTGTTTCTCATGCATGAAATACTCCTGTTTTTCTTCACTTCCCTTGAGCACTGTTTTTGGTGGGCATGACTCCAATATGTCAGAGCAAAAGTGTAGCTAGCAAGAGTGAAGAGTCACGACAAGGTACTGTGAAGAGGGGGAGAGTAGCAGAGCTTGGGGCGCTGCTGGTGCTCCTGGATTTTAGTGGGGTTTTTTGGCAGGTGCAGTTCCCTTGTGTCTTCCACAGCATGTTTTCGTACCTTCCCTTCTGTGTCTGTGATGGAGAAGTGAATTGATGTGCATCTGCCCATTGTATCAAGATGCACCTTATGAGTGAGGAAGGGCAAGGAGAAAAACATGCCCCTTCTTGTCAACTTCTGATGCTGCTTGACTTGGGGATCATAAGTGGTTTAAAGATCTCTTTAATGATGATACACTAATATATTAACAAGGAATGTCCTCGTATCTCCTTTGAATGGAAGGGTTGTTGTACTTGATTTGTTTGCTGTAGTTGTAAGCTCTCTGGAGTAATGACCTTTCTTATGCGGCTTATAAAGTACAGTGTTTACTGATGGTGTTCTGCAAACTGCTGTAGAAAAATAACATGGGGGTAATGTAGCGCACCTACCTCTTCTGTTCTTTTTCTCTCACCAATGTAATAGAACGATACAGTTATAATTGAAGGAGATACTGGGCTAACATAGTGTAAATGGTGTTGTTTTCAAGGAATTAGATACCATTTATCAAATACTAAAATATTTTTTAATTTTCCTTTTGATTTTCCTTTTAAAATTCCTTTTTAATTCTGTGAAGATGGATATGTCAAAGCTTAGTTTGAAAATATCTGCTTTTATATAGCTATTAACTTAATTCTGAGGATGTTTAAAAATACATAGGTAACATGCACGTAGAGACCAGTAATGTTCCAGGCACATGCTCTTTAAAAGCTCTGTCATAGTTTAGTTTGCTTCAGATATTTCTTGAGCAGAGGAGCTAAAATTAGATTGGTTGCAAGTAAATAAAAAAGAAAACATTTTAAAATTTGATCTAAGTTTAGTCATGTTTTTTAAAAAATGCTGAAAACAAAGGTATTTCTCCCATTTTGAAACTCAGATATTAGTTATTGCAGTGTTTTCTGCAATATTTAGTGGGGTTTAGGACTTCAAATTGTGGATTCAGTTGATTATATGATAAATATAGTTTTCACTGGGAACGTGGGATGTGTACAGCTCTGCTGATTCAGAGAGGAGCTGGAAAATGCCTCTGAGACATCGTAATTAACTTTATTATTTTTTAAAGTGTCATGATTTTTGAGATTGCAATCTGTGCCTTTTAAAAGGTCGAGTTTTGCGATGCACAGAGTACCATGTATTGAACAGAGACGAATATTGAATGTCAGCCACTGTTCTGTAGTAATGAATGTGCTTATGAATGGCTGTGGAAAGTTTAAAGGTTATTATCTCGTGTTTGTTTACTTTGTAAAGATAAGATTTCAGAGAAAATCAAAGGGCACTGTCTGGAATTCCCAGTCACTGCAGTTCCATGGAGAGCATCGATCCCTTCCTAGAGGTTGCCAGGGACTCATTATCTCTCCGTTCATTGTAGGCTGCTGATGAAATCTCCAATATTTCAGGTTTGCGATTCTTTTATTGTTGTTTTGGCAGTTTGTCAAAATTAAATGGCTTAACCAAATCAATGTGCTGTCTTGCTTGTTAACATCTACATTTCACATGTCCATATATTTTTTCATTTTGAATGTAGTCAGAATGGAATGAGCCACAACAATGACAAAAAGAGCCTTTTTGGCCTCCTCAGCTCTGAGACTGTAAGAAAACTTTCCGGAAAATAAACTTTTGTCAATTATGTAATCACAGCTTCCACTGAGATCAGTGAGAATTGCACCCATGTACCCATGGATATGAATCCGTTGCTAAAGAATAGATGCAGCAAGGTCAGAGACAGAATATAAGCGATGATGATTATGAACTTTACTTAGTTTAGGACAACAGTTTGTGTATTTGGCTGTGTGTTTTGGTGACACAATTAATTTCATAGTTAAGAATAAAGAAATTACTTGCTGTTTGTTGTGATGGCCTCTTTTTCCATGGGGTGACTAAACTTTTCTCACCAATTTAAGTTGTAGTGATATGTGGCTTTAGATGCATGTTTATCATTAGCTAAAATAACACAGCTGTTAAGAAAAGGTTTACTGCCATACTTGTTCTGCATGCTAAGCACATTCTGTGTACATTTCAAACAAAATGCCAGTTTAATAGGCCCCCTCAGAGTTTCCAAAGGAGCGATGATGAAAGTTTGGCAAGTTTACTTGTACCATTCTGTATAAAATCTGCATGGCCATTATCTACTAGACACTTGCAATATGAAAAATGCCAGCGGTGTTTTTACATTCTTAAGAGTCTAATAAGCTACGCGTCTCAAAACTGTAAAGTTTAATTATCTGAAGCATGTATGAATATGTCAATACAGTTTTCTTATTCATGTGGAGTTATTCCTAATCTTAAATAAATTTAAATATTGGAAGTATTTAAATATAGTACATGTATTTTAACACTTCACTAGCACGCAGTGGGGTTGGCAACAGTATGTGTTTTGGAAATGCCCTCCTGTGAGCAGCCCAGGCTGAGAGCAGCAGGGACTTGAGAGGCACACTGCCTGTTACAGCTCTGCCACGTGCTGTGGGTACTTGCTTTCAATTTGACTCCAGTGACTCTTTGAACTAGCAAAATCTAGTACAGGGATTTAGTCATCTTTTGTTCTACTAAGAAACAACATGGAGCCAAAAAATGCACTTAGTCCCTGTTTTACTGTGTTGCAGTTGAAAATAATTTCATGGCTTTATCACAAATGTCATTCTATAAGAACTTGAATCCTGCTGTTCTGGGTCTAGTATTACTAATGCTAAGCATAAAACACCAAAACAACCCGACTTTTCTTTTTTTAATCAAATCATGAAATATAAACCCAATGTATTTTGCTTCTTTTTACTTTTTTCTGTTCTTTGAACAATTAGAATTCAAGTTTTTCTGCCTTTCTCCATCACCATGCTGAATATTTTTGTAACTTGTAAGCTGTGTTTTAGTGCCCAGAGCTATTTGTACTATTTCTGAATGACTACTGATTTAGTCAAATTACTGTCTGAATTGAGAAGTCACGCTCTAAGGGAAAATACAGAATCCTTATTAAAATCAGGAGCCATTAATTTGGTCTCAGTTAGTTTTGAGCAGAAATGTAAAGGGAAGTAAATACAAGGAAAATGGCTTGGTTTAGACACATCTGTCTATGTCCTTACCTGACACCCCAATAATACAGCAGGCTGGCAAATCCAGGTTGTCACATGTATCGTACAGTGGTGAAAAGCTGTCTGTCTGTTGCAGAATAGATGGAACCCAGTGCAAATGGCGAGGATGATACCCTGCTTCTGCTTCTGCTGTCAGTTTACTTTTTGCTTCATTTAGCTGTCCAGCCTCTGCAGCCATGCTGGTAGAGGAGCTATAGCTTTTCACAAAATTAAACTTTCCTCTTTCCAGGCAATATCTAAAGTATTTAATAATACACTTTATAATTTCCCTTTTTACCTCGCATCAGATGACAGTTTGAGGAGCTCAGGCTGAGGGAAAGGGAAATTCAGGCTCACATTTTTCACAGAGTCTATTTTGGGCATTAGCTCTGGGTGCCAAGCTTCAGAGGGACGCTTTGACTTAAAGAGAAATACTGTGCTCTTACCTCGTGCTCACTCAGGTTTGAACTATGGGATTCAGCACCTCTGTCAGGCTTTAAATGTTTCAGATTGAGTACCCCAATTTAGTTACTTTTTTTGATAAACTGACTTACATGGGCTGCCAGAGGTGAAATGAACCCACCCAGAATCAGGCAAGGAAAAGAGTTGATGGAATGCCCAGTTTTATGCTCAGCTTTCAAGACTGTCTTCTTGGGCCTCTCAGAAAATCTCTTCTTTAATGACAAGCCAGGAAATCTTTTAACCAGACCTGAACTAAACATTTATGTCCCCCTTTTTAATGCCTTCCAGACTAGTCATCTTAAGTAGTGTTTTTCATATTCTGATTTCCTAGGTGTGCTGCCTTTCTTTTTTGCCTTGTTTATTCAAGTTAGTATTTGAAAAATAAAGAGTTATTTTCCGAATATGGAGTACTTACAAAATATGGATAATTCTGTTGCCACAATGGTATGTTTATACTGATGTATCTCTACTGTAACCAATTAAGTTTTTCAGTCATAAGTGAGGAATAACTTGATCAGGATTGCTGAGTTCACAGGATAGCTAATATACTTCCACAATACACCCATGAAGTATATGATACTTGCATGAAGCCAAATGTAAATGTTTCCGTTACAAGGTACTGGAGAGCAATGAGCATGCTTAATTTTGATATTTTTTCTCTGTTGATCCCTGATCAGATAATTGCTCAACAAAGCTGCAGTACCAGCAAACAATACTTACGTTATTCTCAGGGGAAAGGTAGCTTATTGATATTTCAAATGTCAGTCTTCCAGATGTATGAAACTCACTTTCTCTGCATACAACATTTCTGCTAGAAGTTTGGTACTACCTCCCTCCCATCTTGCCCTGGAAATTAATGGTGTCAGTCTGCCTAAGCACAGCAACCAAGAGATGTAAAACCTCTCCCTTTACTCACTTATGTTCTCCCATCCCTGCTGTAAATGTTTACCAGGATTTGTGTGCTTATTGTAAAGATTTTCATTGAAAATGGAATAATATGACTTCGGCACAGTTGGAAATAGGTTAATTTGTTTTCAATTACTAGCTGCTTTTCCATTCACAGGGGACTAAATTCTTTGCTCCTGAGAAGTTACAACTGAAAATTACTTGGACTGGGGGTGGTGTATTGAAAAAAAAAAAAAAAAAAGAAAGAAAACAGAATTAACTTCAAATTACTGGGTTTAGCTGAGTTGGGATGACAGTGTCCTGTTAAGGCCACAGTATGAAACAAAACCTTGTTTAAGCAGCTGCAGGAAGCTTGCACTTCCCTGTAGTGTGCCTTGGTTTCAAAATCTTTATACTTGTTTACTGGCAGCTTTTTTTGTGTCATAGTAATGATAAGCAGACCTGACCTGGGGAAGTGGGGATGTTACTAACAAATAAATAGGGAATTAAAAGAAAAAAAGCACGGTTTATAATGGGTATGTGACTGTGTGTTGTATTTTAAGCTTGAATTCCGACAGCAGGTACAGTCAAGTACAGTTGAGTTATTGTAGTCTGAAAATGTGAAATGTGGGTGCTTTTAGTTACCTGGCAGTGTTGTGTTTTAATGAAGAAGCCAGTTGTTTGCTCTTGCTGTTTGCTGCAGGAATATAGAGCTGATGTCTTAGCAGGGAGAAAAATAACTGAAGGAAATGCTGGATGGAAAAATATGTTAGGTATTGCTCTGTGTGATAGCATGAGTGTTTGAGGTCAGTATTATTCAACCATTTGGCCAATTAGATGCTGGCTGTGATGTTTTTCTGCTAATAAACAACTTCTCGTGTAACCCTTTAATCATATCACCCCTAGGTATCCACAAGTCTTCTATGGAGAAATATTTACAAAGATGAATGATTTAATTCTGCCTTTAAGAAGACCTTTCACAGCTAAGACATATGCATACCTGCTAGTGGGTATCGTGTGCATGCATTTCTGTGCCACTTTTACATGAATATTAGTGATTTTCCCTTTTCACAAGTATTGTTGCAAAGTCATAGGCAGCCAGTTGTATGTTGGCACAGAGCACGTTCCTCTAAACCAGACTTAGATAGGAGAAAAGTCTTAATTTTGTCTGGTAAGGGAGAAAGATCTCTCTGCAGAGCATGGTGATTCATCTTGCAGTGCTCAGCGAAGCCAGCCAGCCAACAGGAAGCTGCTGAGCTGCTGAAACTTTTCTGCATAAGCTTTCAGCTTCAAAAAATACTTCTCTGCTACTTGATTGGGGTATTGTTGTTCTTAGTCATCAGAGCCCGGGATCTCACCGTGTACCTCTGCCATGTGTGTAAGAACACAGCCTATTGCTGTAGGAAAAACTAGATGAAACATAGGTTTTCTTCAAGTGCTGGTAAGTCATTAGTCATTCTTACCACCTCTGACTGCAAAGTGTCATGAAGTATCTATTTCTTTTGAAAACTCTCTCCCTTGCTTGTAAGTCTCCCCTGTTGACTTACAGCAAGAAGCAGCTGTTGAAGACGCCAAAGATTTTTGTTCTCTGGTAGCCTGGTGTCAGTTCAAGGAGGAGATGATCTTTTCAGCAGGTGAAAGAGGCTGCTGAAAGCTTATGAGGGTTCTGTGCTTGGTAACTTCTTCTGCCAGGGCACTGGGGGTTTTCCTCTTGCATTTCAGCTGAGGAAAGCTGAAGAATAAGTGTATTTGTGCATGTGCTTTGAGATGACCTATTGGAAACCAAAGGTAAAAACTAAAAAAAAAATTGCTAGGAGGGCCATGTGATCTTTTCTGTAGGTCAGCGTACAGTGACTGTAAGCCCCAGGATTTTCATTTCAACACTGGGCAGCACCTAATAACGCATTACAGCATTGTATGACCCTGGGGTATGGGACCAGTACTGCAGCCATTGCTGTCTGTGGTGTTTATTGTCCTGCTTTTTGCTGCTAGTTAAGAAATAACATGATCTGAATCACTTCTTGATAGTGACAGGTGCGGTCTACCAGCGTATGGTCTCTGTTTCTTCACTAGGTAGAACTCTAGCAGCTGCTTTGGGCAGTCCAGAGAGAGTTTTGGTAATATCATGTCTAAATTGGCCCTTTGTATAGATCCTCAAAACATGCTTTCATGAAATGGACTTCACCTGAAGTGAATGTCATTGCAGAGTTGATGTCACATGGGACCCAGGGCCATTCTGGTTCTTCACTTGTCCTCTCATGATACTTAAAGCATCTCATGTGGTTTACAGAAACTCAAATACGAGACAAATCCTTAATGGAACATGAAGATGTTGAACCAAGTTTTTGTGATAAAGATGTGTCAGGTGGCTCAGTTCTCATTAGTTTGCAATTGATGCAGTTCTTAATGAGCACATCTGAGGCTGGACAGCCTGTGGTTCAGAGCTTGGTGCTGGTCTTTCGTGGGCTCAGCTGGAAGGGAGGATATGGGAGTGTGGCTCCTGGTTGACTCTAGTTGTAGGGAACTGTAATCTCAGGCACTCCTCAGTGAGAGGAGCAGCAGCAAGCCTTCTTGGGGTTTATGATCTCCATAGGTCTGCTCTGACAAGTATGCCACAAGCTGTCTTCTGTTTTTGGTCACTCCCTAAATTAGTAAGGAAATCATTGACCCTTGGGCTTCACCTAGTAACAGTGAATGCTTGAAATCTTACATGTGATGTGTGGAAGCCCAACAGGGGAACCTTCTCAGGATTTACATTCTGCTTCAAGTTTCTGTTATTTCAGTGGTGACCCTGAAAAACCATCATTTTATAAGCAGAGAGCAGACACCTGCTCCACATCTGTTCCTTATGTTCATCTGCCTTCTGAAGCTCTTTGCCTGTTGTTACAGTTACCCATCTTTTGTGTTCTTTGCCAAAAAGTTTGTGGCTTTTAGTTGTCATTTCAGGAGACAGAAGAATAGCAAGAAATCTCCTGTGACTAGCAAGGTAATGTTAGTTGTGGCTTTTGATGGTATTACTTCTACTGCAGAGCATTTTACAGCCTCAGGCGTTCGGATAATCTTGACTTCTCTCCTGAGCTCTCCAGCCATTTTTCTACTCTGTTGGAGCATCAGAGAGGCAGATGGGCAGTACTGTATCCTCCTAAGGTCTGTTTTAGCTGTAATATATGAAACAGAAATGTATTTTTGGCCTTCTTCCTTGTCCTCTACTCTTACAGTAGCTTTAATATTAGAAAGAAAAAAGTAGTAACATGTTCAAGGGATTCAGTGCTTACAGTTTTCTTTGCAAAATGTTTATTGAAAGTATCAAAGATTCAAACAGTTATGTTTAGTATCCTAAGTGTATTGTTGAAATTTAACTTCAGAAGTGATCTTGTCAGGATTCATGGCTTTGTAATCCATAATCCAGTTGAAAATCTGGTAGCGCTTATCTGTATGGAAAGGAGAAAGTCTTTTCTGACTTTGTGGTGGCTAGTAAAAAATGATGCAAACCACAGTCATGTTTTCTAAATCAAATCTTTTGAGACTTCAGTTCATCTGTAGTTCTCTCTGACTGATCTTAGCCCTGGGCATTTAGCGGCTGTTAGATAGGGGTTTAGTGCATCTGAAGGATGTGTAAAACTGAGCTGTGTAAAGGTGCTTGAGTTTCTGAGATAGAGAGCCTGGATTGTTCAGGTTTGACAGAGTAGATGCTCTGCATGTAACTGCTCTGTTTTGTGACAGTAGTTTTTTGGTCAGACATAAATCAAGTGAATGCAGTGCAAGACAGAATCCCATTGAACTGATTCTGAACTTCTAAAAAATACTGTTTGATAAGACATAAATGCTTCTGTAGATAAACTGTCTCAATAAAAACTTATAAGATCAAATAAGTATTGCTTTTAATGAGATACTGTGAGGCAGTGTCTTCAGTTAACTAGAAGTATGTAGCCTGCATTTCAAATTGAAGAAGAAGCCAAAGGTAGTATACCCTTGTCCACTGGGTTTTGGGTGCAAATATGAAAGCTGTGATTTTCTGTGATGCCAGGATTATTAAAAAACCCCTTCCCAACACTCCCCACACCCCCCACACCCAAAAATAACCACATCGTGCAGTTGACCTCTTGTGCCATCATCTGTTTGCCACGTGAATCAAAGGAGTGCCAGCCAGCCATGCGGGAAATGTTTTTAAATTGTTCTGGGGTTTGAAAACTTAGAATTATGGGTGTTGCCTTTCAGATGTCTTTGAGTTTAAAACTAAAAGATGGGACCATACACCATGACAGAGTGAGAGCAGTGGTGTGGTATGATTTTCATGTTAGCATATGAAAATGAACATGAGATTGGAAATCTCATTATTCCAATAGTTCGTGAATGTTGAAGTTCATCAGACTGTCTGTGAGGGGGGAAGAAAGAAAATTAAATCAGTGCTACAGCCCTCTGTTTCTATCTTATGTAAGTATAGCAGCTATGAAAAATCCAAATTTCTGGAAAAGAAAGAATGTTTATTGTAAAGACCTCTAGGAGCTGAACAAAACTCCTAGCCTGTATAAGGGAGGTGAATTACATCAGTTTATTTGTGCTTATCTAAGATGGTCAAGGTGAGTTCAGACCTGACTTACTAAACCTTTCTAGAGTTCTTTTCCTTGCATGGGAATACACCTCAGTTCAGACCGAGGTTTTAGTTACATGTGTCTTTACTTTGGTAGCGATGAATTCCAGTGACTACAGTGACCCAAGCAACTTCTGAGACAAGATGTTGTCTAATTGAAAAGACAGGAGCCAGGCTGAACAGGATTTAACATGCCTGTTAGACCTGCCAAAACCTGCATTAGCACAAATGTCTCAGGTCTGGAGGGTGTGGGGGGTTCATGGACTGTCCTGGATCTTCAAGGATGTCCCTTTATCCATTTGAAAAATTATTTGTTCCAGTTCTTCTTCTTTTTTTTTTTTTTTTTCCTGGTGGTTGTAAGCCAGGCAGCGGAGGATGGCATGGGTGCCAAAGACTGCTTCGGCTTCCCATAAGTGCTAGCCAGTGCTGCTTTGTGTCTGTTCTCCTGCATCATACATTCTAACACCTGGGTGAGTTTAACTCTTTGTAATTATATGACCAGTAACACTAGTTTTCTTTCGTAGGAAATGGTAATCATTACAGAAATGAGTCACAGTACCATGAATGGTAGTGCTCAACAGCTTTTCAAATATTAGACCTTATATAGTGGAAAGGAAAAAGCTTGGTTCGCAATCTAAAGGGGGAGAGCAGTACCTAAACAGTGAGTGGTAAGTTAAACAAAAAATTAGGAGACAGATTGGAAGGTAAGTGTAGGAAGGGCAGATGAATCACTGAGTTGATGAGAATGACAGACTCTGTGTCATAGCAAATGCCTGCTCCATGAACAAAAGAATTAACAAGGTAGTAAATGTTGTAAACACATCTTATATAAGACCTAGTGTTTCATGTTACAGAAAGGTTTATTATGATTGCTGTAATTAAATTTGCATGAAGAAGAAAGGGGTTTTTGAATGAAAACTCTGCCCAGTGCTTTAATGCCACAAGAAGACTTAACTGAAAAAATGCATTTCATTTTGGACTAAGAATTTGACTCATCCTTTGAAAAAAATTGCTATGGTGATAGCAAATTAAGCGTACAGAGTGTTTGGGTTATTCATAAAGTCAAAGAGACAGGTCACTCCAAACTGTAGAGAATAATAAAGATTAAAATGCTATAACATTAATTTTCGAAGTGTAAGCACTGTAGTGTGTGATGAGAAGGATCTGCATTATAAGATCAAGCCTTATAAAGCTCTACGATAACTACTGCAACCAGTAGGAAAGCCTACTGTTTACTGTTAGAGCATTTTTATTAATATATGTTAAAATATTGGTTGTTTCCAGGTGAATGAATCTGTCTTGCATTAGCTGAGGCACTTGTTGCAGTTTACCAAATTCTGTGTAAGCATAAATAAACAAACCAAATCAGTTAAGATCACTACATCATAAAATAGACTTTCTTTGTTTCTTTTGGCAAGTCTACTTAGTTTTAACCGAGTATGGTTGCAAACTTGAACCTTAGGTCTAAAAACCTTAAGAAAAATTTGAATTGGAGTTTGAACTTCACAGATTTCATCTCCGTAGTTAGAAAATGCTTCCAGACTCCAGCCTGTGCTGCATATTTATTCATGAGAAGGTAACAACCCTTTTATATTGGGTGTTATATAAACATGTGTCAAAGACCCAACGTTGTATTTTATTGAGCTACAAATAACATGTGCAGTTTGGAGTCAGACTTTTTATTTACTGGGTGCTGCTGGCATGCTGATCCCCAAACTGAATAGGCAGGAGAGGGTCTGGTCTGCACTGAGAGGAGCTTGTGAGCTTCCAGCAAGGGGGAAAACGGCTGAAAAATACTTGGCTGCCTTTTTCTTCTGCTTCTCAGCCTTCCTGATTGAAACAGACTGTGTGTACAAGGCACTCTCTTTAACAAGTAATTCCTGTAACGTAAGTATTGTTGTTTGGTGGTATGGCAAGGGAGCAGAGAGTCTTAAGGAACCCATAGCCCCTGAAAGTGCTGGGAGGAGGAGTCATTCTGGTTGTCTGCAAGGGTGTTTGACAGCAAGGGCATCCTTCCTGAGGTGCTCGCTGCTATAAAGCTCTCCTGGTCCTTGGTTTCTGGTGGGAACATGGGGCTCATTGACCTTTTGTGTTGGGGAGTTCCTGTGCTACACTCCAAGCATCTGTCCCCATAGTCTCAGACAGGAATGACTGCCTTCCTAAGCAGGTTTTGTGAATATAGGTCTTAACTGGCTTTGTAGCATTATTTTTTTTCTCCAAAGAACAAGTAAAAAGTGCTGAGGCTGCACCTGGAATTTGAAAAAGAGGATTTTGAATCTGATGTAGAATTTCCTTGTGGAATTTGGCTTGAAAATCTTAGAATTTGGACCTAATCTGTAGCAAAACTGAACATTACTCAGGCAATGTAGTATTTGTCAGTACATGTGAATCCAGCTCTTAAGGTGGTTACAATTTGCCATTTTTTTCCTATTTATTGTGGATTTTTCCCTGTCTGGAGTACATTGGTGGAATTTATGTGGCTACAGTGCTTTCTGTACGAATTCTGCAAAGCAAATTAAACTTCTCTTTTTTAGCATAATGTTGCTGGCATTGACCATAAGTACAAATGAGGAAGCGGATGAGAGTTTTTAAAACATCAGATTAGAGTAATCACAATGTAAACGTGTAATATACCGGAAGAATGAAATGGTTTTCCAGTCTGATGGATTTTTCTTGTTGATTGCATTAACCTTTCATCCAAAGGTACGTGGGATAGCTTGGTGCCTGCCTTGGTAGTAGTCTTTTATGATTTTACATGATCATTACTTGTTAACTTTCTTACTCAGAAGCCAGTACTTTCTGATGTTACTCCTTTAAAGGCTGTCTTTGATCCCTTTTTTTCAAGAGTAGTCTGCACTCTTTTTTGTACTGTCTTTTCAGGTAGTAAGTTTTTGTAAAAGACAGTTGGGAAAATGTTGCTGGTTTCCCATTTATCACTTGTGCTGTAGTTGCCAGGAAATTAGCTGGGTACTATGGGCTTGTATAATGCTTGAATTCTTTTCTCGGCTTTCTGTCATATGATGTAGTCTCATACTCAAATACTAAAGAGGGTAATACAATTTCAAGCTTAAGATCACCCTCCTCTTCACTGGAAGGAGAAAGGGAAAAATATCCTGCACACACAGAAGTGAACAGAGAATTTTCAGCACACCAAGTTCATTTTTTCTAATGTTTGCTTTTTATTCCTCGGTGAATGTCTGATTCAGAGTTAAGTGATGGGGAAAAACTTCTATGCATGTTATTAAAGATAAATGATATTTCTGTTGTTGGGAAGGAGGAATTCAGTAGCTTGTTAAAACTGATGTTTCCTCTGCCACGTAGATTTTGTTGGTTTGTTTAATAGAGCACTTAAGTGAATTCTTATGCATTGGGATTTTCTCCAACATTGAAGATAATTTTGTTCAATTGGGTTTTTAAACGTTTGAAAATTGGAATAAGAAAAGCAGCATTGTTTAGGGTCCTGGCTAGGATTTTAAAAACAGGAACAACTCGTAGTGTTCCTTATTAAATTTAATTAATTGCTACTCGTCGGCAATATGGCTGAGTTATTGTTGCAGTGAGACCAATAACTTAAAAGATTTGGAGTTCTGTATGTTCAGACATCAGTTGGAGCTTTGCCTAAGAGCAGTTTGATGATTTAATTTTAAAAAATATTTTTATTTCAAAAGGGTACTGAAGACCGTCTCACTCATGGATTTTTAAATGCTTTTGGTGTTTCCATGGCTAAATCTTTGGTAAGAGTTTAGTCAGGTTTATTGGCAGTTAAAAACAAATCTTTACTATTTGGTACCTGCTTAATGGTGAGATACATGCCATTAATTTGATCTCAGTCTGTTTTGTATTGCACAGATGTTCACATTACAAAATCATTATTGTCTACCCACAATCAGTGCTCCTATCAAGAAAAAACAATATAGGAGTGGGGAACTAAATGGGTGCCTGAAGTCTCATCTTATTCTAGAGATAGTCTTTCCAAATGAGCAATAAAGGGGACTGCCTGAAGAAACACATCTTTGGTGCATCTGAGATGTCTGTTCTACAGCTAAAGGGAATACTCCAGCCTGACCGTGCACTCACTCAGCACCAAGCCTTTATGCATTGAATAATTATTTTTAATGAATAGCGTGGGGAGTTAAATCCTTATGACTTAGTTATTTCTCAAGTGAACTGAAAGTCTGTTTCCATAGTGAATGTGAACTAGTAATTTGTGATAGGAGTTTGAAGTAATGTAATTATTCAAACCTTTTTATGGTCAGATGAAATTTGCCAAACGTTTTAGAAAGGTTTGCATTTGATTATGAGAAAATAAAGTTAAGGAGTTCTTTCTGACCCTTGGCTGAAAACTGAAGTGAATATACACAGTGGCTACCCTAAGTATTAATGTATTTAAGCATGCATGCTTGGGAAATGTGTGAAGTGTAATGTTACTGATTTCTTCAAGCTTTGTCCTCACTGTATAAGGCATAGTGCTCTTGGGTTTACTTAGAAAATGGTGAAATGAATGTGGCTCCCCCAGGTAAAATTCTGGTCAGAGTGAAGTTATTAGCAAAATTCCCACTGAATGAGCTGGGAGCAGGATTTTGCTGAAACACAAGAAATCCACTTGAAATCCAGTGCAAGGTTAAAAAAGAAACCAAACCCCTAATTCACATTTGAAAAAGTATGTGTGTCTTTCATAAACTTCATGTCCTTATTAAAATAAAAATCCATATTTTTTTTTCTTCAGTCACATCTCTTTTCAGACTATATTACTAAGTTAAATCAGAGTGAGTTTGTTTATGAAATTAGTTGCTCGCTGTGTTCCTAAAAACAGTTGGTAACGCACTAATAAACACCCCTCGCTTCTGTGAACCTTTTTGTGTCCGTTTAGGTTTCCTTTGACAGGATATAATCTGTCTTTGACACAAAGTATTAAAAGTGTTAATCCTAAATAGATGAGCTGGTGATGTTATCCCCATTCAAGTAACCAGATTTTGAAAAACAAACCCCTTTTCTTGTATTTAGTTTCAAAGTGACTTGGCAACACATGTTTTTGTTTTTAATTTGTGCTGTCTGGCTGGTGGTGTATGAAAAGACTTTTAAAACCCAGGTGGAGATGCTGTCTCCGTTGTTTTCTTGTCCTGGTGAGGGGAGAGCTATGAGCTCTCATACCAAGTATAAACGGAGGTATCGAGAAATGTAACCCAACCCGCCAGGAAGGCTGCGGCACTGACAGAAATCCTTTACAGCTTGCTCCTGAGCTCTCGCCTGAAACGCTCCCTGGGGCAGACCACCAGCCCCTGGGTCGGTTTGCCCGACAGAGGCAGGGAGGAGCAGCCCGCCCGGCCCACCTCGGTGGTCGCCCCTACCTGAGGGAGACGCGCTTCCAGCCCGGGAAGCGTATGATCCGTTGTGCTCTTAAGGACAGAGTGACGGGTGGTGCTGTGCCCGGCTGGGATTGAATGACTAGTGTGGTCTTAACCCGTGCTTGGGGAAGGGGAGAGGGGCTGCTGTCCCAGAGGTGGCCCCGCGGGTGCGCGGACCGAACCTGCGGAGAGCCCCGCGCGAGCGCGTGGAGCAGCGGGGGGAGCGCACCCGTCCGCGCTCGGCGGGCACGGCGCCGGGGTGGGAGGGGGCCCTCTGCTGAGTGAGGGGTCTGCTGCTGCGAGGGCAGGGCGAGAACAGCCTGCTGTATTTCCCCCCTGCTTTCTCAGTGAAAGGCTAAAAACCATTTCTCAGCCCTTAAGGAGGGACAAGAGGGACTGAAGGTCCTGGGTTGCTTCTGTCGTATCTCAGTAGGAGGTTTGGGTTGGTATATAGGAGTTTTGGGTTGTTTTTTTGGTTTTTTGTTTGGTTTTTTTTTTCAATAGCTAAACGTCATTTCTCCCTGCTATGCAGAGAGAGCAGGCTCTGTCTCAGCAGACAGGAAAATGAGGCAGCTTGATCAGCTAACGAGGTTAGCAAGTAATCCTCGTTACAGTCATTTCCACTGCTCACCGCTGCTTGAGGAAGTAGGTCTTACTGGGGATTGCCCTGTAGTTTTTTGACAAAAGGCATTTTCCTCAGTAGTATTATAGCGGTTTTCTGTTACAAATCATTTTGGCTTGGCTCTTTCTCTCCTTCCTTGCCTTACCTTCATTTCTGCTACTGATTTCTTTCAGAATTTATCTAAATGGCTTTCCACAAACCCTGAGAGATCATACCCCTCAAAGCTGAATTGCATTTCTTAACTCGTACTCCTCCTAGAGAGCTGTCAGGAGGTGGGTTTACATTCGGAGCAAAGATTGCTCGTTTCACCTCAGCAAGTATTTTTAGTTAAGCATTTTTTCCTCTAGGCAATTTCAGATGGTCTCTACTGGATCTTTAATAACATACACACTAGTAAGTTTTATTTTAAGTTGTTATTTGTAGTTTTACTATAATTTGGAGATAGCCGGAGGCTATACCTCCTGTAAGAAAAATATTTTAGTTCTCCTTAACGTGAAGGAACTTGCTCCATTAACTGCATTTGACTTAATGTTGTGAGCTTAAACACTAACCTGAAAGCTGTTAGTCAGACCTCTGGTTTAAAGCAACAAGGGTGTAATCACAAGTCAAATTGAGGTGGTAGCATTAGGTAGTTAGCAACTGGGTTTAATAGACTCTGCTATTGTACATTTGGTTATGACTTTCCTGTTGATAAAATTATTTTTTTGAGATTCTTTGGGTTTTATTCCTCAGATTCACTAAAAACTGCTTAGTTGTGAACTCTGAAAGCCTGATCAATTATTTTTTTAAAAATACACATAGTAAGGTAGTGAGATTTTTAATTTTTTGTCCTATGTGCTAGAAGTTATTTTTGGCCTTGTGTTAGGGGCAAAGGCAGCTAGCATTTCAGCATCCTCCTAGCTCCCGTTTCTGCCAGATGATAGAGGTTTAAGAAATACATTTGCTCCTAGCTCAGGTACTGCTCATACTCCATTCTGCTGGTCCAACTGGAGTGGGCAGTGCAATACAAGGCAGAGAGTTGCTGTGGGTGACTGGTTTTGGTCGGTGAGGCAGGCATACCTATTCTTCAGGTGAAGCTCTGTCTGCAATAGCAGAACTCTGGCTAACTTTGTGAGAAGGTGGCTTGAGAAAACAGAAAAGGATTTGCCCTTTCTTTTGACAAGCTGCAGAGGACCCTGTTTCCCCACATTTTCTTATTAAAATAAATTCACATGTAATTTTTAAATCTGTTGTCCCTGGTTAGTGGAAACTACAGTAGTTTTGTTGTCATTCAGACACCACAGGATCATGAAAACGTATACGTCTGCCTTCACCCTACAATCAGGCAGAAACTGTCAAGCATACATTCTTTCTCACTCCTGTACTGTGGGAGTGGAAGATAGAGTACATGCAAAATAGCTGGTAACCATGGTGGTCTTGGTGATGGCTACTGGGAGCGCTCTAAGATTACTCCTAAAGTTGTTTAAAAGCTTCATCTGTGATGGTAGTTGTCAGGAGCAAAGCACTACCCTCTTGCCACATTAAATTAGTTTTTAGAATTCTTTTGTTTAGTCTCCACATACATTATGTTACTGTTACAGTATGTTAGTGTTGTTCCTTGTATATTGTTTCTTCTGGGAAATATCTTTGGGGAAACAGCCTCCTGTGAGATTTGGTGATCTTTTTGGATGTCCAACTGGACAGGAACAGACTTTTAAACTCGGAGATTTCAAACCTTTCACATATATGTTTTATATATACAATGAAATGCATCGGATTTAATTGTAAACAGCTCGTGGATTCTCTCTGCGTGCTTGGATGGGTTTTGTGTATTCATATAAGATTAATGTCTTGGTCGCTATGTAGCTTACAGTTCTACAGTCAGATTCATGGCGTTCATTTTTCTGTGTTATTAATGAAAGTTTTAGCTATTAGCGGAAATATTTCTTGTAGAAGTTTTCCATGGAAGCTCTGCTAATCTTCATGCTTCCAAAAGTGAGAAGTGAATGTGTGTGAACTATGCACATGAACAAACTGTAGCAAATGTGTATAATCTAGCTACTGCTTTTTATTAAACATTTGCTATTGTATGATTGTTCTCAGCTGCTTATCACTTCATGTATCTTTAACTTTTGGACTGAAGTTTTCCATGCTGGTTGCCTGAATTCCGGTATGTTATGTTTTAGTCAAAATGGCTCCACTGTTTCAAATAACGGGATTAATAAAAAGCATATTTTGCATTTGTGAAAAAGAAATACTTTGGCATACTTTTCTTGAGAAGCTTATGCTCCTCTCTTATTTAGAAATTTGGCAGAAATGTGGTTTTTTGCTTCTTAACTTCCCAGTGCTACCAATAAATACTAGTAAAACGTTGCTTGTCTCACCTAGTGTACCCACATCAAACTGATGCAATGAAGAACTCCGATAAAAGCCCCTGAGGAGGTACATGGTTCTCCTCTCAGAGCAGGGTCTGAACAGAACTGTTAACCAGGATTGAGGCCATATGCTGAGGACAAGGAAGAAGAACAGTATTAGACATGCATATTTCATTTCTGAAGGCATTTTTATCCTGGACTGTGAGAAAACCATAAATTCTGTAAAATAAATGCTATGCTGGATAGTAATGGGAAGACAAAGTGAATATGAGGAGGTTTGAGCTTCTGGGCTACTGGATTCCAGGAACAGCAGGACGGGTTGTCTTGAATTCTGCTGCAAAACCTGTCAGTTTGATTAGTGTAATGCATATTCCCAAATAGACTGGGGACAGCATGGTTGTTTTTTAGGAGCTTGATTTAAAAATCTTAACTATGTTCTCTGTACTGCGTCTTCAAGAATTTGATCAGAGAAATGGATGCTTCATCACGCTTTTATCAGCGTGAGGCTTATTGACTCCAGTATTTGAGGGAATCGGAGCTCATGGAGAAATTTTGCAAGCCATATCAGACTCAAACTAGAAAGGCCACATTGTTTATATTTCTTGATTGTGTGTGTATTATTTTTAGTTGCATTTTAGGAAAATGAAAGGGATTTCTTAATTTTTTGAATGAACTGACTGCATTCTTTTGACTATGCAAGTAGAAATAGAGGGAAAAAAATCTCTAAATTTACCTTGGTGAGATTTTCTAGTTATATTGTATAGGGTTTTTTTACACTTAAAAATTAGTAAATATTCTGGAAACTAAATGGAGAATATTAATTCCACATAACCGTGTGTAAGCAATCATTTATTTGCTTAGGTAGTTGTTTTTAGAACTACTTGAGTAAATAAATTCTACTCAAGTAAGTTCTATGAATAAAGGTAAGTTTAAATAGTGCTTTTCACCATTTAAAGAAAAAAAAAATTCATCATTTGCTTTTAATGGTCCAGCAAACCTGCATGTGCTTCCATTCCCTTCTTGTACCCCTTTTTGGGAAAAACTCAACATGGTTAATGAGTTGGGGTGCAGCAAAATTTGTGTACTTTAAGAAGAAAAAACACATGGAAGAGTTCTGCCAGTCAGTGTTTGTTAACAAAATGAAGCATGATTTCAAAAACACTTTGAGTTTTTGATTTGCTTGAAATAGTTTGTTTACAAATTTAGGCCCAGATCTGACAGTCGGGCATCCTGCATGAATACACCAGAAGTGCACCTCATATTTCAGGAAAATGCAGGTAAAAGCATTGCAGTGTTGTTTCTGAAATGTGAGGGTTTGGCCGGGTGCCTTGCACTGTGTTACAGGTTGTGCTCCACATCTGGGTGGATGTCTTTGTGGTGGGCTCCAGAAACATCAGGTCTCCACTGGTGGTACCCCCATGGCTCCTTCCTGGTTTGAGCTGGGTGGTGTTTGGTGAGGGACCAGGTCCCACCGCATTTCCCTCCTGGACGTTGGTGCCCAGGAGGGCTCGCCGGTACAGCAAGCTTGGGGAAGTTGATGTGCAAGCTGACTCAAGCAGAGTAGTGCCTCAGGGACTGAAATAAGCCACCCCTGTTAGGGACCTTTATACTGGTATGACTATGTTAGCACATTTGCTGGCACCGAGATTGTTAGAGAAAGGGGAAAGGATCGCACCCTAAGGGATGTTACAGTGCGGGTGAAAGCTGCTGGTATCAGCGTGGCCTCCGCTGCCTGTGTGTATTTCTACACGTCTGTCTTCAGACCCCTCAAATAACTGAATCCAGATCATGTTTAGCTTTAGTTACAGGATGAAAATTGATGTAAGCTATAAAGTCTTTAGGTATCCAGAGTACAGTATGAAACACAGGAGTCTGTTTAAAAGCTCATCCAGGGGATGACAAACTCCCTTGTTTGCTGGCTGTCACGGCCGGTAGTGTTTTCTTAATTTCCAGTAGGACTCTTCAAAGACTTCAGAGGCCCCGGATTTAAGTGAGGGAAATAGGAGTGCAGTCAAGCCTATGATGCCTCACGGCTTCAGAGAAGAATATTTCAGCAGTTTCATTAATAAAATAGCTCTTAAAGCACTATGGAAAATGAAATAACAGCAGTCCTACAAAAGAGACGCTGAGAACCACCACCACCTTTGTCGTTCAGTGAAAAAAATCAAGTCTTGGTATAAGGAGAATTTTTTTTTAGAAAAACAAACTTGACTGCAATGAGCTGACACAGGCAGTACAGTAATAATGATAAACTTTATAAAGCAAAGTGTCTCTTATTAATGTGCTGCAAAGCACTCTAGAGATTCTCAATTCTCAAATTAAGCTATAAAAGATAATAGAAGAGCTTATAAAGTTTCTGCACAGTGAATGATTTCATGGCAGTGGCTTTGTTTGTTTTAATGATGTGAGCAGAGGGCATTTGCCCGACATCTTCAGCATTCCCAAGGGGAATAGGTACAGCAGTTACATTTTACAGTTTCACTGACATTATAGGGGTGCTGGGTTTTGCAGTTGTATTATGGTGTACTTTATAGATTGTAAGCTTTGAAATTAAAAACTTCAGTGAGGAAACAAACGTGGAAGTTTACTGCTGCTGTAATTCAGCTGGTTGCAGAAATAAATACATTTATTTACATTTGCATGGTACATTTGAATAACAGTTGAGGGCCATGACTTTTTAGTGGCATCCATAATCTTAACGTAGCTCTTCATGGACTGAAATACTGTCGTAAGGGGTGGTGTTTTGCTCATGAGCTCATCGAAGAATTCATGAACCAGTCGGGAATAGAGACAGAGTGATGCTCTTCCATCTCAGTTGACCTTTTTGCCTTCCCAAAACCAGGTATAAGCAAATGTTTTTTACTGTGCTGTGCCTGTGCTGTCCCCACCCAGTCACCCAGCCTTAACTCCCACATACATGCTTTCCTAAAGGGCAGATGTGTGATAATGAAGTAGGGGATTTTTCATCCAGCTAAATGGAATAACAGAGAAAAGTCTTAATTTTAGAAGTTAGATTTGAGGTACTGCTAACAGATTTCAATTTGAATGCTCTGTGTTTACTTCCTGATATTTTTGTAGGTCTCCTTTGCCCCTCTTCAGTTCACTTTCATGATAAAGTTGACTTACAAATCTCAGCAAAACTATCTGGAGGAGGACTGCGTCATACTGTTGTGAGGTGTTTGTTGGTTTTTTTTAAGTGTAAATTAGTTTTCTCTTTAAGCAGAAAAATGTGTCTACAATGATGCCATGAAGTGCTCTAGAAGACTATGTATTGCAGGCATGGTTTGCATACAGAGCTTTATACAAAGACATTTACACACAAGTGTGTACACAAATAGACAATTTTCAGAGACACGTTGTATAGCTTTTACAATGATGGGAGGTCATTGCATGTTGCTGTCATATAAAGAGTCTGCAAGAAAGCTCCTCTGAATTGGGAGAAGGAATGTAATTTCATTCATTAAGAGGTAGAAAATAACTTTCTTTTTCCTGAAGTCACCACTTGTCAGACTGTTTGTGGGCTTTGAACTGAAAGATTTTACAGACTAGGAAAATATTTGTGGTGTTATTTGCTTTTTTAATTTGGCAGATTCGTCTGCTTTTTGGAGGAAGGATTGGAATAAAATGAGGAAACTAGATCCCTCTCTCCCTTTTAGGGGTGGAGGTTTATTCCAGCTGTGAGCACTCCTAACTTCCCTATAAAATGCTCGTGCATTGCTCAACTGTTCTTATGTGTTTCAATTAAAATTTGGTGTTGTCAGTTCAGATTTGTTGTAAGTGCAGTTTGGTGGTTTATGTTATGCAGCAGAGTAATGGAAGGCAAAGCGTATGTGTGCAAAAAAAGGCATTTAGTTGGAAACTGGAGTTGAACTGCATTCAGTTCTTGCCAATGCTGCTTTTAAGTTTGTGCTATTTTCATAGTTTCCCAAAGTGATACTGTTACTAAAAGAAAATAGCCCCCTGAGCTGGCATTTTTGATGTTTGCTTCTGGCCACAAGGTAAGTGTGGTTTGGTTATTTGTTAAAAATCCACATAGTTCTGTCTGCAGATGCATATTTGACTGTTTTTTTCCCTGTCTGTTCTGTATGTTTTTATTAAAAAGTCCCAGAGACTTTTTTTAACTCTAAAATAGATGTAGAGCTTCAGGCTTGCCATGAAGTCTCAACAGATAGAAAGCGGGTTGTATCTCAGTGTATGATATGATGTAACAGAAGCAAAATCTTTGACATTTTGTTGGTAATTGAGCTTTAAAGTTGTGAAGACACACATGCTTGAAAATGGCCTGTTACAAATCTGTAATGTGTACTGAATTTAACATGTCAGGGTTGGTTGGTTTGGTTTTGGTTCTGTCATCGTACTAGGGAATAGATTTTATACTTTACTTTGGTGATATTTTTTCTTGCATGTTATTTAAAAAAAAAAAAACAAGACAACGAGCGTTAAGCTAGAAGAGGTGAGAAAAGTCAGAAAAACGCCTAGGTAAATTTAGATTTAGATCAGATATTAGGAAGACATTCTTTGCTGTCAGGGTGGTGAGGCACTGGGCCAGGTTTCCCAGAGAAGCCGTGGATGCCCCATCCCTGGAAGTGTTCAAGGCCAGGCAGGATGGGGCTTTGAGCAATCCGGTGTAGTGGGAGGTGTCCCTGTCCATGGCAGGGGGCTGGAACTAGATGATCTTTAAGGTCCCTTCCAACCTAAACCATTCTAAGATTCTGTGAAATCAGGATTAGTTTTACTAGCTTATGTATATACTGGATAGCAACTTACTCCTTCCAAAAAATTGGACTCCAAACAGGACAAGTAATTTTTCCATTTGCTGTTGGAAGACAGACCTGTATGCAGTTCCTCTGGACACTGTCTCTCACTGACAATAGCCCTTACTCTTTTTCTGCTGCTCTGGAAGGTAGGAGGACACGGCAATGGTCCCCGGGCATGGGGTATATATCCCTTTGAGCTGAGGGGGGATAATACAGTCAAGCCTGTCCACCATTGCCCAGTGGGAGACTCCAGTTTACCTGTGGGTTCTGGGGCTGACCGTCCTCCCTCCAAAAGATTTTCTGACTCCTTCCTGTTCCCTTAGGTCAGTGTGTGAAGAAGTACTGCATACCCTTAAAGAAAGTGTGTGCCATTCACAGCATCAGCATGTAGCCTCACAGATTTTGCATTTAAAAAGAATGTGAAGCACAGATACTTAGTTTGATGGTAATTAACTTTGAGCAGTGTACCAAAGTATTTGGCACATTTAGAAGTGTTTTAAAATCAAGGTTTCAGTTTGTTTCTGAGAAATTTTGTAGTTAACCCAGTTTCTGCTCTTGATGCATGAGTGACTGGGTACCATATGATGAACTGTGTTACATAAGATGCTCAAATTGTTGATCCAAAATTCTAGCTATTTAACTCTTCTGGGATCTTAGTGTTTCTTGTTTTATTTTTGTCCTGTTTTCTCTTTTCAGTATTTGAAGTGTTGATATGAAGCCCTTTTCTGCCAGTGCTGTTAGCAGAAAGAACTTATGTACACCCATCTGCCTGTTCCTTGGGCATGAGAATGGGTTGCTCTGTCAGGAGCTTTTAACTATGTGGTATAGATTAAGACAGGTGGGGTTTTTCCTGCTTTCCCCTCTTTCCTCTAAATGGGTTTGTGTCTTGCAGCAGGATATAGTCAAGTAAAAATCATCAGCATCATTGATTCCAGCTGCTTCCTCAACAGAAAAAGTGCATTTTATTTGGATGAGCTTTGCTGTCTGTCGAATGTTTCGAGAGGAAGACAGTTTCTCCCCTTCTGTGCATCTTTCCCTCCCAGATGTTTGTTTCTTTATTGTATTTTATTAATAATAAGTCCAATGCTTTCTTAGCTGTAGGGCTGTAATGCGGAAAGCAGATGCTCCTGCTAGAAAATATTACGTGATACTAGAAGCTTAATTATCAAAGGCACAAAGTCAGACTCTCATTACATTTTCTACTTTTTTAAAAAGAAAAAAATATTCCATAAGTATTCTGTGTTTTTATGGTAAGACTGATGAAAGGTTAACAGCTGGAAAATACAAAGCTGCAACTCCATGGCTGAACAAGAAAAATAATGATTGTTCATCTGCAGAGATCATTATTTTCTTCTAATATGAGATGCAGTGTTTCCAGTTGTAGTTGTGAAGCTTTAATTAAAATTCATAATTATTTATACATTATATCTGTGTAGGGTCTTCCTATAGGAATCTGTCTCTGTATTGGGAGAGGGTTGCAGGGGGGAAGACTGGCAGGTAGGCTTGAAAGACCATACGTAATCTTACGGGTATTTGAAAGTCAACGTTATGATTTTGTGGTTAAAAGGATGTTGTGAAACACAGAACAAGGCCAAGAGGTCAGATTTCCCTAAATACACAGATAGTATAAGAAGAGAACAGTTGAATGGGATGTTTCCTTGAGAGAAACAAAACAGGCCAATATTTCTAGATAAAAATACCAATTTTTGAGTTGCTTGGTTGAAAACCTCAGAGTACTTTTGTTCCCCCGGTTACATGAGTGGTGTTCCTCAGGAGTCAGTGCTGGCACTGGTGCTGTTTAACATCTTTGTCAGTAACATGGGCGGTAGGATGGAGTGCACCCTCAGCAAGTCCCCAACCACACCAAGCTGTGCATGGGGTTGACACGCTGGAGGGAAGGGATGCTGTCCAGAGGGACCTTGACAGGCTTGTTCAAGGCCAGGCTGGATGGGGCTTTGAGCAAAGTGGGTCTAGTGGAAGGTGTCCTTGCCCATGGCAGGGGGGCTGGAACTAGATGATATTTAAGGTCCCTTCCAACCCAAACCATTCTAAGATTCTGTGATTAAAGAAGGTGCTGTCAGTGTTGCATCGCTAGCACACTTCTTCAGTTATGTGCAGTTACGTGCCTCCAGTTACAGCCAGACACTGTGTATGAGCATAGCAAGAACAGTTTTAAAATATAACAAGGGTATATTAAAATTCATGTTATTAAAAAATGTCGGTAGAAAATAGATTAATAAAACACATCATGGTACTCTTGGTGAGTTGTTTGGTTTTGCCAGTCCGGATTAGAAATGCTTCCTGAATTACAGCCAGAGTGAGGGAGTTGGAATTCTGTCCTTGTAACCGTACTGAACAAGTACTTCTCAGCTACGGGAATTTCACAGATGTAACTGATAACAGCACTGCTTCCCGTGCCTCTATGCAGTTTGTTTATGTAAAAAGCTGTCCTTCAAGGGCAGGAAAAAATAGCCTCTTTGCTTCTGTATGTTGAGTAGTGAGGGGTTTGAGAGAATGAGCTGTGTAGTTCTCTGGAAAATGAGATTTAGCTGATCACATCGGGCTACTGCTTCCCAGCTGTGCTCTCCCCTTGAATTTTGAGAGTTATTTTGTCAATTGTTTTCCAACAGATTTTTTTGAAGGAGGCCAGGCTTAAGGGAGAGTATGTGTTGTTGGTGTTGTATGATATGTACTGAATCACTGTCCTCTGACTTGGTTAAAAGGGTTTCTTTGGCATGATTTTACAATGCTAATAGAGTTGTTCGGGATTTTCAGAATGATACACTTACTTGAGAACAAAATCTAATCAATCAAAATTCTGCTTTAGCTTTTTCTCCCTATTTTACCAGCAACACCTCTGTTCCCTAAGAATTTTACAGCTCTTTAATCCACAAGTAGAAGTTATATCCATTTCACTGACAGGATGGGAAGCCTAGAGAGATCAGGTAACGTGCCCAAAGGTACCAAGTCCAATCTCCAAAGTCCAATCAAAATACGGGAAATTCTAACCTGTTATTTTGTTCCTTTTTTCATTTCCAGGTTAAAAGTTGGAGTAAAGTTGTATTGTTAGTTGTAACTAAGAATTGCTGTCGCAGTTATTTATGCCTCATTGACTGTGGGGCTTAGAAGTAGACACATTTAAATGCTGAAGAAGCGCTTTCTTTGGTATTGCCTAGATTGTTTAGTAATAAAGCAGAGTTAATTTTCCTTAGCCTGGCATGGGCAAAATCACCATGAACTCAGGTGATACTGTTGCTTGGATGTGACTTCGGATACAGACTCCATATTAATCTAGTTGCTATGTAGTGTCTGGCAGGAGATAAAATTCAAGTAGATGCCCTGGAATGTGTAGCACCAGGAGACCATGTTAAGGCAATGGTTTGGCTGTCTGGATTGCTGCATTGAGTTCGGAGCTCAGTTGTAGTATAATGATGGAATTACAATTTAAACTTGCTGGTTTTCTTAGGTACTGAGAAAACGGAGACCTGGTCTTAATGGCAGCAAACAAGAGTTTAAAACTTAGTGCTTTGTGTAGATTGTTGTAGTTCAGCGTGAAAATCAAAACTGGTAGAATATGTATCAGCAAACCTCAGGCTTTTTCAGTCATCTAAAATCTGGTGCAATTCTGTGGGAGAAGTTTTAGGTATTGTTGTAACAAGGGTCCTTTCTGGATACACTCATATCTTTTTAAGTTTTCTGTGGTACTAGAAGTAAAATTGCTTTGTACAGTAAATGATCTATATAGGCAGTCTGAAATAGTTGCACACCTTCTTTAGGTTAGAAGAGGCATACGCGTGTGACTGACTTCTTGCAGTGACTGCAGCTGTATTGCAGAATGCCAGCGTCTCCTGTGCTGCCCCCAGTAATGCTGGGAACACCCTGCAGCTGATGTGCCCAGTGCTGTGTATGGTTTCTTTAAACTGGGTTTTGTTTGTCTGGATAATGTTCTATTTGCATTTCTTCATGCAGCGTGCAGATGATGTTGGCTCCTGAGACACTAAATAAACCAGATGAATTCTTGTGGCATGGCTTGATTTGCAGGAAATGAGAACTAGCTTTGTGCAGTAATGTGTATAAAATAGTAGTGGGCCATTCTCCTATGTTCCCCACCCTCCTGAACAGCTGCTGCTCACAGCAGATGGACTTTCATAGGACTGACTGATACAGTCTTCCAGAAAGTTAGGAAATTCTTAAAAGTGCCTCTTAAATTAGTGTGGTGGCAGTTTATGCTAATTCAATTGTATAGTTCATGTTTTATTCTTTAGCAGGAGAGGATTTTCTTTGGTCGTGGCCCAAGTGCATAGGATGCCATATCCTTCTTGAGAGTGGCTGAGCACCCTTGCTTCCCAGTGGTGTATGCAGCAAACCCAAGTGCTGTACAGATAGTAGTTTTTTTCTCCAAGACAGTAGTTTTATTCTCCAATAGCTTCCATGCCCCTTGAGTGTTTCTTCAGCACCGTTTCATTTTTCATTACAGTTAGCACAGGTTCACTGTTCTCTTCTGCATTTTGCATTCGCCAAGATGAGCATTGTATTCTGCTTTTTCATTCATCCTAAGTGTTTTGACAGAACTTGTAATAATGTTGGATAATTCTTCCTATTAATCTCCGAATTTTCAGATTCCCATACATATTTACTTCCATAGTCCCCAATACTGTTCAGTGGGAGGACTCCACCATTCGATGTCCATACACTTCTTGAGATTTTCACACGGGAGATAACTGTCTTCTGCATTTTCTTTCCAGAACAGTCAGAGTGCACATGTTTCTACCTTCACAAATAAAGTGCAGCTTGGCTAGAGCCACACAGCCTGCTTTTTATGAGCAAAATAGGTAGGTGTGTCTGTATCTTCATTGTGTATATTAGTATTTTCGGCTTCTCTAACCAGTTCAGTGGGAGGGGCTGGTTTCAGCTGTGCACCCTTCCCCTGGTGGGTGCGATGCCCTCACCCAAAAGGTGCTGTCAGTGGAGAGAGGAAGGGTAACGCTGGACTTCCTAGATGATGGGAATGGCTGACATAACTATCATCTGCTGCGGGAGAAGAGCACTGCCCATTTGCTTCTTTTGTGCGAGATCTGTCAGTGGAGATGGCAAATGACCATGTGCTCCTGTTACACTTGAAAACCTAGATAAAGAACTTGGGAACTTGTTATGGCTGGTGAAAAGCTACGAAATGTGTGATGCACACTTGGAAAATGGAGATCTTGTAAAAAACTTACATTGTTTGCGTCTGTGTGGTGGGTTCTCAAATTGAGGTGAAAGGAAGCCAGAAGAAACATTTTGTTGAAGCAGCAGTGAGTTGCTGTGGGAGAGGAGGAGGAGAGAAAAGTGTCTCTCATCTTAAGCTTAGGCTCCACATTGATAATGGTCTTGGCAGCAGATTGGCAGTGTGGCCATGTTGTGCTCTCCTAAGGTGTTTCCTCCTTGCTTATGCATCCTACGTGGCACAGCAGAATTAAACTAGTAACTTGCCTGGTTAAACCAGTAACTATCCTACTGCTGCTTATCAGGGTGGTCAGGTTCTGCAGCTATGACTCACAACCACAATTTTTCCAGTGGTGTGCAGGGATGCTAAATGCCCTTTGGAGTGTAGGTGGATGATGGATACTCAAAGTCTTGAGATACGCAGAATCCCCTGGGATTCTGGGGCAGCACCAGTCAAAAACTTGTGATCTTATTTCCAGTCTGCTTAATGCAATTTTTGCTTTTACCAGCCTTTTGCAAATTCAAATACTGACCCAGTGTTGCTTTGGAAAAAGATTAATTGAGACTGGATTCTGCTTTTACTACCTTTTTGTTATTTTGGCAAATAAAATTCAGAGCTCAGGTTTTTCTCTTGAGTGGTCAGGTTCATAGAACAGCATGATTAATGATTTCTCTTGACAACTTCTGGTAATTATAGTTTTATTAAGGTCCAGAAATAAACAATGCAATCTTTTCATTTGCCCTGCATAACACAGCTTGTACAATTTCTCCCAGTAATTATCTCATCCCAATCCAATAGCTTGTCGTGGAGAGGTTAGTAAATTTTTCCACTGGGGTTTTACTGCATTCTGTCAGCACAGCTATGATAAAATGTCTGGCTCTTTAGTTTGTTCATAGAGACAGAAAAGAGAGGACCCAAATTAATTATTTCACTTCACAAGATAAATGGAAGGAAATGTGGCATGCTCCTTTGTGTTATCAGTTATTTGTAAGATTTCTTCAAGTGAAATACTCCTTGCTATCTGATTACCAGAGGCTATTCACTTGGCATAAAGCTACTAAACAGACCAACTTTTGTATCATTGCTTCAGTTTGTTGCTTCGCTCCGAAAAGAAATAAACAGGAGGAGGAGGAGAAATGTCTGTACCAAAACATTAATTATTTTTCTTTTAAACTGGGCCTTGTCTGTAGTGGTTTTTGCAGTGTGTGCTGGCATTGGCATTGGAGATATATTTTGCTTTATAGAACATTTTCTTAACAGGCTAGAAAAAAATGATGCTTGCTTTTGGCCATATGCCCTCTTCATGAGCCCTGTTTCCTGCTTCAACTAATGCGGAAAAGACCACACCTCACTTTGGTTGTCCTCCATTTGCCCCAATTCAGGGAGTGCTGTAACAGAAAAGAAGTAAAAAGAAGCTTGGGCACTATTCCTAAACAAGCTGAAGAGTATCTGAAAGTGTCTGTAGGAATATAAATATGTATAATGTAACATACAAACTCATTTTATATGTCACTGAAATGCACCAAGGAAGTGAAATACAGGAGCTGTTTAAAAAATCACGACTGACCTATACAAATACTGAAGATAGAAAGTGAAAAAAAAGAAGGTATATGTGTGTGTGAGGAAGATGCGAATAGATAAACATTTTAAACATCTGGGTTTCTGTTTGATTTGCGTAGGGTCTGCTGTGAAAGTCACCTTGAGTTTTTTAAGTGGTCTTTGAGTTACGGAGCATACTGTTCCCCAGGAACCCAGGATTCATTTAACACTGGTGCAATGGTATCTTGTATAGAGAGAAGAAAATAACATAAATGAGGATCACGCAGTAAAACACAGGCCTTACCATCTAAAAAAGAGTAGGTATAACTAGTAGATATTAGTATATCTAGTTTAGAAGTCTATGAGAAGGAAAGCCAAAGCCTGGAAAACTTGGTGAATCCAAAAGGAGATGGAGGGGTGAGCTGTATGTGTGTACATATGCTTCATTTTAAATTGCTTTAGCAAACTTTAGAATAAAAACAAAATGTTGGAAGTGCTTTTTCATCCAAAAACGTCTTAAATATATATCCCAAGTCTGTGCTGCCTTAATGTATAGGAAGTCTAGGCCTTACTTCAGTGAATTATTTAAGCACATGGATAGTTCAATACTTGTCCTGGCTTCAGTCAGGACAACTTAGTTTTTTCCTTGAACTTGGAGACACGCTTAAAATCTCCCATTGAGCTGCAATCACGCTGCCGGCTTGGCCAGCATTTCTTCTGCTTTTAGCCACCAAGGGTTGCCGGGGGCTGCCGGAGCTCCCACAGGAGGTCTGCCCCCGTTTGGCACCTGCCTTCTGCAGGGACCACTGCGAGAGCAGCGTGGGTTAGCCCAGGCGCTCTCCCCTCTTCACTTCTCTCACCTGAAAGCCAGAAACTCAAGCAGTGAGTCCTCCCGTGATTAAGTTAAATTAAACCACAGCTTGCAAAACTGTTCAGTAACCTTCTAAAAAATGTAGATGTGTGGGCTTACTCTGCAGATACTCCTGTTGCGAAATCTGTTGAACACCTTAGTGAAATGCTGTCCTTTAGGATGTCTTGTGCCAAGGGCTATCACAGGAAATGCTTCCCATGGCTGGAGCTCTTCTGACAACACATCCTGTGAGTTCTTAATGCCTCTGTGGGAGCAACAGCACACGGCCAGAGAAGCAGACTGTATCTAGTGAAAGGAAATGGGGAATAAAAAAACCAAACAAAAACTCCAGGTTGCAGCTTTTACATGTCAGCCGGTGCTTTTGAGTTTTTCAAGACATTGCAGAGATACCAGTCTTGGAAAAAGCAGTGTTTCACTTCTTTCAGTGCAAGTTCCACCAGGCTTGGTCCTGACTGATGGCTGCACAATATCTGGCAAAGTGTAAATGTTATTGCAGGATTTAATGACACTCAATGGCTATTTTTCTCTCTCAGATACTTTTCTACAGTGGTTCTTTAATATGCGTCTTCAAATGTTTAGAAAAGAGGAAGAGCAGGTTGACTAGCTAAATATACCATGAGAATATGGAACTCCAATAAGGTGTTAAATTGTCAAAATATTTTCTGTTTCCAGTTTGTGTAAGGTTCAGATGGTGGTGTCTTTCCCAGGACCAAATCTGAGGCAAGTGGAGAGGATGAAAACAAACTGATTTTATTTTTCTCTAGGTATTCAATCATGGAAGTGCGTGACAGCTGAAAATCTTTATAGCACAGCTACGTATTTATAAAACACAATGTTTTGCTTTAGTTTGCTTCTAAGATTCATATAACACTGCAGTGTATGAATGAAAGCAGAAGTGGAATTCCTGTTGCAATTGGAAAGGAGGTAACAGATGGAGCAAAGAGAGAATCTCTAGTCTTTCTAGTCTACATTTTCTCTTTGCCATCTGATCAGTATAATGGAACACGTTCCCACCAGGGTCTCTGCAGGTTGTGAAAAATTCAATAGTTGCATCAAAGATCACACTTTATTGTAGTTTTATCAGTGTTGTTTGCTTTCCACACTCATTTTCAGGTATGTATTTTCACTTTTCAATCCTTTAAGCAGGTTGGTTTTACATTTCTGCACCACACTGGTATAAAAGAATAAATGCATAGCTTCACTGGAGTTGGCTGAGGCACACCTAAATGTGTCAGTAGAGGTCCTGACCCATTCTGTGCGTGCAAAACATGCCAGTCTGTTAGGAAACAAACACAAACTTCCTCTTTAAGTATCAGTTCAGCTTTAATGGAAGATTTCCGAATAACCTAAAGTACAATAGAAAGGTCATGGCTCTGTGTGCTGTTAAAAATTGAATTTGCCATTTTCCTGATGTGCTGTAGTGTCGTCTGGGCTGCTTTGTCATCTTCACCTGGATGCATTCAAAATCTGAGAGACCTGGAACTATTGTGCAAATGGGACTAATGGAAGGTCTGCTTGTTGAAAATACCCATTAAAAAGCCTGCTTAGCTGTACTTGTGAAGCATTTTATAAGTACTGAACTTGGTTATGAGCTGCGAGGAGACCCAGCAAGCACTGAGCACTGCACTGTCCTGCCCCAGCAGCCTGCTTCTTTTCCTTAGTGTGTCCTGCTAGCCACCTCTGAGTTCGTTATCTGTCAAGGGAGGAAAGTACTTTTGCAGTGACAGATACTGCTCTCTTAGGGCAATCGAGAGATACCAGTATCTTCTTTCCCTTGCGTCCTTAAGAGAGGACTTAAACCTGATGCAGGGCACTACCATTTAAATTTTAAGCTTTGAATAAACTCTGTGTTTCAATGTCTGTTATGTTGTTCAAATTACATCTTTCTGTCTGAAGAAGCAGTGGTTGCTGAAAGTGCCTGTGTCAGAGTTTCTTCAGCACTGTTGGGTTCTTAACTAGTTTAGCAGAAATGTGGAAAATAGTCCTTTTAATGAAAAGTTAATTTTCAAGAAAGTGAAAGTATTTTATTCTTTTAAGAATCAGAATTGTATTATACCTAATACAAAGATGTAACAGTAAGAGAATTTCCCTGGATGCGAAGGTAACATCTCTTGAGCATCTGTAGGATGGGGAGAGAAACTTAAATGTTGAAAATAGAAGGGATCAAAATTGTAGATTTATAAATCAAAATCAAAAGTTACAAGGCTGAAAATGTGAATGCGAATATGGACCTGGTCTTATAAATATAGAAGAAACTCAGGCCTCTAGAGAAAAAGCTTGGGAAATGAGTGTGGCATCCATCTGTAGTCATTACAGAATAGATAGCACAATCTTAAGAGCCAAGAGAAATATATGCTGTGGTGTATGTGTATTATACTTGATCAGTTATATTTATTTTGGAATAAAATAACCTCATATGAAATGGATATTAGTTGTATAGAGCACTTTGAAGGGCTGAAAAAACATCTTGGGGACCTGACATTCAGGAATAATGCCATTTTAAACACTATTCTAAAAAATGTTTATGCAGCTTTTTCTCATAGAAGGAGCTACATGTAAGGGTGTTCTTTTTGTTAGTGCCTTTGGTTTTTTCCTTAATTTTTACTTTCTCCTCTATTAAGTTGAGATGTTTGGGTAAGAAATGGTGGGAACATTGTAAATCTGTTCTGTAACCTTATTTGATTTGAGTGAAAATTACTAGATTTGAATACAAGTAAGTAATGAGTCAGTCCTCTGCTGTATTTTGAGACAAAAATGTGTGTTCTTCAGTAATACTAGTGTCATAAAATTGGCAAAAAAAGCAGTAACATCATTAAGATAGAAAATTTATCTTTGTTAGCAGCTAGCTTTCATTCAGTGTGTTCTGAGGAAAACCAACATTCATTAGGTGTCAGGCTCACTTGGTTTCAGTGACACACCTGAGCAGAGACCCATTTTGTCGCCCAGGAAAGGGCCCTAATGAAGCCCCGAAGGGCTGGCTGGCTGTGCACTCGCGCTGCCTGCAGAGCAGAAAGTTCCCCAAGGAGCATGAGAATCTTCTCTACAGTTTTGGACCATCAGGGATATTCAGCCTTACGCTTCAGGGTATAAGGTAGTCTCTCGATCTTGCAGGTCAAGATGAAGTGTGAGGTGAGGCTGGGGGACAGCTGGTGGGATATTCACACCTGCCTGCTGAGCCTGGACTTGCACTGTTCACAAGACAGCAGGTGCTGGGACTGACAGTGACACTGGCACCCTCTGATGTGGACTGCTGTAGAAGGTTGACCTTAGTTCCATCCAATACTGCAGGCCCTGGCTAGACACAGCTGAAATCCATTAGTAGATCGTAAGATAATCACGGATGTAGTTTCAAGCTGCCTGTGTCACTGATAGAGATAGTGAGCCAAGCATTGTTACGTGAAGGGACAGGATGGCTGGGGAGTGAGTGGGTTCTCCTCCAAGTCCTCTTTTCTTCCTTGTTTTCTAAAATAATCTTCTCCCTAAACATGTGCCTGTCTGCTGTTCATCTTCACCCCATAAAAGTAAATGTATCCTGGTTTTTAAAAGCTGGGTGTGCAACAGCTCTAGTTTTCATTGAGCTGCAGATACCCATGCTATGCAGAAGTAGTAGTATGAAGAAAAATGTTACCTCCTTTCTCTTGTGTAGCCTGTGGGTGTTTTTAACCTTACGGAATGTTTGAAGACATCCGAATTGCATCATCTGTGTTACAATTGAGATTTTAAAGAGATAATCGACAGCAAGACATACAAAGCTTTTTAACCGCAGAAGACTGTTAGAATGGCATACATAGTGTTGGCAGACAAGCGCGCTCTTTTACTGCTCCAGAAAAGAAGGGAAGCAGCTATATGAAATGCTGATAATCTCACTGTGGTTTTGCATAGACTAGACTTGAGAGCCTTGAGTATTTTTCCTTTTCCCTTTTAACTGCAATTTTGTTATTGTATTGCTGCCCCCATCTCTGCTAAATATGGCTTTTGAAATGTAAATCATATCATGTTCTCAGAGATGCATATGACACCCTCAGCACTGTTCCTCTTTGCACTTCAAAGAGCTGTGTGGTCACACTTTGCATCTCAGCAAAATCGCAGTATTTGCCTTCTGAAGATCTCCTTTAATGTGTACAATCAATCCCTGATAATGTGTGTTGGGTTTTTGTTCCCTGGAGTCTGTTAATTTTAGTGTTGCTACAGGTCATCAGGATACATAATCTCTTCTTTTTTAATTTCTCAGTGAGCGTGCCTGAGGAGAGAGGAACACAAGAGAGGAGAGACAATTGAACATCACCATTGGCCAAGACCTGAAAAAATGGTGCTGGATGAACAGAGGATTAGAACTTAATTGTAAAAGGGAAATAAAGTCTTGGCAGGCGATTTGCTTCATTTATCATGGCCCAAATCCTCTGGCTGGCTGGTTAATGGGACTGTCCAACGCTTCCTGCTTAGGTTGAGTGCAGATCCCCTCTGCCTACAGATTGAAAGACCTGGGATCAGGTGGGAACAGGATGGTGCCCAATACGGGAATGGAAAGAGAAATGGACTCTGACGAGCTAAGATGGAAGTGACTTGACAGCTCCAAGCTCAGCAGTTGTCTCCAGTAAGGACAGGTTAAGACGGGAATCTCAAGCTTCGCTGGGAGAGCAGTATGCAGGAAGCTGGTTTTCAGGCCACGAATGCTTTCACAGGTAAGGAATTATGTTCTAGTGCAGCTCATCATTTTGGGGCAGTTTACTGGAGTTCAGAAAATAAATTGAACAGGTCCTCACTGTCGTTAGTACCTTATGGTGCTTTCAGTTTAAATAGTATTTTAAAACAGTTCTCTTGAGGAACAGTTCAACGCTTGTATTAACAGTGAGTAACACAGTTTGCTTGTATTTCAGGCCCTCAGAAACGGATGGCCACAAGCATTAGGAAAGGTGTATCTCAGCTTTCCTCCTTAAAGTACTCATTAATAGATTAACAGCTTAACTATGAGTAGCCTCCTGGGTCAGTATAAAATGTAGTCTGTGAAGTTGCTCTTGTGTTAAGCATGGCAGCTTGGTGCGGGTGCAGGATGGACGCAGTTCATATCAGGAGGCTTCTCAGAAGCGTGTCAGTGTTGAGCGTTACCAGCCAGAGCACATCTCTGGGCAGAACTCGCCAGGTACCTTCTCCCTCCTGCCCTGCACCATTGGCATGCTGCGATGCCTAACTAGTAAAACTGGAGGGTTTAAAGGGTAACTGTTTCACCTGAGTGCAGTGTATTTCCCTGCACATACCTTGAAAATAATGTAATGAGAAAGAGGACGCCAAGGTGGTGTGTCTCTCTAAGGAAAGCTCCCTCTAGCGTAAAGTCCACTGGAGTTCATTCATTGCTTTCTGGTTTCTGATTTGAGAGGTGGGAGAAGGAAATGGGGATCAGAAGATCCTGCTGCTTTCTTTCCACGTCTGGCAGCCAGCTAAGACCCTGCGCGAAATGAGTAGAAAATCAGTTGGGTGTTTCTCTTGCTTTAGTAGGTCTAGCTAATGGATTAGTACCAGAGTGAAAGTTAGTGATGTCCAGGACGTTTATGCTTCCAATTTAAAATGTGTACCTTCCGAGTAAGTTTGCTGGATTGTGGGATATATGTATGGGAAGATCATTTTGTGTCTCGGGCTGCTTTACCCTGGGCTGCTTGCTGTTTGAGGAGCTCCTCCCAGGAAAGGAACAGCACAACCGTTAGTCTCCCTATGGGCAGACTCCCACTTTGTCCCTTCCCAAAGCAGATCCACCCTCAGAGCCTGGTCCCACCCTTCTGGCTGCAGTGGGGCAGCAGCTCTGTGTCCGCCTGTCTGCACCAGCGCGTTGGTTTGGAGCGGTAGTGGAGTTCTGAACTCTCTGCCTCACCTCGTGTTGCTTTGATTTACAATACGGTTTCCATGCATGTCAATGAGACAGGTCTTGAAGGGAGAGGAAATGGGAAGCTTTTCTCCACCTCTGCTCCAGTGCTGATGGGAGATGTGAAGTCTGGGACCACCGCAGGGCCCTCCTTCCTCTGCCTGGCCGGCAGCATGCTCCTACAGCTCCCTGCTGCCGTTCTTGTCCTGTTTGTGCATCTTCCTCCTCCCTGCTCTCTGCCAGCCCTCAGCTCATTCCCAGGAAGTTTTTGCCTCTCCTTTGCTCTCCACGAGAATTCCTACTGTGTAGATATCTGTTCTCTTCCTTACCAGCCTTCTTGGCTCTCTCCTTTGCTGAAAACCTTATTACTTTTAGCACCCTTGCAATATTCTTTTCTTTCCAGCTTTACGCTCGTCAGCCTATCACTTACGTCCCAGAAGGTAGGTGTTGTTGGCACTGTGGTGAGGGTGCTGGGGCAGCAGAGTGTCAGAAAGCTGTAACCTCGTGGCTGCTGCTGGGTGGAAGGGACCTGGCAAACAGTGCTGCATAAAATTCAGGGAGATGAAACTGGGATCCCTGGAGGCCCAGGACAACAGTCAGATTGTGGTGGCAACCCAGTAGATTCAGACCTATTCTGGAGACTTTAACAGCATGAAGGTTGCTTTGTCTCTTGTAAAGAATTCTTACATTCTTTTGGTGTTGCCCTCAGGTAAACATGTTAATAAACATTTTCAAATCTTGGTAGCTGTACTAAAGAATTATTAAATGTTAGGTTGCACCGTATATTCAGGAGATTTGTAAAGGGAACAGGCAGGAGACTTGTAGGGGAAACAGGTTGAAATCTCATTGCTTTATATGAAGAGAAGGCAAGGACTTCTGTTTCTTCTAATTTGTATCAAATTGATATCTGCATTTGCTTTTTGGAGATCTTTCTTGTTCCTTGTTAGATTTATATAATGCATTCAGCAGTAAAAGGTGGGTAGGTATGTATTTCTTAGAAAAATTGGTAGGACTGTTATGCTAATTTAAGAGTTGCAATTAAAGTGTAATGGCACGTGCATATGGTTGCTCCTCTGATCCTGGCTATACTGCTCCTTCTGTTTTATTGGAATGCCAGTTGAGCTGTAGGAGAAAACAGTAGCTGCTAGCAGCAGAGGGGGCGTGACCACATGCAGGAGGGAGTTAATTTGTACAGAAAAAGCTTTGATACCTGAAACCTGTGCAGTGTCAACACTGAATCTAGGCATGCTAAGTGACTGCAGCTATTGCAACAATCAGAGTAATCATTTCAATTTACAACTGAACAGAGTGCTGGCAAAAGAAGCTTGTGAGGGTGATGCCTCTGTGTAGCCACCTTTGGAGTATTTCATAAACCTCCTTTCCACCTTGCTAATTGCTGTGACCTAGAAAGGCTTACAGTTAAGGCTAGGAGATACTTTGATCCTGTCTGCATGCTCATTTTACTGGCACAGATGCCAAAGCTGCCCTTTTTTGCAGATGGCTCTTGTTCCAAGAGATGGGCTCATCCAGTCACTTCATTATGTATTACCAAAACATAGCTTATGGTTAGAGCTTTTTCACTTTACTGGCTAAATACTAATCTCAGCAGATCATGTAAGTATAATAGGTTCAGGATTACCGAATATAGAAAAGGCAATGGAAGGGAAGTACTCCTAGGCTTGATTAGGAAAGAGATGGCTGAGCCTATGATAGTAAAAGGCAATTTGAGTACAGCAATCATGAAAGAGTGAGCCTATCATTTTTCAGAAGAAGAGAAGAGTGAACATGAGAATAAAAGCAATAGTATGCAAGCAAGTAGATTGCAGCTCATAGAAGTGATAGGTAACATTTCTTGGCAAACAAACCGAAGAAATTCAGAAAGACGGGCAATTTCTAAAGGAACTAACTTTTTATTTTCCAGTCACAGTAAAGAATAATAAAAGCACAAATAGAAGGTGTCCCAATGAAAAAGTGTAAGAAGAGACAAAACTGCATGATCTAAAAACTCATACAGAAAGTGGAAGGTAGATACGTTACTGGAGATGAGTATAAAAGAACATTAGAAGAATCCAACGGCCAAATGGGGTAGGCCAAGGCACAAAACATAGAACAACTATTAAAGGACATGGTAACAAGGAATCATGCTGTTTTCTCAGCAGTAATAAAAGGAGAGCTGAGTTTCCGGACTGCTAGTTGAGAGGGAATGACAAAACTCATGATGTGGTGCTGCAGAGAGGACCAAGTATTTAATGATAATGTTTTGCATCATGCTTTGCCCAAAAGGGTGACTTGTAATCAGGTGGCAAGCAAAGGACTGCTACCTTGAGAAAGGTAAGTAAGTATTCCAACTAGTGCAGGAATAGAACTGATGGTAAAGTAATGAGATAATAGGTATTTTAGAACAAGCGGGAGCTTATTGAATTGTCTCTGCAACAGGGTGAAATAGCTGAAGCAATGTCTGAACAATTAGTGGTTACACTGGAGAGCATTTGGAGGACAGTCTAGGTTCAAACAAGCTGTGAAAGAGCAAACACTGCACCTACATGTAAAATTTCCTGGGTCATTCTTTTTCCCCTTTGGAGGAGATAGCTTATCTTAAATTCTTAGAGGAAAAAAGTTTGAATCAAATAATCAACTGATCTTTTTTTTTTAAAAAAAAAGAATAGCTAGTAGATAATAATATGATAAATGAATTTGCATGGTTTTTTCCAGAAGGTACCTTGTCAGACAAGCCTAATTTCCCTGTAAGCAGAGACATAGTATATCTTGATATACTGTTAAAGGCTTTTCACCCTTTCATAAACAAGGTGGCAATATGGGCTACAAGGTGGGTGCACAGTTGGCTGGAAAGCTGTTCTTGGAATAATTACCAGTGATTCATAGTCAAACTAGAAGGAGATGTCAAGTGGGATTCTGTCCTGGATTGCCTGAAAATATTAAATATTTTAATTAATGATTTGGGTGATAGAATCTGCATGCAAAATTTCCAGATGACACCGACCAGGGAGAGGATGTAAACCCTCTTAAGCACAGGATTAGAATTCAAAATTAATGTGGTATAATGGAGAACTGATCTAAAATAAATACGATGCAGTTCATCAAGGACAACTTCTAAATCGTGGTTGGGCAGGAATAATCAGCTGTGCAAATCAAAATGTAGAATAACTGGTGAGGCAGCAGGTCTGCAGAAAACAGATGGGCAGTTGCAAGAGTTCAGAAAATGGCTATGAATCAACAATACTATGCCATAAATGTTATGCTAGAATATATGGACAGGAGTCTGCATGTAAGACATGCAAAATGTTTTTTCCACTCTACTTAGCATTTGTGTGGCTGGTGGACTACATCTGCTCTGAGCAGTGCTCTGCAGGCCTATTGGAAGCATCCAGAGAAAAGCAAAAGGAGAAAGGCCAGAGGTCTAGACAACATGACCCTTGACAACTGAAAAAAGTCTTTTTCAGACTAGAGCAGTAACTCTCGAACTTTCTGAAGATGATTTTCCTAGGTTCCCACAAAGCAGTGGGGATTTGTGCCAGGGCATGTGCCAGATGTGCTGAGCTACATGGCAAGATGTGGCCATGATACTGGTGTGATGGTCAGAAGGACCACCTCGCTTGCACGCTTCTTAGCTGCCATGAAGTACCGCACTTTCTGCCTTGGCTGCTCTCAGTGCTGTGCCAGTGCTAGGGTAACAGTGGTGGGGATCCTGGACAGCCGGGGTCTATTTTTTACATTAGCTTTCTTCACCAGTGTGTTTGGACTGCTGGTTTAGGAGAACAGTGTGAATCTGAACTCCATCGTTGGGGAGTGTGTGGCACCGGGCCATCCAGGATGACCAAAGTATAAGGGGAATACTGTGGGATGGATTAGGAACCAGTGTATGAAGCCTCCTGACCTTGCAAGGTCAGTTTAGGTCCATCAGGATTTTATTAGCTCCATCGCAGCACAAGCTCTGTCAGACCTGGGCTGACTCGGAGGCATTCCTGCCATCTGACCCTCAGCACTGCTGGTGGGATTATTAGCTCTGGCACTATGGAAACCAGAATAAATAGTAAGAGGTTGCTCTGTGCAGGGGCCCCCTGCCCTTCAGTCTGGCAATGACTTTTCCTGTCACCTTCTGATCCCATTCTGTCATAGCTTCATATCTTCTCCCTCACACCTTTCCCTGGGGAAGTGATGGCACCCTCAAATCGTTCCATAATCCCTTGCAGCCTTGCATCTCAAGGTCATTGTCACTGAAGCTTGACCTTGGGCCATATCCAGAGAGCCCGAGTTACTCCCAAGGAGCAACTCCTCAGCTTGGCTGATATTCCCCCAGGCCCTGCTTTAGCAGAGAGACTGAACGCATCTGTTAGGAGATCCTCGTGCCCACAGAAACACAGCTTGGTAGAGCTTCTCCAGTTCCCCCAGCTCTGCTCTGTACCCCCCTGGCACTCAGAACTTTTGCTGCATTTCTTCTGCTGTGTTTCACGCTTTCCCAACCTCTCTCCCCTCTTCCCCCATCAGTGCCTAAACGCCCTCTCACTGTGCTGAGGCTCCTCCATCCCTCCCCATGTGTACATATGGTCTCACTTCTCTCCCAGTTTTCCTACCTTTCTGTTGATCTTCCTGATTTTCACTGCTTTCCTTCACCTTCTTTTGTTTCCAGACCCCTTCCACTTCCAGACCAACCTAATTCCAGGTTGTCAAAAAGCCTCTTCCCCTCTTCTCTAGACTCAACCCTTCCTCTCTTTGTCTGCCCCCCTCTGGGGTGAGTACCTTTCCCCACCTAACATCTCTTCCACGATGACTTCTGCTGGTTTGTGTGGGACCTTTCTTTACAGAAAGGCGATCTGGAAGCCTGCTTCTCAGTTTGGCTTCTCTCCCCACATCTTGTTTTGCTTAACTGCTGGCGTTTTGGGTGGAGACGTGTCTGGCATGGGGGTGGTAGTTCCAGAATAGGGAGGCTCCTTGAGGGGATTACATGGGAGACCAGGTAAATTGCTCCAGCAGATTGCGTATGACCCAGTTGGCCATTATTCATTTAGGCAATGGAAGAGTGAGGGAAGTTGTGATAACCATTTAAAAGTATATGGAAATTTCATGTAAAGAGGAAGGTAGTAGAAACTCCTTCCCAGTTCTGCTGGGGATAGAGCATGACAAGCTTACTGTGGTGGAGAGATTGAGGTTAGACATTAGGAAAATCTTTCTAATGGTAAGGATAGTTAAGAACTACAGCCGATTGCCTAGGGAGGTTGCGAAGTCCCCATCACTGAAGGTTTTTAAGAGCAAGTTGGACAAATACCTGTCAGGAATGGTTTATGTATAGTTGATCTTGCCCTGGGGCAGGGGAACGGACTTCATGAGAGCACTTCCAGCCTTACTTTTCTGTGATTCTATTACTGCTGGTTCCCTGGACAATAAATGTACATTTTCAAAGTTAGTAACCCACCTGCACTACTCTGTCTTCTCTGTGTTTAAGTAGATTCTTTGGAGCTCTTGGAATAATTGACAAAGGACAGCTTTAGAGTCTTGGGTGTTTAAAGTCTTAACTCTCTTTTTGCTGGAGTGTTGCTCTGCTGCATTCCTTCTACCCTGGCCTTCTTTAAACATCTTATTTTTGGGGTGTGTGACATTTGTTTCTGTGTCTGGGCAACTTGTATAGAAATATTTTAGTGTTACAGAAATACTGCATCCATTCTTCTGTTTCATAGTATGCAAGTATTTTAAGAAAAGCCTTTACCACTCTTAGACAGTGAACATATTTAAAGGTAATTGTTAAGAATAATAAAAAATAGGACAAAGCCAAAGCAACTACCCTTTGAGTTTGTTTTCTTTGTTATGAATAAAACTATGAGCAATTTACTTAGCACGAAATATATAACTGGTGTATCTGCAGCTGAAGGTAGCCTTCTTCCTTGGAATTATAATTGAGGCTCAATGTAAAACAGCAAAACAGGTTTGAAATGTCTTCTAATAACTATATAATGTAATTAATATTAAAAGCAGTTGAAAACTCACTTATACATTAACACAGGTCTCCCACATTGCTGCTGTCATTATTTGCATGATTTTCAATTACAGATAAACATCTAATTTAAAAAATACAACTTGAATATGTAGCAGAACATTTTCATCCCCCTCTGTTTGTTTTATTTTCATCTGCCTCTCGAAGCTGGTCTGGCCTTCCTAAAATCTCTGAAGTCTTCTTAACAAATGCATTCTTATTTTAAAAATTTTCAAGGTTACTGTGTCACTCATGGACAACTCTTACTGCCTCTTAGTTCTTGGGAGAAACAGATTGCTTTTTGCAATGCCCCTTACTCAGCACACAGATAGTAACAGATCACATTCCATTGTATTCCCTTAGATATTTTATTTAGTGTGCAATTTTTGGAGTACAGATAGTATTCTCAGCAAAAATACATGGAAGAAGATATAACTGTAGTTCCTATGATTTTGCTATCTAAAAATGTTATGTTCAGTAGCATTCAGCAAAACTGGTTTTGGTATAGTCGTGCATAGCCTGGAAGTCTCCTCTTCAGGGTTAAATGCTTTAATAGAATTACAAGAGAGTGAGAAACTGTGAAAATCAATTCGCAAACGCTGGTGCTGTGTGAGAGTGATAGCTTTTGGTCACAGCCTAGTTCTTCTGTTGTCCTTAAGATGAGTGATTAAAACAGTAATACTTTCTGCTTTAGGTCACTCTTCAGATCTGAGAGGTCAGCTTTTAAGTTTTGATCCCCAACTTTGTGTAGGTGAAACACTGTGTTTTCTGCTCTTTCCTTTCACCTCAAGAAAACAGATAGTCCTCTGCACATGTCTGGTTGAAGAACTGTTTAATCTGTAACCGGACAGATACTGCCTTTGGTAAGTCAGCTGCGGCAGTTCTTACGCAAATAGAGGGGCATTTCGCTCAGGCTGAAGATTTCATGGTTTAAATGCTTCTCCTTTCAAATTTTTACTTAACTGGAGTAGAAGACCTTCTTGCCTGTTTGCTTGTTTCAGTAAAGTACTGCATCCTTTTCCATTTGCTAAGGGGAAGAGTGGGAGAATTTGGGTGGCAGTCGCTCCCAGAAGGTGGCCTTGCTGTGTGAAGCCACCTGGAGCTCAGAGAACGTGGAGGCAGAGAAAGGTGGAAAAGAAACCAAGAGGGCTTGAGAGGAAAAGGAGCGGTGTGGTGCCCTCTGAAACACCTTGAGAGACACTGGACTCAGGAAAGGATCCTCCACAGACCTTGAACTGCAGGCATCATGTAACACCATTCCTGTCAAACTCCATCCTAAAATTATTACTCTGATCTGGAAGGAATTTTTTTTTTTTTTAATTTTAAATTAATTTTCATTCATATTTGAGTTAATTTAAATTCCATTTTAAGTTACTTAATTTTCAGTGTAGATGTGGTCTTGGCTATGTGTGCATGATCCACTTGTTCTTATGACAGTCCAGAGCCCAAATGCGGGGCTGTGGATTGGGCAGGCCGCAGTGAAAGCAGGCTCAAATTTAGAGAAATGTCATGGCCAATGCTATTATTAAAATTATTTTGTGAAGTAGCGTGTTGCTGGAAATGGCAAACTTCTTCCCAAAGTCATGGGGGGGAATGCTGCAGCATGTTCAGGGAGGATGTTGAGCCCGGCTCCTCACCTTTGATAACCATTTTTAGTAGATGATACTCAGCTGTAGCGTTACCATTTGCAAAGCTGATGGCTTTTTGGAAATGCCCATCTGCCATTTCTCATTTCTTAATAGTACATGTCGCAGTGTCTTCGCATGGTACAACTTAATCAGCCAAATGGCCAGTTCCAGACTGAATGACAGTAAATTTTGCTGTAAATATGCTACATTTCAGTGTTTAATCATAATAAAAAGGCAGACTTTTTTGAATGGACAAAACGAATGTGTAGTCCCTCAATAAACCCCATAAAATAAAAAGCAGTGAAAACTGGTTGTTAAATTGGCAGTGTATGTTTTCTGTTAATTATTTGTAATTAATTAGGTGCTTTTTAAAAATTATTTTTTAATATTTACTTGTAAGAGAAGAGATGGGATATGGCGTTCGGGCTGTGCCAGTGGCTGGCCGAGGGTGTTTTCGCTGCTGGAAAAGCCCCTCTGCACCTGCAGGTAGCGCTGCGGCCGGTGCTGCTTCCGAGGGGGAAGGAGCCTCGGGCGGCGGCCGTGGCGGGCGGCCAGGACCCCCGCGCAGGAGCCGCTCGTCGCGCCCAGCGCCCGCCTGGCGGGAGGCGGCGTCCCGCCCGCCCCGGCTCCTTGCGGCGGGCAGGCGGGCGGCCCGGCGCCGTCCTGCAGGGGGCGCCGCGGGGGGCCGGGCCGGGCCGGCGGCGGGAGCGGCGCTGCCGCCTCGCCTGGGAGCAGCAGCGGGAGGCGGCCTGGAAGCGCGTTCCGGTACGCGCTTAAAAAGCCCCTAAAGAGGAAGCGTAAAACCCAAACTGATGAGGAACGGCTGAAGCACTTGAGTGCCTCAGCCCTTCTGGAAGCTGGGGAGTACAGTGGCCGAGTGGAAATATGAGCCATATTAGCCCAAACCTAATTTTATTCACATAAAAACGATGCGGGGTGATCCCAGGCACTCGGCTCCAGGCGGCGGTGTTTTGGGTGAGTAGCATGAGGTGAAGTTTGGACTACGGCTTTGCTGCTTGGTTTTTCTGTAATGTCAAGCAGGCCGTTTCACTTTATATTCGATCAGTTTTCTTCTACCAAAAAATAAATAATATGAATTAATGTTACATTTATTTGTTGTATGCTGTGGCAATGCCTTTACAAATCAGAACTTGCAGTCTGGGTAAACAGAGAAGTGAAAATACTTGACGTTGAAGGATAAATGTTGTGGTGAAAAAGCCACAAAATTGAGGAGGAGGTAATACCACGTATACAGAGTTAAATGTCACATTTACTTCTCTGGTACTTACACCCTTCTACTTTTTCGGAAGAGAGGCCAGGATGCATGGGGATTAATTTACTTGTCAGGCCTTTTTTTTGTAGCTGTTTGGTTTGGGTTTTGTTCAGAGCAGAGCTTCTTACAGATGGACACAGTCCTTCCTCTGAGCCTTTCTACAAACGCGCACGTTCCGGTGGCTGTATCTGCTGCATCTCCCATCCTGGGGCATGGCTTTCCTCACAGGAGCACTCTGTGATGGAGCAACCGGGACCCACCCAAAGCACGCACCCCGTGCTGTGCCCCTCCCAGGTTTTCTCCCTGGGCACTGCCCAGCCCCTGCTCCAAACCCTTTCCAGAGGGATTCTCCCACCCTCTTTAATTTCTGCTCAACCCTCAGCAGCACTGAATAAGCAAAATGTTTGGTTTCCGGTAGGATCATTACTTGCTGGTAGGGTGCAGCCTTTGAGCCCTGCCAGCCTCTTGTGAACACCCAGAGATACTCTCTGCCCTGGAACAGAGTAAGACACGATACTCTGATTTATCTGTAATAACACTGCTGCTTTCTGAGATCCATCTTTTCTAAAGTTATGCTCACGTAGGGCTGAGAAACTGCTGATTTCTGAACCAGGGGGGTTTTGGCAAGTGGGCTTTTGACAGTATCTGGAGCCCAGAAACTTGGGGTTTGATATCAAAACAAAATTCTGTATCGTATTTGAGTTCTTTCCTGTAGTCACTCCGCTATAATTTGACTGTAAAATTTACCCAGTAGTTTGGGCAGCTGAATCCCTAAGCTTTCTTTAAAAACCATCGAGATGTGTTTCCCACGGGTTTAAGCAGATGTATCTGTGTGCAGGTGGCAAACAGGGGCACTCTCCCTGCTCTTCACAACCATGGGTCTGTTTCCACATTCTCTCATGCTGGGATTAACAGTCTGTTAACAGTGAAGAACAGGTTGAGCAGTATGTCTTTCATACATTGTGGGGTTCGATTTTTATTTCTTAATTTTTTCTCTCCTTATTGTGTGCTCTTTGTGTCCATAGCTTTCTTGCTTTCCTCGCTACAAAGTCACTCCCTTCTGATTTAAGGGCAAGAATAGAAGGAGCTTTGTTTGAGGGGTGAGGAGTTAACAATGAGGATTTTTCATGACGAAAACGCCCAAAAAAGAATCCAATTCTACAGCCAGCATCTAAGCAGCATCTTCAATCCACACATCTGAGGATAAGCTTGTGTCTGTTGTTAGTGGGTGAAATAGCTTCGTTCAATGCTATTTGATTGCTGACAATGCTGCACTGCAAGCGTTTGTGTTGTAGGTGTACATATGCTGAGGTGGTGGGAGGAGGACCCAGGATAAGGTATGGGCTTCAGAAAATCCCAGAAGACTTGCTTGGATGTGGCTTGTTCAAGAATTGTCTGTTTGTCCTGGAGGCTTAGACTGTACAAACCAGTAATTTATACTGGCTGAAGACAGATTCACAGCCTGGCTGTGTACTCAGTTGGTCCTTGATTTAAACGAAAAAATTGGAGTATGTGCATGAGTCTCCATTTTTCCCCTTCCTGAGCTTTATTATACTTGATTTGTTTATCTCAAAAGAAATACTTTCAAGATAATATCTGCTTCCAGTTGCTCAGAGCAAGAATTTGAAGAGACACATGACCTGCTACGACAATGCAAGAGTAAGTTCAGAAAAACTTCACTGCTCTCAGTTCAGGATGTCGGTGGCATCTGTGAGCTAAAGACACTTCTCTTTTTTTCTGTAGAGATCATAACTTCTGTATCCAAACCAGTGCTGTTTATAGAAATCGTTGGAGAGTTTCTGTGTAGTAAAAGGAATAGGGGTGAGCTCCAACAATAAAGTCAACAAGTATGGTTCTTGAAGATGTTTTTATTCAGTGCCTTCTCTAGTGTGTGCATGGAAAAAGTGACATAGCATTGACTTACTGGCTTTTGTACAATCACTCAAGTATGTTACTGGTTTAAAACCGTATTATTCTACTTTTTGATACAAACAAGGTAGTGTTCTCTCGGGCATATGATCCCTGCTTATAGTGATCAGTGTTGCACTGAAGAACCTTCAGCTGATATGGGGACCCTGCTGTGCAAAGGTAATGAAGGCCAGCCCCTTTTAAAATCTCAGTGTCTAAAAAAGGCAAGATAGAAGCAGACAGAAAAAGTACTGCTACTGCTGTCCTCCATATGCAGATAGGCAACTAAGGCACAGATGAAATATTTACGTGGAGTGAGCTAGAACTTGGCAGACCTGAGAACTAAAGCTACAGCCTCTGAATCTGAACCCAGTAGGAAGGGTGAGATTATAACCACAAGTACTAATGTATTTATTTTTATCTCCTAGTCAGCAGTATACCTGCTGCACTATTTTCTTGTATTTCATCTGTTGTATCTTTATTCTTTTTACTTGCTGCCATGAGGAGAAGAACATAAGTCAGTAGGATTTTTGTGGAAACTAGAGGTTTGCTTTATGTCAGCATTCCTGGAAAGAATTTCTCTGAAAAAGAATTACAGCTACCCATAAAATATGTGACACAAACAACCCTTCTCATCTGCAGGTATCAATTGTGCATTGGCAAGAAGGGGGTGCTGGGATACCAGACTGCTTGAAGGATATGGGACATTACTTAAGGGCTTAAAAAAAATAATGTCATTGAATTGCCAACTAGAGAGCAGGATTATTGAAACTTATGGGAACAAAATTTAGTGAGATGAATACAAATAAATCTGTCCATGGTAGTTGTACTTCTTTTTCAAGGATCTTTAAATGCAAAATATGATGTTCATTAATGTAATGCAGGCAGGCTCATTGCTTTGTTGCTTTATACATGTATGAATCAGACTTACATGATGTCTTAAGACCTATTTTGAAGAGCCTTAAAAAGGTCTGTTCTTTATGTAACTTGCTTTCTCTGAAGGAGGAAAGGCAGGTTTTGTGGAAAGATCCTATTTTATACTACAACTAGTGGTCTGTTTGGAAAGCAAACAAACAACTTACCAAAACCCACAAGTATTCAGGCATATGAGCCCTTTACCTCCAGGAAATCTTTAAGTAAGCATTTGAGATTCTTCAGTTTGCTAAGGGCCATCTTCTGCTACATAAGCAAAACAGAATTAAAACCAGTCATGGACAGCCAGTGGGGAGAAAATTCTCATGCAAGTGAAATTGGCTGTTGCTGTATTAGCATTTTGCTTTCAATCAGTATTGTGATTGTGAGCAAAATCCCCCAGTTGGCCCCATTCGTGGTGCTGTGGTTCAGCTTAGAAGATAGCTTTGTTGCCACCAGAGTAGCCAGTGCTTGCTAACAGAAGACTAGAGAAGGTAAAGTTGCTTTTTTCGAGCTGTTTGATACCTGTGACCTAACGAAGAGGCAGTGGGATGCTGGATGTGTTAATGAGGGAACTAAGGAAAGAGAAGTGAGACCTAGGGATAATAGCTGAAATTAAGTGAACTTGCAGAATTTCACCCTGAAAGAAATACATGCTTGAGTCTACCACCTGGAAAGAGTGTTTGTGGAAAACCAGAAGATGGATGTCAAAGCCTGACTTGTGATGGTTGCGGAAGGTAAAGCTGAAGATGAAGTTAGATGTGCATGCAGTGGTTAATGTGATTCGCTTAACAGTGAGTGCTGTCACTACAACCACACTGAAGTTCTGCCAACAGTGGGTTACAAAAACCTTTAAACACTTGTACAGGGAACAAACTCTGGAAATCTTACCCTTAAACTGACAGTCTTGAAACAGTTTTAACTGTGAAAGAGCTATACTCATTTTTCAGAAGAGTTTCATAAGTCTAGTGTGCTGATTCTTAGTTTTTCTGTTCTTAAATATAGGGCCACTGTCTAAAAGTCATATCAGTGTGAAACTGTGTAGACATTACATGATGCCGAGAAAGGACTTGCCAGGTATTTATAAATAAATTCCTGGTGCGCTCCCATTTTCCTTCCTCTTGTCTTTGCTATTATCCCACACATTTGCCCCCAGGCTTTCTGTACTCTTTTTGTAGATATACTAGTAGTAATTCTCTTTTTCTGATTTTTGTTCTTGAAGAAAATAGATCAATTATACAGTGTAACGCTGGTTAGGTTACAGCTAATAGCTACAGCTCTTAACCTCACATGTTCTTTTTTTACCTCTGTGGTAATAATGAATCATTAAATTGAGTGGAGCAGAGTCCTTGAGATATAGAAGTAGGATTTTTTTTTAACAAAGGCATTCCAAAATGATAACCTTAAAACTTCTTTTATTGATTACCATTGTGTAATGTTGTCAGCATCTTATGACTGTTAGGAGGTTTAAAAAGTGCAACTTAAACTGTGAGAATAGTGTGTAGAAAATTTGTGTACCCTGTTACAGCAGGCATGCTTTTATTGTATTTGAATCTTTCAAGATTATTCTCTGGAAATCAGAAATTAAAGAACAAGATAGTCTTCGTATAAATGATAGAAGAGATCCCATTTTAATAATACTTGATCAGCTGCTAAGAACGCTTAGTTTTGCTGAACATGTCTACCAGAAGAGACAAAATTGAATTATATGTCCAGTTCATTTAGAAAGCAGTATTTTGAGTCTCATAATGTTAAAAAGTATCAGATGTGCCTTTAGTACAAGGGGAAGATACATTACTGCTCTGGTCCACAGTGAAAATAAAGTATGTATTTTCTCACTACTGTGCAGATGTTCTAATGTAGTGATGATATTCTTACTTGTCACTGTTAACTTTGTTGATTACAAATTACTAAATCAGGTAGTGTGAAGTGAGACAATAACCCTCTCCTGTCTCCATTACTTTCAGTTTGTTCTGCAGCTTTTTTTAAAGTAATACTGTTTGGGTTTTTTTATTCTGTCAGGTTTTACAACAGAAGTAGACTCCACAAGAAGTTACAGGGGTTATAACATCTGTCATTAGATTTCTGTGTTCTGTACAGGTAATAATCAGTGAAGTTTAGCTGTCAAGAGTTTGTATAATAGGAAGAATTAAGGAGAACTGAAACTGCATCCCTAAAATAGCAAATAGTTTTGTATTAGAGTAAGATATTAAAAAAACAACAAAAAATCGAAGGAACAAAGGCTAAAATAAAGCTGATTGGAAAAACTATGATGTTTATCAGACTGAAGATGTGACATAGCTTTGCTTTTCTGTTCTCAGTAGTAAGAACACTTAGTTGCATTGTCTCAGGGATTTCCCTAGGAAAAAAGATTACTCTGGATTTTACTTCATATGACAACATAGTTGAAATTTGGTATGATTACTTTCTTGACGGCTGTGCATCTGATACTGACCTACAGTAGTAGGTGTCATGAAGAGTAAATTACATATGATTTAGAGTTCAGATATTGATATTAGCAGGTGCGTGGCTGCATACTGTGTCAAATGTAATGACATTCATCCTTAGATTTATTCTGCTGGACTTTATTGTTAGATATTGGAAGATTCGGTTTCCCCTAATGACTTATGCTGACACTGGAAGACATTACATATCTGATGATCTCATGGGTACTCTTGTTATTGAGAAAAGCTATTCCATTTGCTGTGAAATATATTACATTGAGTTACACATCCCTGTATTGGTAATTTCTACAAGGCAGAAATTATAGGGGGTGGTAGTTTCCTTTATTAGACCATCTGATTTAGTTGGACAAAACAGACAAGCTGTGTGCATTGCAACTCCTTATTCAGGTCTGTGAAAAAGCTCCTGAATGACAGATCTGCATGCTCCAAACCTTGCTGTTTTCCGCATGTATTTGTTGATCAATTAAAAGATAACTTGTCTCTTTATAAAGCTTGCCTTGATTAAACTGCCACGTCTACAATAAACCACAACTTTGTAATTTCAGCCTTTGCCATTCAGGACACATACGCTTATTTTCTTAGAACTGCCTCAGTTAAAGTTACTTTCAGCCATTTTGCTTTGTGCTGAGTTCTCCCTTCACATTTTCTTGCTCTGGGTATAGCCAGAAGGGCTGACTCTTCTACCTAAGCTCAAATGAAGTGGTGCTAAAAACGCGATTAAGCAGTTGAGGCTGCTATTTGCTTTTCAGTTTATGTTGTTCCCATCCACTGAGACTTCGCTACAGACCTTATTGGTAGCCAAAGTATTTATTTTGTGGCCTATCATATGTGATTTAAACAATCTATTTAAAGCTTGGTTTCATGCTTCTCAGTCAAATCACCTTGTCTTCAGGGGCATGCTGTACAGCATTGCATCCTTGTAAGGGGAATTTTCCTAGAGCAGGTAAGTCACTTTCTTCTTTGTAGCATTTGTAGTTTTCTGTCAGTTTGAATGAACCTCATTCCTCCTGATCCCCAGCTCCTCTCAGAGCTTTGTCTACACTCCACTACTGACTTTGCCATGGAAACCTTTTTGGGTCCAACAACAGTGCACACAATGGATTTAATACACAGAAGAGAAGTGCCGGTCCTCTCACAGCTGCCCTGTGCATATGCCACCTTTCTCATGTCTATCTGATGACTGATCCGAAAGGGAAAGAGCCTTTGGATAAGACTCACTATCTCCACTCAGGAGTTGTGGTTCAGCTGGTAGCCTGAGAACCTGGGTGTATGGCTTTCTGTCTCTTCCCTTCGGACAGGCGAGCAGTGGTCAGATGGGAGGTTTTCCTGGAAACTGTAATGTCCCCTCTTGCTCCAGCTCACAGCCTGAGAGACTGGCTTCTGCTGGCTCTGACAGTCCTGCCATGACTTGAGCAAGCTGACTGTAGTGGTTTCTGTGGAAGAGCTATGCTAAGAAGCGACTGGAAAATCCCTTCTATCAGCATAATGGACTGGTGTGTGTTTTTTGAGTTACAACACATTCTGAAAAAGAACAAGATTTTTTTAAGACCACTGTTTTCTCTTCCTGAGAGATGATCATGCATAAGGACCCTTATTATAAAATTGGGATATGTACTTGTTGTCTTTAGTTAGAAACTTTCTGTCATCACCCTAAAGGGGCTCTGCTTATGCTGTTTAACTATGCAAGTATTTGTGATTCAAATGTGTGTAGGGTGATGAACAGAAACGTGGCAGAAAATTTATCATTACCAGTTACGAGCAGAAATGGTTTGGGAATCTTGATAATCCTGGATTTCCTGTGCTTTAACATCATGTGTTACTCTCATTTATTCTATTTTTATAAAGAATACATGGAAAACTTGCAAGAGCCATCATGTAGTGGTTTTTTTTCTGTGGTTGTTTTTTTGCAACTACTTAAGCACATTTTGCACTTAAAATTCTCCATGAAACTGTAACTTTTTCTAAGAAAGGAAGTTTTAATACTGAAGTAGCACTTTTTTGTTCCTGTAGTAACTTTTTTTCTTTTAGTGTTAAACTAGTTACTTGAAACCTTGGAAAATTTTCTCTAGTGAGTTTTAAGACAGATGTGGTAGATTTCATATTTCATGAGGAAGGAAATATCTATGAAAAACCTGGAAATACCCATTATAAGGAAGATGTGTCTAAGGTGTGAAGTGCAGATAGGTTGAGAACTTCTACAAACTTCTAAGAAACTTGAAGTTTATGTTTCAGTGTAGTTTTCCATCTAATGATTTATTACATTGCCAAATAACATTGCTAATATTAATGGTAGATCTTTCATCAGTTTTTACAATGTTTGATTTTCATGCTGAGTTCAACAGAGCCAGATTCTGTATGATATTTTTATAATAATAGGCATTATTTCTATCATGACATCCAAAAAGCAGCTGTGGCAGTTCAGCAGCTCAAGCACAAAACCTTCTGACTTTTCCCTTTTCATTATGGTTAGCAATAATTTGTGTGTGTGTGTTACCTTAAAATATGGTTTTGAATATTTTTAAGCTTGAATTAGTTTTAATCCTAGAGGACCAGTGTCTGTTGACTGTCTGTGGTAAAAAGGAAGGAAAAACATACATATGAAGCTCATTTTCAGAAGCTAACTGGCATTGCCAGCAAAAATTGTGACCTTATCAATATTAGTTTAGTCTGAAAACTTGTGTACCATGCGTATGTTTTCTGCAGGGTGAGAAGAGAGTAGGAAGATCACTGGATGTAAGACAGGGGGGAAACTGACACACAAATAAGGCTATCTCCTTTTGCCCGTGCAGGTAATGTTGTATGCGTCAGGAGTTAGTTTACTGCGCAAGGTGTTCTCCTTCAGTACTAAATCTGCCAGCTCAGTAAATCCCAGGCATGCTTAATTATCCTGTTCATTTTTCTGGAGTAGGAGAACTGGGAGAGGCACCTGGGTCTGTCATAGACTGCAAATACTTCTGCGCAGTTTACAGTTGTTACTGCAGAGGAGACTTCTTCCCATGAGCATTGGGTGCTGCTTGCTCACTTGGAGTTGGGAGCATCAGCTGGCATTAGGGCTAGCATGCAGCTGCAGAAATGCAAGGTCCCTGTTTTGAGGTGCAGTCCTACGTCCTGTTGAAAGTCCTCCTACAGTCCTATTGACATTGGTCTGTTGAGAGACATATTACCACCACTGTGCTGGGGACTGAAGACACAGCGTCAAATGAAAGTGAATTTGAGCTCTTGACCCATTGGTATTAGTGGCTGAACTGACAATAAAATAAAATGGCTGTTCAGGTTTTAATAGCAGTTTAAGACGAGTTACTGGTCTCTATTCACTTGTAGGTCTTCTCAAAATTATCCTTCCCTGACATACTGGGGAATGTGATAACAAACCAGAGGCAATCTGTAGCTACATTCACTTGCTTGCTAATTGTGCTTTTATTTTTATTCCTCTTCAAAAGTGTTCTCAGGGTGCTGGGGGCTCAGCATATTCATCATGATGGCTGCAGCAGAAGTCTCAGAGCAGTTCTTTCAAACCTTCACACCTTTCTCATAAATTAGTAATTTATCAGTGCAATAATAATAATAATAATAATAATAATAATTGATCTGAATTATCCCAGAGCCATCATGAAATGATGGCTGTTTTGGTCAGGCCCAATTTCATGGCCTACAGGGTGGAGAGGTGACAGGGTCATGGACGATTGACATAGGTGTGATGCACAGTATTTTAAACAGAGCTATGGCAGCTTTCCATCCTTATGATGCCTTGCATACCCTGCTAATACTCTTTTCCTTCATGCAGGGATAAAGCATTTTCATTTATCTGACTAATTTGAAATAGTTGTGGAAGACATCACTGGGGACAAAGATATCCTTGTATATTGGTATAAGAAATTTATAATCATTCTTCCTTCTTCATTGAAATCCTGATCTTTGCAGTCTTGCAGTGAACATTAGCTACATTACTGACTTCACTGAGTACAGAGATTAGATCCTGAATGAAGTGAAGGGTATAAGAAGAATATGGATTAGTCTTCTAAGAGAATATTGCTCAAGATTTCTTTCTGAGGTGCCGTAGCTACTTCAGGAAATGAAAGATAAACAAGGTAAAGCTCCACTAGCCACTGCAGTGGTGCTAGTTATATGCTGACAGAATTGTTCTGTGTAGATGGTTGAAAAGAGATGCTTGGAACCCCTTCTGAACAAAAAAAGTGACTTTTCCTGCAAGATGAGACATGGAAGTGTTTGGTTTTACTTTTTCTTTGATAGGGATAAATACTTGGACTAAATGGAAGTCAACAGGAGCGTTATATCTCATCTGATAGCTGTCTGGGTGGCACAGTAGAAACGCTGGCAGTTTACATTGAGAAAATCTGTACAGATAACAGAAACTAAATTAATAGTTGATGAGAATTGAAAAAACTAATGGAACTAGAGAAATTATTAAAATTATTAATCAGTACAGATTCTCCTCAACACTGAGACACATTATAATGTTACTCAGTTTGCTAGTACCTTCCTTCTTACAGTCATCACAAGCTTTACATACCTGGATCATTTCACAGCAGCAGTAGTGGCATCATTATTGTTGTAGTTATTATTATTGTGGTTGGTTGTCACTGGCTGGGTGCCCACCAAAGCTGCTCTATCACTCCCCTCCTCAACCAGAGAGGGGAGGGCAAATGTAGCAAAAGGCTCGTGGGTCAAGATAAGGGAGATCACTCAGCAATTACTGTCATGGGCAAAACAGATGACTTGGGGAAATTGGTTTAATTTATTACCAATCAAATCAGAGTAGTATAATGAGAACTAAAAATCAAAAGTTAAAAACACCTTCCCCCCACCCCTCCCTTATTTCTGGGCTCACCTTTACTCCCTATTTCTCTGCCTTCTCTCCCCGAGTGATGCAGGGGGACAGGGAGCAGGGGCTGCAGTCAGTCCATCACACGCTGTCTCTGCCACTCCCTCCGTTGCAGGGGAAGGGTCCTCACACTGCCCTGCTCCAGTGTGGGGTCGGGCCTGTGGGAGACAGTCCTTTATGAACTTCTCCAATGTGTGTCCTTTCCATGGACTGCAGTTCTTCACAAACCGCTCCATCGTGGGTCGGGTCTCCCATGGGGTCACAAGCCCTGCCAGCAAACCTGCTCCAGTGTGAGCTCCTGTCTCCACAGAGCCACAGGTCCTGCCAGCAAACCTGCTTCAGCATGGGCTTCCCTTGGGGTCCCAGCCTCCTTCAGGTGTCCACCTGCTCCACCATGGCTCTCCACGGGCTGAGGGGCACAGCCTGCCTCACCATGGGCTTCACCACGGGCTGCAGGGGAATCTCTGCTCCGGTGCCTGGAGCCCTCCCTGCCCCTCCTGCACCGACCTGGGTGTCCGCAGGGCTGTTTCTGTCACATATGCTCACTCCTCTCTTCTGCTGCAATTGTGCAGATTTCTCTTCCCCACCCCCCACCTCGTAAATGTGTTACCCCAGAAGCACTGTCACCACCGCTGATGGGCTCAGCCTTGGCCAGCGATGGGTCTGTCTTGTAGCCGGCTGGTACTGTCACCATTGGATATTGAGAAGCTTCTAGCAGCTTCTCACAGAAGCCACCCCAGTAGCCCCCCTGCTACCAAAACCTTGCCATGCAAACCCAGTACAAGTATTATTATTATCATCATCATCCCAGCCCTAGATATGCTGAGGAAAGCCAAATAGCTTGCCCAGCATCATGTAGACTGGGGGAGAACAGTAGCTAAGAAAATAATTGTAATCTTTTTGTTTCAAGTTCTTAGAAAATCTTCTAATCTTCTCTGACTTTTCAGAAATAAAAAATTATAGACTCTTAGTTAAGGTAGCATAATAGTTTTCCCCTTGGATCTTTTGGTATACAACCTTATGCATTCCCTTCATGCTGCTCCAGGTTGGGAGAGCACCCACACTTTGCAAGACCTAAGTCTTGCATACTTTGCAAGTGTAATAGTGCAGTATTGCAGGCTGCTCCCTCTTACAAATTAGCAACCTGTACAGCCAGCAAATACCTTTACTCCTGAACATTATATGAAAGTAATTGAGGCTAGTCTTCTTGGTTGGCTGGCAGATTTTGTATGCAGACATCAGGTATTAAAATGGAAGCTGGAAAATTGTAGTGCAGTCTGGCAGGACTATTCCACGTGTGCTTGGAATGTGCTTTTTCGCTTTGCATTGCCTAATGCACATCATGTATTACATTGTTGATATATGGATTCAAATTCAGATGATACTCTGTTTAAAATAAAAATTTTTAAAAGAGTGTTTCCTATTAACCAGTGGGAATTTCCATGTAAAACAAGCCAGTATTTTTTTGATGGTTCTGCATTGAGATTTTGAACTCTACATTGTCCTTGTATTTAAGGAGTATGAAAACATTCACGCACTGACTACTTTGTGAAGGAATCGCAGGGTCAGACTTTGCTTCAAACCTTGGTCTACAATGCCTACACTTTTAAGTTTGCTGTTAGATCCATTAATGTAATAGTGTATGTCCCTGTATACAGTGGTGTGAATCAAAGGTGAATTTTGTAAGGGAAGAATATGGAAAGATTGGAATTTTTTTCTTTGATTTTTTTTTCTTTGTGAGGCATTTGCCTGTACGTTGTAAAGAAAGAAATTATTTAAAAAAAAGAGAACACTGGTATGATTCTTTCTATTAATCAGGTTATGCTTTCCTTGTTTTGCTGTTGATATGAGGCTTGAGAGAGAAAAAAAAATCAGAAGGCACTTACAGAAATCTTTATGCAAAAGGCAAGATGCAGACTGCTGATTGCTAGGCATTTGATATAAATAATCTTTAAGTGAAATAAATATGTGAAGCTCTATTAAAGTTGAAGATCTGATCTAGAGAGTTTTAAAGTGATTTAGAGGAGTAGTCCTCTCTCATCTTAGTTGTTTAGTTTTCACCATGTAGGTACGTGTAAAATTTCTTCACTTTGTCTCTCCACGGGATACACGAGAATGAAATACTCAATGTTTTAAAAAATAAAAGGGCAAACCACTCCTCTCTTTTTTTTAATGTTCCTTTTATATCTTTCTATATCTCTATATATGCGCATGTCAAAGAAGAGAGTGAGCAAGATATTTAAAATGCATGTTTAGAACTGGAATTCAGTGAAGCAGAGTTATCATTAAACTCTAATGTTTTATATATATAATAAATATATTTTTATAAATATAATTTTATAAATATAAATATAAATATAATAAAAACATAAAAAAAAATATATATGTGATCAGCCCCCAAAATCTCAAAAATGAGACAGACGCACTGAACGTCAGTGTATTGTTGGAAAGTTTCCTAGCCTGCTGTATCCATTGCCCATTTCTTTGATGCTTATAATTTTAATGCTAGTTTTGTAAACAGTCCGAGTATGTGAATTCCTCCTATCTTAGATATCATCAAATAGAATTTTTTTTACCCAAGTTTTGTCTGATGTAATTACACTTCTAAAAAGCTGCAGACTGGTAATTCTCTGAAGGACCCTAATGTGCTGTTTGAAAATCAGAAGTAGAATTAATTCTTTTTCTTTGGTTACTCCTTTGTGAGGTGTCTATTACCTGTCATTTTAAATATTTGCCCTAATAATTTAAGTGTTGCAAAGAACAGCATCCTACAGCCATATTCCCTAGAAATCACCATGGAAATCTAAAAGTGATGATTTAGTGTCCTGAGAAATAATGTTGAGGAACAGAACAAAACTGCATCCATCTAGTCTGACAATAGCAGCTCTGCCACAACTTTGCCTTTCAAGAAGAGTAAGCACATACTTTGCTGTGTCACATCACATGAATGTTGATGGTTTAGTCACAAGATAATATAACACTTATTAATGGTATGCTTAATGTGTGCTTTTAGAATAAGTTTTTTTCATTCCATATTTTAAGCTTTGACAAAAATAAAACTGTGTGAGATCATGTTTGGAAATCTAGAAAACATATTTAAACCCAAACTGTTCTCTCTCAGACGTGCTACCATTTAAGCTATGCATTTAGCAACTGCAATATATTCTGAAAACTGCAAGTTACTACTGTTGCACATGCATATCTGTTTATATTTAAATATAAACATGCTCATCTCTTAACTGGTTAATCCCATTTTGAAGCCTTTTACGACTGCATACCATGTGCCAGTAAGTATTAGAGTGTGCATTTGCTGTTTAAGACAGGTAACCTCCTTAAAAACCCTTACACATAGGTCTTTCAATGAAATTTTTGTTAAGTTTTGTATAACCTTAATCTATTATGAAAGGAGCTTTCTGTCCTTTGGAATGACCTTTTATCAGGGTGTGTTTTCCTGTCTCTTAGGTAGTAGAGCACATTAAATAAATTGCTGTCAACTCAAATACAGAGTTACTGCATGAAGTGTAAAAAGAGATATTTCAATATTATTTCCCTGTTCTTATTAATTACGACTCCTCTAGCTAGTTTGTTCTTAATCCACTGTAACACAAACCACAAAGGATTTGTGTAAGCCGTTGCTGAAGTACTTTAGTTGAACATTTTTTGTTAGTATTGCAAAGAACAGGTGGTGTTTGCACACTGGAAGCTGCATCTCAGCTCAGATCTTACAAACAACAGGTTTGATATACAAACTTATCAAAATGTACTAACTTGTTCACAGTGTTCATTTCATTGCAGCCTTCCTTATGTACCAGTAAATAGCTGAGAGCTTAAGTGGACTAAGAAAAAAATCAGGGAGTCTTATGATAACATTACTGTGGCATTTTACTCAACTTTGAATTTGATCCCCAAATATTTGTGTGCTAGGTTGCTCTTTACCTTACCTTGGTAGCTGTTGGACAGCACATTAGGGTCCTTCAGAGAATTACCTTTTTCTTTATTGAGGACGTGTGATCATTCTTTTCATATTCATCTACCTGCACGCAGCGCCTGCAAACCATAAGATGTTTCTAATCTGCAGCTTGGATTTTGGAATGATCACCTCTGTGGAGAAGTTTTTTTCTCTGTTAGTATAACATTCAATAGTAACACACTTTGTGTTTTAAAGAAGTATTTCCTAATGACAAGGAAAATTACTTTGTTTAAATGGTGTTTCTTAGTGTCTCAACATAATTTTTTAAGTCGAAGGACCCTAAGAGGGATATGATGGAACACAAGGAAGCTGTAAGAAATATTTTGTTCCTTCGTTTTTGCTTGAAGATTAGCAGCATGCTGTATTAGCTAGCTTTTTCGATTTACTATGAACTCCCTATTTGAAGTCTTCTGAGGATAGGCCAGAGCTAGAAAACTGACCTTGCTTTAATTATGTTGGCTTATAAAACCACAGAAAATTATCACCATCTCTGAACATATTAGTAATAATAAACTGGTACAATATGGCAAACTACCGTGCCCACAGTTAAAACGCAATTAGTTGCTCTTGAGTTTCCAATGCTCTGACTGTTAATGCAGGTATGGTTTTGGGTGATTCTCTTGTGTTCAGCACATCACTTGTATAATTTTTAACATGCTTTAACTTGTCATTGATACACTGATAACTTGAGCTGTAACTGGAGATTTGTTCTAGCCCATCTCTTGTCTCCACCCAAAAAACTCTGTAGGGCTTCTGATTGATATGCAGTGGCAGATTAAAATTAGATGGCTGAAACGGTTATCGCTGTCAACTGCCTACCCTGCCTCTCTGACAGACATTGCTGTCTCAAGGCTGGCACAGCTGATCTGCATGTCAGCCATGGTACTTTGCAGTCCAGCATATTAAGATAAACCACAGACAGAAATAATGTCCAGAAGAGCTGTAGGCTTGAAATAATGTGTCAGGATTTTGAGGTGTGGTTTGGAGATCAAATTCTATTTGGCTTTCAAACATAATGCATATTTTGTCAGCAAAGTCAGCTTCATATGTCAATGATCCTCCAAGCCTAGGTCACACAGTTACATGTGCATGACAGGCTGGCGTTCCCTCAGGTGTGCTGGTACAGTGGGCAGCAGGCCTTTGGTGTGAGCTAGGTGGTGATCTTTTTGCAAAACTGTTTTTAGGAAGAGGCAGAGATGGTTAACTTCTCAAAGCCAGCTGTGCCAGCAGGGTGCCAGGCTGTGCAGCTCCACGCAAGCCCATTGTACAGATGTCAGTTGTGAAGGCAAGACCTTACCATCACACCTGGGCACCCTGGCATCATCCTTCTGCCCTTGGTGTCCAGCTCCAGTCTCTCCCCTCCTCACCACCCTGCTGCTTAGTGGGGTGGTGCTGGGGTCAGGGGGACTGGCTGGTTCAAACAGACCTATTGGAAACTTCCTTAGTTTCTCTGTCTCCTTTCAGAGAAGTGGTCGCATGTGGATGGGAACTGCAGCCAGTGGTGGAGGAAGGCTGTGCCCCCTGCATTGGGCAGCAGTGCCAGCCCAAAGCGTTTGGTTATGGAGATGCAGCACTCCAGCTCATTTACCTTGGTTCTCATATGCAGCATAGTCATGGCCTGAGATTGTGAACTCTAGTTCTGTTCTAGAGGCACTGTTCATATACAGGTTTTGCATCATGTCAGGCTTGTGCCTCTTAGGTACTTCACTTAAACACACAGCCTATCTGCAGAGTTGAATGTAGTTTGGGGAAGGAAGAAAGCTATTTGCTTTGGTTTCCTGTAAACTCTGAAGTTTCCCAAGATACTGCATGGTGCGTGGATAGACACAGCACCATCCAGTGTAATGTGAACTGTATGTTCATGTTCACAAGCAGAAATGCACTGCCCTAAATGCACTGTTGCTTTTTAAATGATACCGTTTCAACAACAAAAAAAATTTATATGGTAGGGATTTTTTCAGGGGGCCTGTATCAGTGTTTTCTGCATAGTCTACTTTGTAAGCACTTCGGCCGTGGAAATTATGAAATAATCTTGGTTAAATAGCTGCTATATGGTCAAATATGTTGCTGATGCTTAAACAAAATTGCATAATTGTAGTGTGAAAGAATCTTTATTGAAACTATGCTGCTTAGGTTGCTAAATGAGGCACTCTCAACCCATAAATACTGACATTACTCTTTGCTGTGCATTCACATTTCTTCCCTCTTGGCTGGCTGTCCTGTGTACTGAAAGTTGGGAGCACTCATGGACAAAAGAGCATCTGATAGTTGTAATGGCTGTGCTTGGCAGCACAGACACCTGGAAGTGAAATGGAAATCTTGTGTGAAAGTGTGGGGGAACAGAGCTTACCTCCTTTCTCCACCACAGTTAATCTGCCTCTTCCCCTGCTGTCCCAGTATGGTTTGGACTGTTGTTCTAGTTAGTGGTGGTATTGCTGGAGCCTCACAGTGTCTGCGCCTTTGAGTTATTTTGATGCACTGCCAGAGCTTTTCCAGAGACTGTCCTGATGCAGACAATGGAAAGATAACTGCATTTTTCTTTAAAACAGTTTTTATTTCCATAAAAGCAGAAGAGACTCCTGAGACAAAGCAAAGGTACTTCTGTAGCCCAGGGGTGTTCTTCCCCCTCAGCATCACACAGACCCACTGCATTCAGTGAACATAGGAGGGATTCTCCAAGACATTTATAGCAGAAAATATTAGGCAATCCAAATGACTACCAGCTTTGCTATATGGAAATGCATATAGGTGAGAGTCTGTATGCATTTGTAACACAATGCATAAATGGGAGGAAGTGTTAATGGAAAGTGACTGAAGGAGAAGGCAAGGGGTAGAAAAGAGGAAATTTCTAATAGGAAAAACATTCCTTCATTTATTTTTTAAGAAGGTTTAGCCATAAACGCCCAGCTTTCTGGGAAAGGTACTAAGGTGAATAAAATGGGTGACTCATTTTTTGGAAGGAGCTGAATAAGGACTGAGGAATTAAATAACAATTGATACAATAGAGTATTAGTTTGTAAAAAACATTGTATATGCCATACAATGCAAGCCATTGAGAGCAATCTGTTTGGCTGTACTGTGTGTATTATTTTTGTTTATATTTTTTGTTATGTGAATACTGGGGCACAGTCATCTGAATTACACTTCTTAGGTAATCAGACAAAGTGAAATCACTTTTAAAGTACATAAACTAACAGTGATACAGGATTCCTGAATACAGGAACATGCAAATCTCTGCAGATGTGGATTGGAGAACATGTGTTACAGATTATAAAAAAAACCTTGTCATTACTCACATTATTGTGCATTGCACAATTCAGATGCCATTGAGAAATGAAAGGGGAACTCTCTTGTCCATGAAAATCTGGAAGCCATGTTACAGTGGAAGCTCCATCACTGTCTTGTATCTTGAACATAGTAAATACATCCATTTCTCTTTCTGCACAGTATGCATAGGAAGACGTGTAAAAATAAGTGTCATCAGTATTAGGTTGATGTCTTCTGAACAGCCACTTGAATCATGGTACATTCTTGCCTGTGTTGTATCTTGTATGGAAAGTCAAGGTCTCAGGTATATTCTCGGACCCCTCCTTGCTTCAGTAACACTATGAGGTTGCAGACAGGAATGATATTTATTCTGTATTTCAGTACCTCCTAGGAGAGCTAACTGAAAACACTTCCTGCCTTAACAGGGGTCACAGTATTAAGTAATTTGACCTAATTGAATAACAGAGAATGTATTTTCCCCACCAATCATCACGTTTCCCCCAGCCCCCAGATAGTCCTCAGGAGCTGCAGTAACTGTTGTGTCCTCATCTGGGCCCGTTTTTAGGACTGCAGTCAAAACTTACCAATGTGTCTGTGAAGTGACATGGTTTACTTTGTATTTCTCTGGATTCAAAGGTTGTGGTGTTACCTGATAAAATGGTCTTATCTTGAGCCATTTGCTATGCAAACAATATTCCAAAGAAAAAACAAGAAGCTGCTATAGTAACATTTTTTTAAATTTTGTATTCCTCTACGTATGCAGCACTCTACGAACCTGGTGACACTGTGATTTTTAAAGATTCCTTAATATGAAAACCAGCTAAGATAATTTTGAAATATTTATCATAATTCAGGAATTCTTTGAATTATCATTAAGAAGAACTAGACATTTAGAAAATCTCATTTGCACATACCCTTTACTTCTCATCTGCACTTGCCCATGATAATGACATTGTGCTTGACAAAAATTATAAGGTACATATTTAATGTATTTTTAATCATCTCCTCATGTAATTTCACAACTGAAAACGAGAGTGTCATTATCTGAGTCACCAGTGCGCCTTCCCCATACTTGATTAGGAAAATCTCTGCTAGTATATATAGAAGTCAGGGGGCGGTGGGGGCTCCCCCAAGGTCTGTCAGGGCAGGGCCTGGCAGCCATGGCCCATCTCACCACCCCAGCCAGCAGCAGGGCATTGGGGGGCCCCAGGGCAGCCCCAACCCCGGGCAGCGCGTACCTCCCTGGGGTGAGGTGATGGCCTGGGACGTGAGCCCACAGGGGAGCTTGGCGTGCCATAGTGGACCCTGCTTCGCCACTGCATTGAACTGGGAGAAATGCACGGCCTTCTCATGGCTCATGGAAACCTGTCCCTTAGAGGCTGTTCCTTCTCAGGAGCTGGAGTGAAGGTGTTCCCTGTCCACCACCTTGGCGGCTGTACGCATCTGTCGTGGCACCCTGTGTCCTCCTTTCTGTGGGATCTGACCCAAGTGACTCATGGGTTGGAGTCAAGATTGTGACTCGGTTGAGTTGTTGGCACTGACACAGGTCTCTGAGGGGGGAAGCGCTGGGCACGTGATGCTGGAAGGACATTTCTGCAGAAGCTTTGTGGCTGGAGAAGGTGTCAGGCTGCTATGGCAGGGTTGTAAAGGAGGCTTTACACGAGTGCGGAGCAGGGGACACAATTCTCAAGTTTTGTTGAGAAGTTCTGGCATTTCAGCGCTGTGTGGGCTTAAACGGGCAGATCATTGCTAGGTCAGGAAAAATAAGTGGGTGGAAGGGCAGAAAATGCAAACCTGTACCCTGATACTGCCTTGCGGTTTTACGGTAAGATGATAGATAGATTTCATGAAGGTAGCAATAAAAGAAGCTTTCCTGTATTGGTCTTTCCCTGTGGTGGCAAAACCGGCCATCTGAGTGAGTCTGTGATGGTCTTTGAGATCACCTTGGAGAGGCTTCTCCATTTGTGCTGTGGTGGGAACTGTCCTCTCCTCTTTCTTGGAGAGACCTGCTCAGGGGAGCTGCTGGGCCCTGCTGCGAGGCTGCGGAGGCTCGCTGTATGGGCAGGACGGTGGCTGAGCCATAGCCAGTCTCCTGAACTTGGTGAAGACAGGAAAAAATTTCCAGTGTTGATGAAAACTCTTTTTATAATGCCCCTATGGACTCCAGGAAGAGACATTTCTGTTTCTTTTCGCACTGGAGACAGGTATACAAGGGGAAGAAAGATCACAGGCAAAACCTGACCTCACTGACAAATCTCAAAATAAAGGAGTTCTTTCAGTTGTCCTCATGACGTCTAGTGTAATTTTGGTCAGGCTATTAATTAAAGTAAGCTTAGTGGAATGCCCTAATGCCCTGAACTGGTGAACTGAACAGTGGATTTCACTACCTGTAAGAATATTGTGTTTGCTTCCTTCAGCTGCTGGCATAAATAGTACCTAGTTAAAGGGCATAGCTTCAGGCTTTGCCTTAAGAAGAAGATGAAAAGATAATTGCTGGATAAGCAAGAGAGCATGGAGGACTGCAAGAAGGTAGCAGCTCAGCAGATGAGACTGGTTTTGAACCAGTGACAATCTTCTTTCAGTCAGCCCAGTTTTAAGGCTGTAATCCCCCTGGGCAGAGGAGCTCTCTCAGTCTCCATGTTGCCTGACTGACAGCGGGGTCCCCTGTCCTGTGCGAGGCAGTGGGCAGTGAGGCAGGCCTTTGACCGTGGCTTACAGCTCTGCTTCTTACTCTGCATAAGCTGATCCGCTTTCATTTTTGCTGGTATTCTGCTTGGCATTCTTTTTGTGAAGTGTATTTTGTTTTGTAAAGGCCTATTTATCCCTCCCTTCCCTGCACCAATGGAGGTTTATTAGATCCTGTGGCAGCCTGCCATCTTCCTTATTAACCAAGCTTTTTCCCAAATAAACATGTTCCTTGTATACACTGCCTCCTATTTATGATTTACTTCCCATTATAAAGCTGCAATCTACAATATTAAAAATAATAGACAGATGTTTATCAGAGGTTGAACAGGGTTTTTTGTACTGACTCTGGTATTTGTGGTTTATATTTCTTTAATCTCTAGTGCAGTGCGCTTCCTCCCACCCTCCCCAATTTACTACTTTTGCCTCTTGCTACCCATATAACAGGTGACTGCTCTCTAAACATAAGTTTCTTTCAGGCTGTTACATGTTGCCCTATGAACAGGAGTATGAAGAAGTAAGGAAGCCTTTGTGTGAGAAATTAGAAATCAGGCCTTTATTCTAGAGATCTAGATCCACCTGGAGGCAGAGATTTTCACGGTGTACAGAGAGAATGCCAGCAGGGTATTTGATCACCCTCTGCTGGCTGTGCTGCCGGGGCTGCAACCAGTACGCTGGATTTTGGGAGAGTGCCTTTCTTTACACTCTAGTTAAGTGATTTAGGATTTCATTTTGTGCATTTGGACTGTGTTACTACAGTTTAGCCACAACAATTTGAGATCACTGGCTGCATATATAGCTTTTTTTTATTATTTGAATGGATGGAATAGAATTCCACCCCTGGGGCAGATAATCATCTCAGACCCGTTAAATAAGTAGCTGTGACATGCATCATAACAGCGGCCTAAACCACCATATTTTTTCAATATGACACTTTGTTGCTTTTTGTTTCCTTGGCCTGTGGTTGGACTTACATTACAAAACCAAACAGCACTTAGCTATAATTAAAAATGCCCTACAGTAAGTGGGATGACAGAACAATGGGAATGCTGTTCATATGGATGAAATCAAGTGTAAATGAAGTCTAAAAGAATTAAGTTGAATGCAAGGACAAAATTAACTTGTTGGGTAGGCACAGAAAGTGTAAAATAAGCCTACCCAGGACAGCAGATCCTGCATTTCACAATAAAAAACTCCAAACAGAGGAATTTTTTGTATCATGAAGCAAATCCATCTTTTGCTGTTGCAGCTGAAACATAACCTTCAATTAACTATTTAAAATGCAGTCATATATTAATGGATATTTGTATGTAGAGAGTTTACACTGCAAGCATCTTACCTTGAGCATGTGAACAATATACTTATTTATACTATTTGCATGCAGTTTATAAAAATAGGAAATGTTCATATTAGTGTTCTTAGTATTCCTCCTTTTTTTCAACATGGAATCATGTTTATGAAAACTTTATGTTGAAGAATCAGTATATTGTCAAGATAAATTTTAAAATTATATAGCATATATAATTGCAAACATATTAAGATGTAATTATAAGAAGGGCTGGGGTTTTTTTCAACCTCCAGCTGTCATCTTGCTTCAGGTTTAGCTCTAGTCAGAGCCTTGCTGACCAACCTACTGATGTTTCACTAATTGCCACTTGAAAATGAAAAGGAAAACTGCCTAGCTTTGAAACATTATTCATGAAAAGGATCGTGCTGGCTTGTTTTCAGAACAGGAGCTTTCCCCCTCTTCTTGTCTAGACAGGCCAAGTACAAGACTTTGTACTGAAAAAGGCTCTCTGGTGTGTCATTAGGCACATTGGTCTACTCTGGAGTGGTCTGGATTTCCCTGTTGAAGTGTTTTGAGGCCACTCCTAGTATTCTGGTACAGACCTCGGCAGGTTTATTTACCAACTTTCAGTTTGATGATACTGTTAATATTTCCTTTCTACTCTCTCCATCAGCCTGACTTTGATCTACCTTGCTTTACAAGGAGGGGTTCTCTTCTGGTTTGCTTAAAAGCACACTCTGTTTAAATGCATTTACTATGCAAACTACTTTAAGGTACTGAATTTTCATTTACAAGTAACAAATACCTGATGCTAAATATGTTCTGTGTTCAGAAGTATCTGTATTTTCATTGAATGATCTAATTTGTCCCACAATACATTTTTTCCTTTGAGTATTTCCTTCAGATTTCCACAGAATGTGATTATGCAGGCTAAGTTGTAAACTTTTGTGTCCTCCATTAGACATTAAATTTTGTTAGATTTACAAGTTGCTTTTGCACATGATGTGGGTTGATCCTGGCCAGCAGCTAAGCACTTGCATGGCCACTCACTCACGACCCCCTCCCACCCCACAGGACAGGGGAGAGAACAGGAAGAGTAACAGCAAAATTACACTTTTACTAAGTGAAGGAAAGAGGAAAAAAACTCAAGTCATTTAAAGGCAGTCACTCACCACCTCCCACAAGCAGACCGATGCCCAGCCAAGTCTCTGAACAATGGGAAGACAATTTTGATGTGGTCTGCTATCTAGGACAAAAAACACCCCACTCTTAAAGCACAAATCCTTCCTCTTGTTAATCCTCTTACGGTAATGTTAGTTAAAAACCAGAATTTTAACACTTTAATAGAGCTACTAAAGATGTAATACTTTGTTTGGTCTTTTGTCTGAAGACTGTATAATCTAGTGGCAAACAGAAACCCAGAGTTCTTAGCTGTAATTGCTTTTGAGGTGTCATCTTGCCTGAGCATTTATCAGCCATGGAGGAAGCGTGGAAAGTTTTACATTAACACTCAACACAAAGACACAGGAAAGAATTAAATAGTGTGGCCAAAGTAACACGTCCAATGTTCTAACTTCAAGCAATATAGCGTTTGATATTTGTCTTTCAAATAGAAGCAGTATGTCCTTTACCACTTTAATTTCACCCTGTTATATTCCTTATTTAAGGAACCTGGGAAGTTTGAACCCTTTCAAGGCGACTTTTCTAATCTTCTAAGGCAGCTTTGTTCTTTTCTTGTTCTAGTTTCTTACTTCATGAAGTTGCAGAAATTAGTATTAAAGTGTTGCTTTGTCAGATTGTTAATATTGAGGCCGATTTGTTTAGTCTCCTTTCCAAAAGTAACTGTTAATGACCTTCTTAGTTCCTTGGGTTTCAAAGGCTTACTCTGTTTGGTTATAATTTTTTTTATGCTCTATACTCAAAACAGAAAACTCAAGGCCTTAAATGTCTCTTCAGTTCTTTGTTGTAGCAGAGAAGGACAGGGTGATAAAGGAACAGAGAAAAATATTTTGTTTGTACAGTATTTTATTGTACAATTGGAATAGTTAGAGTACTGCAGGGTTGGACTGAAAAAGCTTAAATCTTGAGGACATTTTTTAGGCAAACACTGATTTTTAAGTGCAGTTTGACCAAATGAAATAGAAAGATAGATTTTTTTCACAGGAAATATTTTTTTTCTTGCGCAGCATTTTAAGGCTTTTATTTGTATTCCTAAGCAGCATTTTATATGTTATGCATGTGGATACATATATTTTTGTAGCAGCAGATTCTTGGTGGTATGTGTACCAAAATGTCATTAAAACTCTTGATGAAAAGTGTTCAGAGTGAAGTCCACAAATCACTTTTACCTATAAGTAAATTTGCTAAGAAAATAATTTCATTCCATTTCCCATTTTATTTTTCCTCTCCCTTGCTATTACCATGCTTATGTTACACATCAGATACGCGTGGGTAAATATCACATCTCAGTAACTGTTTCAGGGGCTTTTTAGAGTTAGAGATCCTGTTGTCTCAGTTCAGAGTTAAGTCCAAGCCTGTTAAGATTAAAGGAAAGTCTCTTGTTGATACTGTTGAAGATGAACAAATGCTGTCCCTTTGCTGGGAAGGACCAGTAATCATCTCTCTGAAGCAGAATCAGCCAACCCAAACTGCAGCCTTAGGGAAGTCCAGGGTTCAGGGAATGGCACTACTTTAAGAACTACTTGTGAGTGTTTCTAATTCTGTCTGCTTTGCCTCTGCTTGTGAATGATAATCGCCGGGATTTGTCAACATGCTGGAAGTGTAATCATTAAATTATAATTTTTCTAGATATAATATGTCTTTTGTTCTATATGTGTAGTTTATTTAACTTTGGAACAAGCCTAGTGAGAAAGCTTTTTATAATTGCATGTGTATTTCTGTGAACGTTTCTTGATTATATCTCAAATACTTACTATTAAAGTATACTTGGTCTCATAGGAATTATTCTTGTGACGGAGCTATATTTAGGGGAAACCATTCATTTTTTTGTAATGAACAAAATGTGAAAAATACAGCATGTCTGCATATAGCATTCATATACTTTATAGAGGTTTTAGAAGTTTACTGACTTTGTGAAGCAAACTGGCTTGTGGGAGTTCAATGTGCAGACACGGAATGCTTGATTAATTAGTTGGGAGACTGGGAAATTTGCTTTGGAAAGGTAGTTAAGGAATAATCGTCTGTGTCTGGAAGGATTGTTCCTGGTTACAAACTATAATGTTGCATTACACCTGATGCTGTTTTATACTGTGCAAGACTTTTTTTAATGTGGGACAATTATTATTTTTATTCATAGTTCTGTCTTGACCCAAGTATGCAAGGTGCCACACAGACATGTATGAGAATATGGTCTTTGTCCGAAGTGAACTGTAATCAACATGAACTACAAAAAAAAAAATAATTGTCTGTTTATTAAGAAGACAAAGTTGAATTTCCCCAAATGGCAAATCTGGTTTACCAGTGGGTTGATTACGGTGATCTGCAATGTGTCATGTATGTATTTGTATGTGCAATGCTACAAATAATACATATAATATTTTGGTGTTGAAATGCTAAAGACCCATCCACCATGATAGCATCTACTTGAAAAATACTGCCTTTAATGTCAGTCATTCTAGCAGTGAAGAAAGTAAGCATCCGTTTCCTCACAAATTTTTGTTTTGGTTTCTTTTTGCCTTTCAGAGTGCAAATTCACCTGCGCCAGTGGTAAATGCTTGTATCTTGGTTCATTGATTTGTAACCAACAGAATGACTGTGGGGATAACAGTGATGAAGAGAACTGTCTGCTTGTAACAGAGCATCCACCTCCAGGCATCTTTAGCTGTAAGTACTGGCTCTTTGTGTGCATCCGTGTGTGTATATATGTCGAATACTTCTGTTTAGCTCAGAAATCAGTCTGTTTGGAGACTTGGTCTGCAGTGTGATACCTAGGGAGGATGAGATGAAGTAAATACCATTTTTCTCTTAACCAGCAGTGATTTGTAACACACTTTCCCTATGTTCCTAAAGCCTGAAAATTGTAGTTATGCAAAGGAAGTTTGTGCTGCAGACGTTGAGGTTGTAATTGTACAGATCATGTGTGGCTTCTGAGAAAGAAGCGTAAATATCTAAATGATTAAATAATTTGTTCTCCAAGGTTCTAAAAAATATTTTATGCTTTGTCTGTGTGACAGTCTTTATATGCTATTAAGACTATTAAGAAAGTTGTAATCTTTTCAGTTATCATTCCTGTTAATCAAATATATTTTATTAGTGCTGAGATGAACATCATTTGGTAGGTCACTGAGCTTTTGTATGTATATATTTAAAACAGCTTAATTGCTATTCTTTGGGGCATGAATTTCTCACAGAGTACCAGAGTTTATCACCAGAATTGCTCTCTTAGTAATTTTCCCTCAGTGTTGTACACTGAAACCAAACTTTGATTTTTGTGTTTGTATGTTCTACAGTAATTTATTTTTAAACCACAATTCAGCTTTCTGGATGGGGCAGAAATTTTCCAATAATGCTTCTGGTGTACAAGTACAACAGAAGTGCCATTATGCTACTTACTGCTTTCCAAATGGTTTGGCTCTGCCAGTACTGACATCCCTCAGCATGCGATTTCACCTCTGGTTGTGACTGTGGCTTAGGAATATCTGTGTTGTTATGTTGTTATTAATAATAGGGATTATATTAAACAGCTTGTATCTGTAATTTTTGTAACGAACGCATGTGCCACTAAGGAGGATAGAATCACAGAGTGGGTTCGTAATAGAAGACGAAATCTGGTGGTGAATATGCCTTTCCTCCTCTGCCCTCTCACGTCCAAATGAACGTGTTTCTAAATGTACTGCAAAAGTTTTTAAATCTTGTACTTCCCAGTACTTTGGTGTGTCTGCAGTGATTTCAGAGGTTTTGAAATAACAATGGCCTACATAGGCTTTTATGTTACTTAATTTTATTTTTCTTCTGATTTGTTGGGGGTTTTCTTGTTTTGGTTTTTTTTTTGTTGGGTTTTTTTTGAGTGGAACTCTTTCCAAAGCCCCAGGACTAGCCATACATAGGCTTTGGTGAGGGGTCCAGACATGTATTTCCCCGTGAACTTAGGCTAATATTGGCTTTTGAGTTGTAAAAAAGTTATACCTTACTATTTGTTTGCAAGACATGTAAGCATATCTTTAAAGTTCAAATAGAGGAATTTTTTGATGGGAACACTGTACAGCTCTTCTCTTAAACCAGGCCAGCACAGCTGTTTGTCCGAAAGGAGCCATGTGGTAGCATGTGGTGGCAGATGGAAGGACGGACTTTGGTGACAAGCAGTTGGAACACTGCAGGTGGTGGCCCTGTGTGGCTGCAGTGTGATGGTGGCACCCTGTAAGTTCCTAGGTGGAGGTCCTGGGTGGACTTCCCAAAGCCTCTTTCAACTTGGGGTCTGATATCCAGGGCACCGGTGGTTTTTCAGTACCCCTCTGTGCTGGTGGCAGCTGTGCAGTAGTCGCAGCAGTGTGTTGGCACCATGTGCTGGCCGCCTCCTCAAAAGGCCTTTGGACTGTAGAAATTGTTACGTGCTTGATCCAGGATCTGCAGATTTCCTGGTCTTCCCTTAAGTCACATCTGTCCCCTTCGGCATTGCAGCAGGTCACGAACATGAAGACAGGCATGCCTGAAAGGGAGTGGTGCCAGTTAGCTGGCTGGTCATCCCCCTCACCTCCAGCAGCGTGACGTTTATCTGGACCAAACCCAACAAACTGTGTCTCTAAAAAACCTTCAGCAGCAGGTTTCCTCCTGCTTGCACAGGAACTTCGACTTCTGTGTTTCATGATCCTGTCTCTGTAAAGTCATGCAGGTCAACGTGGCAGCATTTCTCTTTCTTTCCAGTGGATTTGGAGAAGAATAGTTTACTTCCTTCTCAAATCAGCCTTTTACAAATATGAAGACTGTTACTACCCATCTGTCAGTTACCCTCTGGGAGGTAAAAAAAAAAACCAAAAATAAACCCAAGTTCCTTCACAATAATTATGTTTCCTCAAATCTGTTATACTTGTTCATTTTCTCTGATTCCTTCTAAAATACGGTGTCCAATAGTCCTGCTACTTCAGTCCTCCCCAGTGGTGAGTGAAGAAGAATTATTAGGTAAACAGTCTTATTAAGTCACTCAAGAACTGTATTTGCTGGTTTTGGAACAGCATTTCAAATGAGGAGTTTGTAGAGGAAATACTTGATTTATTGCTAGGAGCATTTGGAAGTGTGTAACCTTTTGCTTACCTTGTAGCAGAGAGCCATTCATTATTTGTTGCATTTGGGGATATTGATAGTGACTGTACTTTTTAATTGCAATAGGGACTGTGTGACAAGTGCTGTTTATTTATTTTAAATAAAAAAACCCAAAACCCAGTGAAACAGGGTCCTAATGGGTGAAACAAAGAGGAAAAATATCGAAGCCAGATGGAAAAATAATATAACCGTAAAACAATATTTAAATCAAATTAGGATTAGTGATGTTTATCATGTCCTGGCTATTAAACAGGCTGCTACATGGTATAAATCAGTGCCAGTTGGTTATAGGAAAGAGCATTATTATGGATGTGGCAGTTGGTTGTGTCGGCTTATTCCAGCCCTGAAAAAATGTGGAATACTTGTTGAAGTGAGGTCCCCGGGCCTTCGAGGGATGACATGTTGAATTAAGAAACCTGTGCATGCTTTTGCTCAATGATTTTAATGGGAATCCCTACCAGCATATATGTGCTTGAAATGTCCCAGCTAACGAGGCTACCTCCCCACACAGAAGTACATACATTCATTGGCATCTGATCAGTGACAAGACATAATACAGCTCAATAAGAAGAAAATGAGTTTAAAACAAAAATCGTTTGAGGTATTTTAAAGCAGGAATTTCTGGTCAGTGTTACATATCAGCTCTATTCTTGCATCTTCTTGCTTGTGCACAGCTCCTGAATGGGGAAGAAACTGTTGGAAGGAGCCACACATTAAGTGTGTGCTGGTCCGCATCTGAGCAGGGTGGCCTGTTTCTCCCTGGGACTGCTCTTGTATTTACCTAGAGCACATTGGCACTCCTTTGGTATCCCTTCCCTTCTGCTGTTTCTTCAAAGAATCCCTTTCTCATACTGTATTGAAACCTTCTATCTTCCCATGGTGGAAACAATATTCATCTCATTTCACAGTAACACATAGACTGCCCCAAACGATGTCTAAATAAATAATTTTTCATATGGAAGTTCTGCTTTCATTTGTTTAAGCAGTATATGCCATGTTAGCGGTAGCCCATATTTCCAAGCTACTGAAGCATTTCTCATTTGTGCTCTTGCCAGCAGCCAAATCCAGAATGTCTCATTGGAGCTTATTGTTTAGTTAAGTTGCATGAGCAGTGGTATAGAAAGATATTTTTTGTGGGTGACCTGCTCCCTGGATCTCGTGATTATAGCAGACGCTCTCTCATTGTGTTTGAGTTTAAATCTCCCAGACCTGGTGTTTCTCTCTCCTTGCTATTGTTATCTGGCACCAGTGTGAAGTCTGTTAATTCAGTCTTCTAAATGTTGCTGTTGAAGTCAATAAGATGTCTCACATTTACAAAGTTAAAAAAACCATGTATTTCTGCAGCCCTTTGGTTTTATTAATTTTCCTCTGCTGACTTGTAGGGAGTTTTCCTTATGCTGCTACATGGGCAGTTCAGTCTGTATAGCACACAGAAGATGGAGGGCCGCAGGGGGAAATCTGCAGCAGCTCCAAGGTGTGTTAAGAGTCTGATTTTAGACAACACAAGCTGCAGTCCAGCAAGTTGCTCAAAATACATCCTAAGGCATTTAAGCCAAACATGTTAAGGTAACAGCTTGCTTGGTTTGAATTGGGATTTTTAACATGGGTTTGGTGATGCATGTCGAAGCGCAGCTCGCCCTCCTCGGTGAGGATGCTCCAGTGTTACTGCACGTTTCCCCACAGGTAGCCTGGTGCAAAGTAGCCCTTGTCACCTTCTGGTAGGTCTACTTTCTGTTCTTATTTTCATCAGCTATAAAGACTTATTGATTGAGATAATGGTGGTAACTGTTCTTTTAACACTACTTGGAGGTCCAGGGTGTATTTAACAGCACAAAGCCACAGTGGGAAAAATGAGATGAAGGGTAGGATTTTAAACATTGCAGACTTGGCCTTGGCAGCAGCTTGCTGTTCCACGTGACCTGCAAAATTTGGACTCTGAGGAATTGAAACAATGTGCCTGCTTCTAGCAGGACACAGTTCATTTGTTCAAGCATTTCTCTTTGTTTCACAACAAATGATCATACTGCCTTGTCCTGCTAAAAGTAAATTAGATTTTGAAATGGGAAGCATGTCTGTTTGCAGCATCTGCGTTGTCTAATTGAGAAGGGTTGCAGTGATGGAGATTTTAGTTCTTTAATTGTTTGGTAGAAAACAGTACAGGTAGCTAGCTCTGCTGTGATCTGTATATGTTTGTGGGCATATGAAACACAAATATTGACATGCATGAGAATTTGAAGAATAAAGGAGAGCAAATCCTTCTTGTCATGTGAAAACTGTCTACATCAAATTTCAAGTTGTCAGCATTGATGGAGGTGATGTGTCATGGCTGTTTTGGCATAGAATAGTTTGCTGTGGGAGTTCATTTTCCTCTGCAAGGTAAAAAAACCCCAAACAAATCAAATATATAGCTCTCCCTTTCACCACCCCCACCTACTTCTGTCAGCTCTGAGCCTTGTAGGGATCTACAGGGGGTTGGAGAATGATTCTGTTTTAAAAACAAAAAGCTCAATCAAAGGAAAATATTTTGTTTAAAGAGACCTTTGGCATCCCCCTCTGACTGTGACACTGAATTTGCGCAGATAAAAACAACCGCTTAGATTTACATTTTGATTGTGCTTCTGCTTTCATGTATGCCAGGCTGTCCCACTTCAGGTGAAATTTATCCATTTCTTTAAATATTTAGCAGTCTAGCGTTGATGTTAATGAAAGTCTGGCACTGCTATTTTGAGCATTGCAACAATGATAGTAATTTTCAGTGTCAGATTACTGCTTCTTAGAGGAAAAGGGAGATGGGAGGAGGGAAGAGCAGGGGGGGTGGTGGAAATTGTTTCGGGTCTAATAGAGTTTGTCATCAGCCTGGCTGTGCCAGACAGATGGATCATGAATACTGTCTAGACGCTCTCTGCCTGAGTGGAGCTGTGGTCTCTAAGGACAAGCAATGAGACGCCGGCTTAAGTGACTGGGGAAAGTCAGGACATGCTCCCCTCTATAATCAGATGGCGATCTGGGCTGATCCTGCCCTGCCGGGTGGGGGGAGAGGCCCCACTGGTGCTGGGAGCTGGTCAATACTGATCTCAGTTGAAACTTGGCTATTACGGGGCTTTAGGGGGGAGAGGACAGGGATGGTGTTACGACGCTATTGATTTCAGCTGCATCTGCCCAGGGACTGCCGGGTCATTTGGCTGGGAGTATAGATCTAGGGAGGGGGTGGATTGGGAGAGCCATCATCTGGCCATAAAGTACATGTGTAAAACTGCATGGTCATCTGTATTTATTGATTGGTTTAGTCACAGTATACCCTTGAAAATGCTTAGTTACTTGCTAACTTTTTCTTGATTTGGCCCACTTGTTCAGAGGGTTTCAGCTCTGCTCCCTACCTGGGGCTCCATATGTGTTAATGATTGGACTCAGTGATCTTAAAGGTCTTTTCCAACCTAAACAACTCCATGATTCTATGTCCCCTGCTGTTAAGATGAGGTTACATGAGGCTGCCTGCAGTTTGGAAAGGGGAAGCTGTGTTAACAAGGTGAGACCTGTAGCCTAGGGCAGATCTTGTGCTTTTTAGTGGTCTTCTCATGCTGTTACTTGTCCTTTCCCTGTCACTAAGCACAATTAATGATTAGGAAATAGAAAATTCTGATGTAGACAGAGTGATAAATATTTTTTGACTGGTGGAGTTATCATAAAAACTTAATTTGGTACATATGCTAACTTACTTAAAAAGCAAGAGGTTCTCTGGGTTTTGTATCACAGAACAAGACATGGCATTCTGGATTTTAGTTCTGTGTCTATATAACTAAATACTGGGTGGGTTTTATTTAGGAAATCCAGTTGGCTTTCAGCCTATAGTGAAGTCTGGTTTCTTAAAGTGCTGTAAGCAGGTTCTGTGCTTTGTTTTGAAATAATTTAATCTTTACATATTTTTGAAGCACAGCATGGAACATTAGCAGTTTATAGGAGCATGAAAATTTGGAAAAAAAGAAGGTAAATTTTCTGTTTTCCTTTAATATTTTGTACTTATTTTTAAAAATACTGCCTTTCCTGGTGTTTAATGAATGAAGTAGAATGCTGGTCCCATGAACTCTGTAATAAAACTGCAGTGGAATTCAGTAACGCTAGAGTTTACCCCTTCTTCATTTGAAGCCTTACAGTATTAACAGCTCGGACAAGCCAGACACACATGTATGTGGCCAATAACAACCATGAAATATGCTGGTACAACGTCAGGTATTTGCATTTGCTTACAAACAGGGCTGAACTCTGCTCCTGCTAAGGAATTTCCATTTCACAAAGTTTCCAGATGAACATTAATCATATTTTTACAGTTAATGAGAAAAGACATAAAAGCTCATAGTGCCCTGCAGATGAAAATGTGGGAATTTCAATAGCTCTGAAATGCTGTATCATTCATTGACAAAGTGTGTTAAGTCAGTTGTATCACCTTTAATCAAGATCAAGATACAACATTTGTTAGAACTGTTTTTGTTCTTCATACACATTTCATTCATCCCTCCTTCAATTCCTGTTAGCTTTTAGAAACTTCATCTAGTACTAATTAGTACAATTATACCTGGTATTGCTTTTGCTTTCTCCTGTTTCCTTTTTCTGCTACTGGTTTCTTACAGAAGCAAAAGAGAATTTCAAGTGCTCAGAGTGTACAGTGTATTAAAATCTTTCATTCAAAGACTGATTTTTATGTATCTGAGAGAATGCCTAAACTTCAGGCTGGAAATCTCCAAAGCAGTAGTGCCAGGCATGATGTGACTTTCTGTCTTGGAGGTTTGCTGTCTCTCTGCAAGAGACAGGAGCTCCTTGTGGACTGCTGTGAAGAAGGGAGATGGCCTCCCATAGGCTCTGAGCGCACCATTTCTCACACTGTCTTCTCCATCAGAAGTGCATGGTAGCAAAAATATTTCGTAAGTGCAGGCCTAAAACTAAAGTACAAAACCCACAACACAGTATCCTACCGCAGGCACAATTCTCGCCCTGGAGAGACGACGAGAATAAACTGTAAGGCAATTATTTTCAGACATTATTTCAAGTAGAACTAGTAGGTGCTTAAACACCAGATCAGAAATCATACAGAGTGGAACTGAGCAACTTTTGTTGATGTTATTTTTCAGTCCACATTAGTAAGTATTGTTCATTGCTGTCCTTCCTCTCTACTTTTTCATTTGCAGGGGTCGCACTGTACAGTGCACTACGAGCTGCCTGGCTAAATCACTGTAAGTTTTAGATGCAGCTCTGAAATCCTGTGTGAGTTTTAAAGCAGCTGGTGTCCCTGTCATTCATGCAATTCACATTGATTGTCACTGGTAAATGCCCATTAGGAGCACTCCAATTGTGCTGTGTTTGCACTTGACTAATACAAGCCTACAGGAGCAGTCACAAACTTTCTTCTGTACAGCATTGGAAGCTGTTCAGGTGCTTTGGTAGCATGAAGGTTACTTATATTTTCATATGCTTTAAAGTGTTTCAGAGAATGTGCTTTTAGGCAGCTTCTTTTTAAAACAAAAAATAATTAAAAAAACCCCTCTCACAACAAAGGGACCTGGAGTCAAACTAGACCACCTTCCATCTCTAGGAATGCTGCAGACTTGTGATCTTTGATTGCTTTTCATTTGGCAGATACATATCTGACCCTTCATCTCCAGAAACTCTTCATCTCCCTGATGAAATGAAGCACCTTAATTTTTCTGAATCAGACTCATCTCCTCCTTCTGTTTTAAAGTAACATCTGAGATAAAGGTGAATTGGGAGTTTGCTTGTATGTCCTGGGAATAAATGCACACTGAATATTTTCTGTCAGAAGTTTCTGTGTAGCTTAACCTAGAGCATCATGTTCATACTCAAAGATATTCATGCATTTCAGTTATCTCTATGGCCAGTATTGTGTGTGAAATTACGTTTTACATATCATGTAGTGTTTAACCAAAGCATGTTGCTTTGGCCATTAGTGTGCAGCTATTTTTCTCAAACTGGGAAGTGTGAGAAACCCTGTTTTCTCCACAGTTTTGCAAGTGCTTGAAACTGGTGTAAGCCAGTGTTGCCCCTTGTAGTTGCTCCCTCATTTGTCCATGTGCAAATGTTTGTGTAGCCACACAGGAGTTGGGTTGGAGACCTCATCTGGTTCTGATGAAACTTCCACTTTGTTGTGGCTGGTGTCATGTCTTTGATTCTATTCTCAGCAAAACTGTGCAAACTCTTATGCTGGCACAAAGAAGAGGACAGTACAAGTGGTTCCATTTAGTGATGCTTTATCCTTGACTGGTTTAAGGTTTCCATGAAACAGTAGTGTTGTTAAATTCCTTAGTCCTTGCCTCACTAAAGCATATACTGAAAGACCTTTTCCTGAATACAGGAGAGTTTGGGAATTAAGAGCTAATTGTTGTTTTCCCTCTTCTCCCCCATTCTGAAAGTCTCATCATTTGTCACTTTTTGTTACAGAGAAATGAAACAGAAGAATGAAACAACAGAAGGGGGTCTCTCATGCCCGTTCATGGGCTTGGGTTCATTAAGAATGAACCCATGCTAGTAGATGCTAAATGCTTAACATCTCAATAACAAAGTCCAGTTTGGCTTAAGACATGAGGCTTTATTGGAATAATGTTAGCTAGTTAAATGAGTTCATAGGAACAGCTGTCTTGGGTTGTATCAAAGGCCCAGCTAGCCCAATACTGAATCTGGCACCGGCCAGTTGCAGATGCTAAGTGAAAGACTATAAGCAAATGAAACAAAACAGTTGTGCTTTTCCCAGTAAACCAGGTTCCTTGGAGGAATGCTACACTGCTCTGCATAAGGAGCATGGGATTTCTGTCCTCCTGAGAAAATTCAACATTTAGAAAGGGAAGGAAGTGAGGTAAAGAGCAAATGTCTCTTTTCAGAAGTGTAAGAATGAGAGAAGAGCCTTCCAACCCTTTGCTAGCCAATAGATGTGTGGGCGCATTGGTTTCTTCAATATTCATCACGTGCTTTTCATGTTGAGGCACTTTGAATGTAGGATGCAAACTTGAAAGTGCTGAACTCATGTCAACCCGAAAGACTGTTTGCCTGGTCTTTTCACTTATGTTGCAAGGAACAATTTTTTTTTTTTTCTCTCATCAAATATTTTGAATTTTGAAAATTTCAAATTTGAGAAATATATTTCTCAATATCTCAAAATATTTCTCAAAGCTTACTGGTTTTTCTGATGGGTGGTGAGGTTCTTTCGGACAGGATTTGCGGACTGTGTGACAGCTTTATATTTAATGGTGAACCATGTTCATCGTGTGATGAGAGTAGGCTTATAGTTGGCTTCGATGTTACAAAACCCAAACGCATGCACAAAACCTGTTGCAGGTAGAAAACAGTTGTCACCTGGGACTGTGTGGCATACAGGCATCAGATACTGTGGGAGTGCATATGTGTATATGCCAGCAGGCTAGCACTCATTTTTTGTTTTATTTACATGCATGTTGTATGCAAATGTAAGGAGTGAATACTAACCAGTTGGCATTTAGGAAAAATATCAGCCGCACAGGAAGATCTGTACCTCAGCTCCTATGAAATCATAAATGGGGATTTCTGTCTCAGTTTAAAAATACCCACTCTTTTTAATTAAAGATTTAGGGTTGAAATCAAGGCTAAAATATTTTTTCATTGTCTGTTTAGACCATAAATGAAACAGTTGACCAACTGTTGATACTGAGCCACTGTTAAGAGCTAAAAGAAAACAGATCAGGAGAGTGAGTTGTTAAAGTCATTGCATTTTGATCTGATAAGTGAGTTTTCTCTAATTTAGCAATACTATCGAAGAGGCTAGAGTGGTATGTAGCACAGCATTAGTCCAACCATACGTGATAAGATCACAGCTCTATTTTCTTTCCAGCAGTATTGCTACACTGGTGGCTTCCTCTTTCTTTCTCAGATTTCTCCTTCTTTCCTTCTGTTTCAGTATTGCTGTGTAATAGCTTCATAAAAGTTAGACAGATTAAGGACCTGGGGGTTGTAGAGATAATAATGACGCACTATGTGAATATGAGTCTGGCACCTAGTAGCACCTTGGTAGAAATAGGAAGCTGTGATCACAGTATTAAAATATGCTAACAAGCTGAAGGAGCTAATGGCTTGAATTTTTACAGTGCAGATGTTCAATCCAGCACTTGTGCTGAATACAATAACAAATGTGTGAGGGCTGATGGTGATATTACTGTGTTCTTGGCAGCACAGTCCTCCAAAACTATCTTTCTTTCTTTGATATTTTATCAAGATTTAGAATGTTCTTTTTTGTGATCTAAGATAACGAATGTGTGCATAAACAAATTGTTATGGCTAAGGCTGGTTAGGCAAGGGTTGTCTTTATTCAAACGGGATTCTGTAAGAATGGGTGTACCCCTGTGTGTCGTGGTGGGGATCAGTATCGCGGTTCTTGGATAGTTCATGCTCTGCATCTCCTGCTGAATTTCAGATAATTTTATTGTTGTTGATTTCAAAACCTAGCCCATCTGGCCAGAATAAACCATCTGGTTTGAGAAACTGTAGAGCCACGGTCTGATGTAAGGGTCATCTCCCTGTGCTTTCCAGAGGAGAGTCAGTCAGTAGTCTCCTGGAGAACAGTCACAGGGGCCTGTATTCCACTCCAGTACCTCAGCCTGGCCACCCACCTCATGGTATTTCACATATTCGGGTCTCTTCCTTCATGTTCCATGCTTTGCAGCTAATGCCCAAAGTGAATATTGCTATGCTGCAGAACCTTTCAACTGTTTCAGTAGCAAATGATCTTGACTTCTTTCCAGCAGACTCTGATATTCCTGAAGAAATTACCATGTGTACCAGTCAAAGATTTCCTAGACGTTGTTGGGAATCATTATGTGGCAAACCTGAAACCTGCCTTTTTTTTTTTTTTTTTCCCTCCCTGGCAAAGGTGCTGGCTTGTTTGTTTCAATTACCAGGATGAAAGGTGCATGTGTCTTTTGTTTGTAATAAGCTGCAGCTCTCACTGTGAATACCTGTCACTTCTGATAGCCTATTACAATGCACATGATCAGTCAGCTGGCTGTGGGTATTTGGGGCTGGCGGTGCTCCTCCGCAGTTGCATTTACTATACTATGTAATGCAGGTTTCAAACCATGTCCCCTTTTGTCAATCCTATTAGATGAAGTATGGGTAGAATTAATTCCACTGATGTTATAAAACTAAATGAAGGACTGAAATGATATGAGGAATGGAAGACATGGTGATCAGTGAATAGGTCTTGCCAAGAGTTCCAGGTTTGCTTGGCATCTCTGCCACAGACTTCCTCTGCAAACCTGATGAAATCATTATTGTTTTTCTTCCTTAATGTCTTTATTTATAAAATTGAGATAATGATGTTCATCTACTTTGCAGAAGTAATAAAAGAAGATGAAAATTTTATGTGGTTGAAAAACATGCAAAGAGATGTTAAGCTGTAATAACCTCGGAAAATGGGTATTATACTGCAAAAAAACCCAACAATAAGCTGACTGTGAGAATTTTTAAAAAAGTTTAGAAAGCATGTGCTTCATGTTGTGTATTAACATTAGCACATACTGTCCAATATTAATAAATTTATCTTTGATTTTTCACTTGTATGTCAACATGTAAGAGCAAGGAAATAGATATGCTAAAGAGTTTCTAAGTAGACACATAAAAAGTTAATTTGCATTAAAATTTGACTAGAGACAGAAGAATAGGAGTAAGTTTTATCAGTCAACTATAATTCCACAACTGGAGCAGAATATCTAAAAGAAAGGTGAATGTAATGCAATGTAATGATATTTGGTTGTGTGTTAGGGAAGTCTGAAGAGGTATATCAGAAGGATTTAATCAAATGAGGTCAGCCATGAACAGAATGATGGATGAAATTCAATCTTGATTAATGCAAAGTAATTCATACTGGAGGGCAAAGTATGTGCTATTAATACAGTTTATTGGATCCTAATTAATTGTGTAGTTTAAAGAAAAAGGACCAAAGTATCACTACAAAGGGCTGAATGAAGACCTCTTTAGAGAATATGGTTGTGGTCAGATAAAATATTTTGAATCAATAAAAATAGGATGTGAAATGTTGTGATGCTGTGACATAAATCAACATTTCACCTTTATCTAGAATGCTGTGTTCAAGTGTTGCCACAGCACAGAAACATGCTGCAGATGTAGAAAACATGGGAAAACAGCAGAAAGAAGTTGTGAACAGACTTTTGATATGAATAGAGACCAGAAAGCTTGGAATTGTTTACTAGTGAGGCTAGGTAAAGAGTGGGGAGATAAAAAGGTACACAGAATTGTGAGTGTTGAACAGGAGGTGGGTCTGGAACTTAGGCTGTATTATAAGATTAGAAGATGGCTCAGTGCAGTAGTTGAAAGCTGATAAAAAACAATTTTTTCCACACATCCTGTCTTTAGGCTGTATACCTCATTATTGTGCAGTGTTATTGAGGCAAGAATTTAGCAATAATTAAAGAAAGGAAGCCTCTGAACTCTAGAGTCCACTTGTGTGCAATCTATCCAGAGAGGAGTAGTTAGGAAATGTGTAAGGCTGAGGTTTCAGTCTTTTGGAGAACTGAACATCCTACTCCAGGAGAACAATGCGTAGATTGCCATGTGTGGTGTGAGACTGAAGTTCATTGTAAGTGACTTGGAATAGTGCTTGTGTGCAGCTATGATCAAAGTCCTTAGGTGCAGTTTCACTGACTTAAGTAATACTGATATTGCATGTGACAGCCTTCCGTCATATCTTATAAAGCAGAAATCTGGACTGTCTTGTGTATGTTTTTCATAGAAGGTGGTTAACTAGCGAGGCTGGCAGATGGAGTTGCTCAACAAGTGAAAACTGTGGTTATCTCTGCCAGCCAGTGTTGAATTACCTATTGCACACCAGGCTCTAGCCCTGGGAGGGGTGTTGAGCACATCCCCAGTGCAGGAGAGCACACTGGTGGGAAACACGTACTAGGAATTGCAGAGGAAGCTGGTTTAAGCAAGCAAGGTTTAGAATTAAATGTGTTGCAATATGGATTGGTATTTAATTCTTTGAAGCTTCTTACAGCCCTTCTTCCATTAGGCTTGTGTAGTTAATAAACCAGACCTTCAGAAATGTTTACTCGTTACATGTAATGTACTGAACTCCGTATGTCAGTGTTCAGCAGTAATGGACACCATTTGTAGATCTTCTGTTCTTGCAGGAGGTGATAATAGTTTCCTTGCTTATTGCAACACAAGCTGTCCATTAATTAGGACTTTCAGAGAGAAATGTGTGTAGGCTGTGAACATGCAGAGTGATGCAGAGAGGTGGAAAACAGGTGTTTGGTCATATATGCACCAGCCAGCTATTACTCAGATACCATCCGTTGTCTAATTAGCGGCTGGAATGTTGAATAATATTGGTGGTTGTGCGATTGCTGGAGTGCAGTCCGGCATCTGGTTTTCACACTTGTCTTAATCTCTACATGGTACTTAAGTAACATGCTTCTATTAAAATTGTTTTGAAAATGAGGTATCTAGAACTTACTTGTTACAGCAGATTAATTTCTTGGTGCAGACTACTGAATGTGTAGGGCCATCAGCTTTTTGTACCCTTTAAGGGACAGCATTGGGTTAACACGGGGGAGGAAACCTGACTCATCCATTTTGCTTCCTGTCATGCTAATGAACCCGATGTGTGCCATCTCAACTTTAAACTACCCCCTTGATGGTTCTCACTGTACCTTTTTCAGTGAAGAGTCAGCAAAGAGCAGCCAATTTCTGAACTGCCATAGCTGAGGGAAGTATGTGGTAATATTACCTGTATGATGAATGGCTCCTTAGGAAAACTATTGCAATTTATCTAAAGTTCTTATTTTTATTGTATTGTCTCTTAAGAATTTCAGTACAAAGTATTAGTATTTCCAGTGGCTATATGCCCTAAAAATACATGCATGCATGCATGCACACACGTGTGAATATATTCTTGAACAGTCTTTTTACTTTTGTTAAGTCCGGATCTGTGATACATTTCAGCCCTGCCCGTTATTACAGGAACAGGCAGTAACAGCACAACTAGTGTGGCTGCACTGGGGCTGTAAGATACCTACTACTGTACTGTATTCCGGGTAAAAGGCACATCTGTAGATCGGAAAGAGTGACTCCAGATTTGCTGCCAGAACGTAAACACAGAGATGATTTTTGTCTGATACCGTTTCTGCATTTTTAAAATGTTTCTCATGCTTTCCTGAAACAACTTCCTTCTTTATCCGTATGAAAAAGCTTGTAAATTAGAAGAGCGCTTCTAATCTTCCAGGTAGCTGGAGAAGTAATCCCTCTTTCCCCTCTTCTCTTCTCTCCCTCCTTATCTTCCCTCCCCACAGAATGCTAAAGCATTGTTTTTCCTCCCACAGTTGAAAGGTGTGTTTTGCAGAATACAAATGAGATATTTGTTGGCTAGCAAAAATTGAAGTGAAACAAAAGACATGTCCTTCAAGTACAAATGGCGCTTTAGAGATCTCTGTTGGAAAGCCTAATTTCTATGTGAGCACAACTGTTTCTCCATATTGCCTGGAACACTTCAGTTACATATTTGGCCACACATTCTATTATGGATTCTATAAAGACATCATTTGTCAAGCTAATAACTGTGTACAAAAATGCTTATGCATAATAAAAATGGATTTCAGAGATCTTTGAATTACACCCATAGACACAAAATTTTGCAGTACTTCGCAATATACTGAGCTGGTTAGATTATAGTAATAATAATAATTAGGATTCCTTTCTCCATTCTGCAGGGCTAACTGAACTACTTGTTTGAATCATATCAGTTAGATTCCACCACCACCCGCCCACCCCAATTTTTGGCCTATCTAGTGAGGAAGCTAAAGTACTATTTAACTATCATGACCTTGCTTGCAGAGTGTGTTTTTCATGACACTGAAGGTCTCTTATTTAAAAAGAGCAATAACAGACTTTATGGCATGTTGTACCTAGGTGGATAACTGGTTATTGTAGGAAATGTGTATTTTTTAAGCCAAATAGAAAATCTGCCTTACTAAATCACAGACTGCATAGGCTCTTTCTAGAAATTCTTTTCTTTGATTAAGTGATATATCAGCCGCATTCAAAAGGTATGTTTGCCCCCGATTTCAATGGCAGTTAAGTCACTTAAGTAGGAGCTAGACACACAAATGTGTTCTATATATGACCATAGTAGCTATTTAAACTAAGGATTTAAGTAGATGGAATGTAATTATCCCCATTGCAAGACTAATACACAAGGGAAAAATGCCATAGGATTTTGTAATAGCAACAAGTGGTCAAGACATTACATTTATGCTTTGCTAGTTTTACCAGCTGTGTCTCATTCCATTATTCATACACAGGCAGACAGACACACACCTCTCTTCTAATTAATTGTAGTTGTCGACCAGTGGGGGGAAAAAAAAACAACTCCAGAGGTGATTTTCCAGAGAAAATCTGATTCAGAGTGGGGCCACCAACTGCTAGAAATCTGCAGATGTGAAACAGATTTTTGACATTTAAAAATCTGTGTTCATCACATGAATCTGAAAAAGAAATGCATTGGGATTTTCTTAGTGATTTGCTTATCTCAGTTAAAAAACCCCAACCAACCAACCAAACAAAAAAACCCCAAAAACCCCAACAACAACAAAATAATACTTCAGGTTTTCTGCCTCATGTTGTGCATGAAGCTACATCTATCAATGATTCATAGTGATAAAACATTGGTAAAACATTTGTCTGCGGGAAACAAGGCGAAGGCACGGGCACTGTGTGTTGGAAATCAGGGGTTTAAGTGTCACTTACCAATGGACAGGTATGGGGTGATGAGTCCATGTAACTTGCATTCTTAAACTGTTAGTTTTTTAAAAAAAAAACTTATATTCCACCTGGCACAATATTTTCACACCAATGGTGCATCTCTCAGTGGTAGAGTCCGGTATTGTGAGGGAGAGCTTGCTGACCATAAACACTGAAATTTAAGTAATAGGAGAACAGCTACAAGTACACGAGTGTTTCAAGATACTGTTGGTTTGGGTAGCTTTTTTTTCTTTCTTTGGTAGAAGGCTACATTAGAAGGTGGTCTTTTAAAGTACTTGGATATAAATGGTAGGAGCAATCTAATTCTTTCAGTTCAGAGATGTTTCTTTTCCATGTGTGACTGAACCAGTTGGCCTCCTGAAGGCATCAGCCCTGGTCTCTGAATCCTACCACTGGCCTATAGATCTTGTCAATATTTTTTTAAGCAGGAATCAAAGCAACATCTTGACTTCATAGCCTCCATTTGACGCCTTTGCAGGCTGTTTGCTGGGCCTGCCAGCCCTTGGCAGACATAGCATATTGAAGTCGGGCATGGACAAAAACATGCTGTATTTCATGCATGTGAAGACGTCACCTTGCACTGCAGTTCTACGCAGTATTTCCACTGCTCATAGGAGTAACTACATTCTGACAAAGCTTTTCATTTGTCCGTAACATGTTTGAAGTGTACATTGCCTGGAGGAGGTCCCTTTAGCTGACCTTAAAAGACCTGAAGCTTCCACAAAATACTACACTGACCTATTAAAACAGTGACAGTCCTTAGAAAAAAGCAGCTGGGCCTTTTAGGTGTGTCCAAAAAGGATGGAGAAACAGGGACTTAGTCTGAGAGCAAGAAGATTGGGTGAGATTTGATAGAGAAACTGGAAGATGGATAACTTGTGGTAGTCAGAGCGAAGCTGTCTGACGAGTCAGTCGGTGGGAAGAAAGCAGGAGGTGTGGCAGGTTGTGGGAAGAAAAAGTTGCTGGATTTCCCAAAGACATTGCCCTGCCTTGCATAGCTGTCGCCATCCGAAACTCACTGCGCGCGTACGTGTTCCCAAACACCCTTCCTGCGGGTTGTCTTTAAGTCAGTTTATAACTGCCTGGGATTTTTGGTTCCTGCTATTTGTGCAGGAGTCATGTAGGTAAAACCTAACATTCAGCTGGTGTGCCATCAGCCACTCTGTATGTGCATGTTAATAGTGAGGATGTTGCTCCAGGTGGAGCACTGCAGATTCTCATTTATTTGGATACAGGGTATTTAGAGCACCTGATTATACTTGCTGTGTTTTCATGAAGAAAACAAGAAGCAATAATCCATTGTTTTAAAAAACACCGGTAAAAGCAATTGGGAAATTTAAGTTGTGCAGGATTAGGGTCCTAATTGCTCATATATGGTGTCCCAGCTCAGGTTAGTGGTGAAAACAGACCTCATTCTTTCTTACATGGCATCATTCCTTTCACTCCTAAATTAGGCAAGGGGTTAAAAAGATCTGTACTTGGAGTTGTTTGGGGCCCTTTGGTAGGGCTGGGTGTGAAGAACCTTGCATTGAAATTATATGCATTGTGAACTGAGTCCAGAGGAGCTTCATTGATTTAGCCCTGCTGGATATCAAATTATTCATCTTGTCTGTTACTTTCATAAGTAGTAAGCGTAGATAATATTCATAAATCAAGAAAGAAAAAAATAAATAATGTTTCAAGCATTGAGTATATTTCAGACCTTTTGTTGACTAGCAAATTAAGTACCAGGGACCTGGCAGCATGTCCATGGCTCCGGTTTAGCTGCAGGTCCGTTGGGCCATGCTGATGGGCCTGAGGAACAGGAAGAAGAGAAGGTGGAGGTTATTCCCACCATGGTGGTTGGGAGGGTTCAATAGCATGAATGTGGAGGAAGCTGTGCTTTAATGGTATTTGTGTTTGTACTATAAGTTGCATCGTGTCTTCGATTCCTTCAGCAAATATAGTACAAGGAGTTACTACTTTTCATTGTAATTTGAAAAGAAATTGACAACTAGACATGCACAACACATCCAGGGAGGCCGCCTTAGTGCGGACATTCAGAGTAGCAAAACTGGTACTTGGTAGCATAAAGGGGTCTCTTTTAAAATGTTTCTTGATGTAGTTAGTACATGTCACAGAAAATCTATATATTGGAAAAGCTTCAGTAAGTTTGAGGTTAGGAGAGAAGGATGTAAGGAATTGCTGATTGTAGGATAACAATATTCCTGGTGAACAGATACCTTGACAACTCAAACTGATGCTGAAAATGAACACATTGGAAACAAATAGTATGTAGTACCAGTTGTGAGGATGTGAATTCATGCTTGTAAGTAGAAGTGCTGAACTTCAGTAAACTGCTTTCCTTTCACTGAATCATACCTACCGTTTCAGCTGAGCATTGCTGAGGAAAGCAGTGAAAGGGGCTCGTTAGATCCGGCTTCATCTCCTTTTGTTTCAATTGGTGCCAAGGCTGGAACTAGCTAGGGGTCTCCCCTCCTTCTTCTTGCTTCCTGCCATCTTTTGATGTTTTGCCTCCTAAAATCCTTTTAACCAAATCAGTCCACTTCCTTCTGTTCAAAGTATGGGTGTTGCAACGTCCACTGACATCTGGAAGTTGGACAGCTTTGAGCTTCCTCTTTTTCACTCAGGCACTTGGAGAATGACAGTGAACCAGCAAGCAGATAAAAGGAGTCATTTAGACTTCAGTTTCAGATAAAAGAATCAAGTTTGGTGACATATTCCAGTCTAACAGTATTACTTCTGTTCTTTGTGGCAAAATATATTAGAATAAAAAGAACAAGGAAGTATTCAGTGCTGTATCTGCTGGATTTTTATTCTGCCCTGTGTTGTATGCCAGGTTTTAAGCCATGGAGAGTTTAATGAAAAAAAAATGACCTTTCAGTTCAGCTCCCTTTCTTCCTTCCCTTCCCACTCTCCTGTCCTTTGAAATTGTCCCCCCTCACCGCTGTAGGAGGAGTTTTCAGGAACCAGTTCAGGGTCAAAGTCTGGATTTTATAGACTTATGTCAGGTCACAGAGTTGCTTTGCATGAATGGACCAGTGTCTAATGGGCAGTTCCAGCTTTAAAAGATTTATATCTTCTTTATAAAAGTATTTATATTATTTAAATTTCTTTATATTATCTCTCCAGTAAGAGGTAGTTTCCACAGTGTGCTGGAAGGGGCTGTGTTTACTGAAGAGCTCTACAGAGCTGGAACTGGGCTTAAAAAATACCTGGTTTATCACGAAGAGCTATTTTCTGGAAGCTTAAGAAGTTTTTTTTTGAGAAGGTCATTTGAGTCTGGATTCACTTGAGATGAGTTCTACAGATTTTTTTCCACAAAACATAACATAAACCTTGTACATTCCCAGTGGTAAGTCAAATGTTGCAGTGAGCTGAAGGAGGGATTGTACTCCGGGAAATGAAGTTCAGCTGAAGCTTGGTGTGTTGTTATAGGTCTTCTCAGAAATGGGGTTCATTCAGCATGTTTAGTTAAATTCTTCAGGCTGGCACTTATTCTTAGAAACAGATATTAATTAAACTGCTAAGTTGGAAAGGGCATGAGAGGAAAAGAGGGGGGAAAAAGCCCAAATAATGTTAGTGAGTGTCAGGTGAAGTTCATTTATGTTAAAAGACTGCACAATCAAGATAAACTAAATGGTACTATGGGCAAATGAATAAAATAATTTTAACTAAAATTAATTTAATATTTATTAACATTAATATTTAATACTCATATGTATTATATGTTACATAGTATTTAATATAAAATATTAATGTCAAACTATTAAGCAATTATTAAAATCCACTGTTGAAAGAAGCCACATGGATCTTCAATAGCAGTTTTAGGACTAGTTTTCCTAATTCTGCTGAGAGAATAGATGTTGCTTTCCCAGGTTTCTCATAAAACTGATTTTTGAATGTAAATTTTTTTGCTTTTATATGCAGTTGGATTTACGTCCTTTTCATTGCTCATGAAGAACTGGGTTTACACTTCCTACACCATGCCTCCATCAGAGTGTTCCAGTCAGTAGGTTTTAGTCATTCAGTCCAGAAAAACACCCTGGGAGCTAGTTTCTTTGAATTCTTAAACGATTTTCGATAAAATGAGCACAATTGATTTCTTTCTCTCTTCTTTTCTTGGAAAACTCCATTGCATCTATGTTGTTTGGATTTCATTTCTCTCTTTAGATCTGCCTCCTTCACCCGATAACAAGGAGATGCGACATGGTTTGTTTTTTTTCTAAGTCAGCGTAGTATAGACTGGTTTCCTTGGCTGAAAAATCTTTCATCTCTTGCTAGCGTAGCTGCACTTCAATATTTACAGGTTACATTTTCTTCTGTGTTTTTTGGGTTTTTTTTTTTCATTACTGACTGTAACAAGGACAAATTGACACTTATTTTAGAACAAAACTTTAGTTTTGGAAAAGTGTACTGGAAAACCCCCAATGCATGCTTTTGCAAAAAAGAATGGTTATAGTAAAGCCAATGTTCTCACCAAGAGCCTTTCATGTGAAGTGCCCCAAAATTGTTGTTGGGTCTGACTTGTCTGGGTCCTCAGGTTTTATTGCTTTGTTGAGTCTTCAGGTTTGGACTTAGATACTAATACTTTATTGTTTAAAAATAATAATGTTCTGGTCAGGTAAACATTTGTTAAAGGAAAATCTGACCTATGATACAGCCTTGTAAAAAAGATTGTTTTGAAAGGTTGTATGTTTTCTGAGTGGAACAGGAAGTCTAAACACTTTCTGATTAGGATTTTGAAGCCTGTATTGACATAATAGTATCCAAAAGACCTAATTGATAAATTGTGATGTGGTCTTCATGCAACAATGAAAACTTTAGTATTGGAGGTGTGATCGTGACCTATATAGAATGACTCCATCAGTGCTTATTGGAATGTAGAGTTCTTTGCTGGAAATAGAAATCTGTCCAGTTTGGTCATTGCATCCCTTGTTTTCATTGGGATCATGCATCTGTTCCAACTATTTTCAAAAGTACTGAGCGTCTTCAGATTGGGTGTTGTGTTCTTGGTGCCTGGGAAAGTGGCCTTCAGTTTTCTGGATCTGTGACCACCTACCTGTCTTCCACCAAAGATTTTCCAGTTGTACAAGATTTAAACACCTTTTTCTCTCAGAAGGAAAACAAAAGAGCAAATATTAAATAAGAAACTGTCTGGTTTAGGTTTGGAAGTGTCTCTTTGGGGAAGCCATCATGCAAACAGTTTTCTCCAACCTAAAATACATAGGTTGGAGGAGAATTATAGAGACATGTTGAAAAGCAAGAAAACATCTGGCTCTTGAAGAGTTGCTGCCATCCACTTTTGTTAATGATCAGAGCCAGCAATAAATAAAACTATACAGAAGTGAAATAAAAGAGCAAAAAGCCCAGCAGCTCCTGAAGCAAATTTAAAAATCCAGGGCGCAAGAGTTCCCTATTAACAAGAGGGCTCTCCAGCATCCATTATTGTACTTAGCCATCGTAACTGCTTACCAAAACATCTTCCTGTCTACCAGCACTTGAAGAGAAAGACTGAAGGGCAGTGCTTAAGTTTATCGGGCAGGACGTTACACTGGGTGCCCAGTCTTTGTGTATCTGAAGAGATTTTGCATAAGGGATTTCTAATTCAGCATCTTCCTGGAAACCTGCATTTTTTTCATTTTATTTAAGTTCCTTGTACACTGACGCACACATTCCTGGAAAATGTCAACATCAGCAGGCAGGTTAGTGTGTAAATTTTGTTGACAAGTGCCAGTGAATGACCGAAGAAGGAAATATGTAAAATGTGGAAAATGAGAATGGGAGGCTGACATGCTAGCAGACAGCAGAATTGAAGAAGGATTTGACACAATTGAGAGAGAAAACCAAGATGATGTGTACTTAAAATGTAAAGTCATCAAACTCCCTCAATGCCTGTATTAGGTTGAAAATGTATATTAATACGGAAAAAGCTTCAGGAGCATAAAACCAGTTTTTGAACACTTAGCATGTCTTACAAGCTCTGTTAGCAACAGCCAGTGGTTTGTTAGGTTGTTTTAGCTTTACGTGACAATTGATATATTTGTGTCCTAATATATTTTTGGTAGACTAGTAACTAAACACCTAAACTGGATAGTCTGAAGATCTGCACTATAAGGTATACATTGCCCATCAGACTCTCAGGGAGCTGAATGCCTCTTTTGCCTGTTTCATGTTCATGTATGTATGTGCACTCACATATACACATATTTAATATATTGTGTTAGTATTTTATAATATAAGTCATATTAACAATATAAAGTAAATTTTTAATTAATATATAACAATATAAATCTCATACATTATAAAATAAGCTTTACTGTATTTCATCTACATATTTCATCTACACCATAGATGAAAACTTAAGTGACAGGTGTATTCTAAACATTGTGAGACTGTTGTAAGCCAACTTTTAAAATTCATGGAATGATGACTACGTGCACAGTAATAATATATTGGTCTTTATATTTCTTTCTGCTCAGAGAACATGGAATAGAATTGCGATAGCATAGTATGTTTTCAGGATGATTAAAGCTTTTATTAATATCCAGCATTTTTAGATGCTACAGCAGAAAATATTATAATTGAACGTCTTAAACAATTTGTGTCTAATTATAAAGGACACTGTGTGAGCTGAATTCAATATTTTTTTGGAAGTTGAGGTTAAGGTTAAGCAGGAAGGAAAACTGGGTAATGAATTTTCTGAGGGGAAGAACAGGTAAGTGGTACATAAATATAACTTGCCCAGACACAGGGTTTATGTTGGACTATCTGACGTAAAATGAAAATTATGCAAATTTTTGGCTGTTACTGCGCAAGATCAGAAAAGCATCCTGTTCAGAATTGGCAACTGTCTAATAATTATGATGTGGTTGTTCAACACAGTCTGCTGCTGGGAAAAGGTATCACATTTGGCATTTATTTGTTCAAGTCAGTATTATTTCATCTAAATTAACATATAGACGCCTTTCTTGTTCACAGTGTTTGTACTGTTGCTGCTTTGATTTCTCCAGATCTTTAAGACCTGGGGAATGTCCTCCCTGGTGAGACGAGATGTCTTCAATAGATGACTCTATTTCAGGTCTGCAAGAGGCAAGAACTGAATAAGAAAAAGGAATAGCCCACATGATTTTCTGTTACTTGTCTGTTCAGAAAAGCAAGAAGTCATCTTGTGTATGCTTTGAAGTACAGAGACCAGACTATTGCAAAAAAGCTTGCCTTTCCCTATCAAAACGACTTTGTTACATGTCTTTAATATGAAACCAGCTAGCAAGATAGAACAATTTTAAGGTAGGTTTGGAGTTTCCCTTCAAAGACGACCCTCTGGCAGATGCTGGCATTTATAGAAGAAGAAACGTAAGGAAAAAGGGAGGGTGTCTCCATTTATTCTTAGTATATATCAATTTGTGGGAAAACTACAATTGTTAAAACATGCATTTTAGAGAAGTACAGAAAGCAAGTTCTGCAATCCAGAGGTTTCTGGTTGTTTTGTTTTGTTTTGTTTTCAGTAAAAGCATTGGCTCTACTGGTGTTTCCTGCACCTGGTTGTAAAACAATAGACAATACAGCTCAGTCTCCATAATATAACTCTCCAAAATTTTGAAGTGTGTTATAAATAACATACTAGTAAGCCAGAACAGGATTAAAATGTTCTTGCTGTTATTTTCCCCCAATTTAGACTGGGAAAAGTTGTGCAGGGGAGTAGTTTAAAAGTTGATATCCTGTCTTTGGTTTCATTAAAATGTTGATTTTTAACAATCCTTTATCAAGTGACTTCCTTCCAGGCAGAGGACTCTAGCGTATGCATTTTTCTTCTGTTTCCCCCCTCCTTCTTGGAAGCTTCAGAAACTACAGCTTTTAAACGGTTAGGGAAGCTCCCTGTTGAAACACATTGGGCACCTGAGACTTCGACATGTAGATGTGGCATTTAAGAACGTCGTTTAGTGGTGGACTTAGCTGTCCTAGGTTTATGGTTGGACTCCATGATCTTAAAGTTCTTTTCCAACATAAACGATTCCATGAGTCTGTGATTCAGGTCTGCGACACGACAGCAGCTGCAAGCAGCACCCTGCACTCATCTGTTAGCTCTTGTGGTGCTGCTCCCAGCCTGAACTGCCCAGGGCAGTAAGGGATAGGTTAAGGATCACTTTGTGCTCTCCCACAACGTTCATGACATTATGCAAACAACTACATCAAGAATTTATTTATTGATCTCACTTTTTAAAAGAGGAAATGTTAGGAAAAAACCTGACAGCACAGGGGGAAAAAAGGTAGAAGAATTTTGGGTCCTATGAGATAAGTGTTGAACACTGCTTCTTTGCAGAGAGCGCAGAAACACCAGCTGGCAAGGCATTTATTTTTGCTTCAGAATGTATTTGAGCAGTAAACAATTTAATAAACTTTCCTTTCTAGTCATTTCCAAGCCTTTTCTAGAAGACAGCTATAAATTGTGTGAAAAAGATATGTATAATTCTGTCTCTGGTATGCATCAAAATTTTTGTTTTTTAGAGACTTTGGTGGATTTTTTGTGGACCAAATAGTAGTACTGACCCCTTAAAACAAAAAAACCCAACCTTAATATCTTTTGTTGAGAAAATAGATTATATTAACCATCTCAAGTAAATCTTCACTGTTTGCTGTTTTGAAGTTGGAAAAATCTACTACTTTCAGACTAAGGAAGTGTCTTTTGAGAGAAGTGTCTTTTGCGAAGTGTCTTTTAGGGCTCCCCAGTACAGGAGATCTGGAGCTACTGGAGAGTCCAGTGAAGGTCCATGAAAATGATGGACTGGACCATCTTACCTGTGAGGAAAGGCTGGGAGAGCTGGGGATGCTTGGCCTGGAGAACAGAAGGCTCAGGGTGGATCTCGTCAATGTATATAAATATATTGAAGGAAGGGTGTACAGAAGGAGGAGCCAGGCTCTTTCCAAGTTTACCAATGACAGGGCCAGAGGCAGTGGGTACATACTGAAACACAGGAGGTTTCCTCCAAATATCAGAAAACACTTCTGTACTGTGACTGTGACTGAGCACTGGCACAGGTTGCCCAGGGAGGCTGTGGAGTCTCGGTCCTTGGGCTTATTCGGGAGCTGCCTGGGCACAGTCCAGGCCACCGGCTCTGGGTGGCCCTGCTTGAGCAGGGGCGTTGGCCCAGTTGACCTCCAGAGGTTCTTCCAACATCAACCATTCTGTCATTATGTGAAGATATGTCATAACTTTAAAGAAGTTCCCGTATACTTACTTTCCTCTCCTTTTTCACCTTCCTGTGCTGGAGCTTTGCCTTATTTGAAGCAGTTGATTGCAAGCCAATCTAAATCTTTCGTCTAGACAGATAAAACTGTTCTTTGCAGCGTATCTCACTTGCAATCATGGCAATTCCACAGGTGCATAGAGCAGGTTTGTACTGGATTTATTTTGCCTTCCATCTTAGCTTGGGCTATGCAGACTGTCCACTGATGGCTGAAACTGGTGAATCAGTGTGTTTATACAACATAACATCAGAAGATGTGTCCATGTGGATGCAGTCATGATTGCTGAGATACCCCAGCTAACTTTATGAGTATCAGAAGCATGATTGTATTAGTCTAGGACAATGCCATGCTAATGTGGATAAAGAAGTCCAAGATAATTCATTGCTCATGTTTGTTACTACACTGTGGAGTGTAAGCCAGCCCTGAAGTTGTTGTTCTGCAGCCTGGTTATCTGCCCTCATTTTATTTCAGCATAGAGTTCAGTCCCCCAGGATGTAATATAGGACATATTTGAACAATTTTGCTGTTCCTAAACTGAAATAGAAAAAAACGACAGTGTTTGTCCTGATAAATCGTATCTTAATTGGCCCTGAAGATAGGTTCCCTAAAAGGAACCTGAGTTCTGTTATATAAAGAAAAACAATTGTTTTAATGGAAATTGGAAGGAGTTTTCATTTTGTTCCAGCAGAGTTCTTAATTTTGTTGGCAAAAATAGGAGCAATTTTTCAGCTGTCAGTAACACTCCTCTCCATTCTGCCTGAATCTGGAAGTAATGGCCTTCCGCATCATCTTGTTTACTCCTCTTGGTTGAAAAATGTTGCAAATTCAATATCAGGTTAGACAGACACATTTGTTTATAAAACCTATGAGGCTGCTGGAGTACCAGTTTTCTGAGTGGTTTATAAATAGCAGTATTTTAGGCTGGGGTAGAGGCGTGAATGGGGAAGCTTCAGAGGGAGAGAGCATAGAGCTGTGACCCAGAGCAGCATTCATGCATGAAATGAGATATTGTACAGTGGACGTTCTTATTTTGGCTAATGTAGCCTCAGGCAGAAAATTCTCTTGCTGCATTCTTGAAAGATTTTTTTTTTCTTTTCCTCTTTAACCTTGTACATTAATTATCGCTTTGCGGTTTCTGAACGATAAATTGGTCATTTTATAGAGAGGAAAGTGCATATTCATGTACTTCAGAAACAGTGAGTGAATGCGTGCTTTTTCCACGGGCATCACTGTACTCAAAATTGTTTCCTATAGACTGGCTGCATTTTCCTCAAAAATTTGTACACCTTCTAAATTTTGTCCCGATGTTCAAGGACAATCCAAAATTGTGTATTTTGGGATTTTGGTCTGTTGACTTCTTTTGTTCGTATTTTCTTCACTTTTTATTAATAGCTTGGCTTTTTCCAGTGGAATTGTGAGGAGATTCATCAGTGCATGCAGATCTTCAATGAAAATTAATGGGAGCAAAAAGTACATTTTAATTGCCAGCTAAAGCCATGTTTAGAAATTTGCTACTCTTAGAAATATTCCAACTTTTGTGTAAAAGCAGGGGAAAAACAAACATTTTGGTGAAAAACATCTGCAAGAGGGCAGGAAAATCAACCCATGATACCTGTTATTGCCAGGAATGGTTAGAGGTTAGTTGAGTGTTGGAGAGCTGAACTGGACAGCTTCTTAGACTAAAACTTAAATAAGAATTGATTAAAATATTCTCTATATTCACTCTTGATTCTTTATGCTTACTGTTTAAAATACATGAAACAAAGACCAGTTTAGGAAAAAAAAGTCTTTGTTTCTCTTAATATTGTAAGTATCTTCTGTTGTAGAATTGAGGCTCTGGCTCAGTCTTACAAGAATACAAGTTACATTTAGGTTTCACAACAAGTTAAATGAGTTTTTTCAACCCCGAGCTAGTTTTCAGTGGTATGGAAACTGTCATCTTCTGAAGAGGTAAACCAAAGATGAAAAGAACTCATAGCTGATGTGCCATGCCAGTAATACCTGAGCTGCATTGGGTGGTCCTGGATTTTGGTTGCCTACTGGTGGTATGATGTCTGGGAGGTGGTCCTGGACTGTTATTTTGGAGGGGGCGGGGAATCAGTCCTTGGAAGCAGGCAATAAAATAGATCAGTCCATCCCAAATTGTCTAGCTAATCCTATATTGTAACTTCAGGGGACAAACCCCCGCCCCCCCCCCCCCCCCCCCCCCCCTTATTTTCGTATGTCAGTATAGTAATGATAATGTTGCCAGTCCCTCTGAAGTTCTGCAAAAAGCCACCTGATTGTGAAGTACCTGGGGTCTGTGTTGCTGTTTGTAGTACTTGTATCTCATGACAGCTGACTATACTTGGCATCCTTTGGTCATGGTAACCATTTCATATTGCAAGTGAAATTCTCTATTCTGCTGCTTTGATAGATGTTTACTAGGGCTGGCTAAAAAATAAATACTGATTTCTTATATGATAAAATGGAGATTATTGCATGTATTCACTGTATTTCAACAAAATGTTTAACTCTAATTCCACAAGAGGATGTAGCACAATTTAATTCTCTTGTTCATCCTTTTGAGTTACATATTCTGGGCCTTTTTTAAAAATTTATTTTACATACATTTTACATTTTGCATAAAGGTAGTCACTATGCAGATTACTGAAATACAAAAGTGAATTTTATAGCTGTCTAATCTGGGCCAGGAGAAAACTGATTAGTGCTGCTTAGAAATGCTGACAATTTCTATTTGTCTGAAATTAAGTCTTGTTTAAAAATGTAATTTTTCTTGGCAAGAAACTCCTACAGATTTCAGACCTCTTTTGGACAGCCTTTACTACTTTTAAATGGAACTTTTGAAATACTTTCCACTTTATTTTCCACTTTTTTGTTAAAACATGAAGATTTTCGTAGGAAAGATTATGATCTTTACTCACAACTAGTTATAAGGAAGATACTAAATACAGTGTGTAGAAATACCTACTTTGCACTGTGTATCTTCCTCACTTCAGATAGATTGGTCACAGTGTCAGCCTTGACAGCTGTTGTAATTGTTGTAGCAAAGGTAAGGAAGAAAATTTCTGATGTCACCAGATAGACAAGAAGAAAGAAGCCTGCAGGAGGGGAGAAGATTGAGGAAATCTAATAGATCTGGCTTGAAGAGCTCAATTTTTAATTTTGGTCTCTTTTTCTACTATAAAATCTATCCAATTATTGTTTCGTTTGTGATTAGGTACCTCCTTGGGGTGGATTTTGGCATGCTATTCCTCCTGTATTATAAATACTGACATCACACTAATCTATGCAGATCACTGCTCAATCAATCTGAGCATCTGTGGTTGATTAAACAAAACACGTAGGTGTGAAAGCATTTGCATCTCACATGCCCTGCTGGATCTGGCAAAGGCTGAGGGGAGTGTAAAGGCATGGAAAAGGATTTGTCACTGCGATGCCTACGTGGCAGTTTGGAGATCTAATTGTGATGGGCACAGAGATAATCTGCGTGGGCTGAGTTGCTGGTAGAAGTGGAGATTGGAGAAGCCAGGCTTCATCCCAGTTGCTTGAAGATGTGAATCCAGCTGGACTCAAACCTGTTCCTGTGGCTGCAGTGATGTTAAAGTTCAAATCCATGGGGTTAAAGCTCGCTGGGATGTGCTGGGGGATCCTGTGGTCACACCTGTAGCCATCCCTGCAGATAGCGAGCTGCTGAGGGTCACAGGCTGCCAGAAAGCTGTGGCATGGCCTTGTTCCTGTGGCTGGTGGCCAGAGAGGTGGGCAACACTTGCAGGGAACCAAGCAAGGTGGCGAGTGGGAAGTGTCCTCAAAGTGGTCTGTGGCAGACAGCAAGCACAGGGTAGCTGGACTCTGCCGGTCCTTCAGACTTTGGTATAACTCATGTGTGGCCACTCTCATCATTGCTTCTTCCCCAGGTTTGCCTGTTTATTCTCTCCTTCTGTCCTTTCTTTATCTTCCATGTAATTGTTGTGCATTTTGCCTGACCACAGAGAAAGGAGGTAGTAAAGAGCAGATGAAATAGTTTGTGTTGAGTGAGAGGAGTAGGGGGACAGGTAGACTTACTAATAACTGATCAGACATTTTATAATCCTAGTTCGGCCTTTGTTCACTGCACACTGGTAACAGTGCTCAGATAAGAATGAGGAGAACCAAACTGATCCGTCTCAGCAAATCTTGTGAATTAAGTCAATGGCATCAACAGGTGAGCAAGAGAGCCCCTGGGTCACTGCTTGGGAGCTCCTCTGCATCGGTGTGGTTCAGCAGGGAGCTTACACGAGAGCAGCTCCCACAGGGATGGTGATGATCAGCTGGGTTACAGACTTGCTGCCCACCCGCCTGCCTCTTTGTGGAAGCAGTTCTGTCTGTGTGGCGAGAAGTCACTGAGGAATAAATTGCAATAGTCCCTTGGCTCTGCAGTGAAGGAATGTTCCTTCAAGTAAATACACAACTTAATGAAACCGAATTTAAAGAGACACTACCCTGTGAAACTGCACGCTTCCCAATGATGAGTCACAGATGTCAAAGGTAGCAGAGTGGTAGCGCATCTTCAGCTGGGGAGAGATGTCAGCTCTCTACAGTTAGAGGATATTTAATTGAGATTTACAGGTTTTGAGTTTGTAAGACTGCAGTGTTAACAGTGGAGAATGAAGTGGTTTTGGTCCACTGAGGGAAGCTGGTGGTGTGCTCTGGGGCTGGCAGACAGAGACCTGGTGATCCCCAGAATGGTGATGTTCAGCTAGGTGTGGTGCGTTGCTTTCTGATAATTTGGTACCTTCACAAGAAATGTGTTTCCGAAACTAGAAGTCTGTTTGAGCTACAAGTCCTTTTTAAAGAGAAACACTTTTTTTCTGTCAGAGCAGGTACATGTAAATCAGTTGTGTGATTATATGCAGAACTACAATCCTCCTTCTAAACCCACAATGGCAATGTGAAATTCTAGTGTGAAAATCACATATTGTTCAGGAAGTGCAAGGAATCCACTTACTGTACAAGAGTTGAGATAGCTTTACTTAAAATGGATTATTTGCTTTGAACTCTGGACTTTGGGAAAGAAGGGTGTGCATTATTGTCCTCTTGCCTTTCTGTGGATGATGATCTTGAAGTTGCTTATGCAAATGTATTGCTAACTTTCTGATTTTGTTCTCGTCTCATGGTATTCTCTTCTTTCCTACCGGAAAGCCTGTCTGCTAGCATGATGGCATTTCATGGGATTTCAGCTCTTGGGTTTCAGGATTGCCTTCCTAATGTTCCTGAAAAATGCTTAGGAGCTGTAAGTCCTCAGAAATTAGAAGGAAATAAAATGTTAAAGTCCATTATTGACTAAAAGAAATGCCTGCTTTTATTCCAAATGTGAAATTTTATGGTACCTGACTCATATTTTTGAGTACTTGGTGTTGGCAGTACTGTAATGAGTAGAACATATGGACACTGCTACTGCAAGCTTGCCCAGCATTACTGTCTCGGCAGCAAATACCTTTTATGTATTTGGTCTTCAGGTCAGATTGAAGTATTGACTTCTTCACTGTAACAGTAAGAGTGCCAGCTGGGCTGATGGCTTTGTGGTGTGGACACTTGCACAATACACATAGAGGTGAGATCTCATGCAGGCTGTTCAAAAGCTATCCGCTTGCAACAATTTTAACACTGTTCAAACGAATGCTGATAGAGGATATATTGAGCTTCTCACCTGTCTCTTAATTCTTATGAACATTCAGACCTTGGTGGTTCATCAATTTTATTTTTTTATTTTCCCCAGCTCTATGGTCAAACTTTTTGTTTGGTTAAATGCAGAATAATTAAGATCCTCCTATCATTATTTAGTTTCAGTTTTACTGTTCCTTAAATACGTTTCTCCATGTTTTCTTATGATGGCAGGTACAAGATGTGCCTTGGCCACTGTGCAGCTGCAAGGTTGCCAGGGGGAATGAATGGGCCAGTGTCTCTATGGTTGGCTGGTTTACACTCCTGTTACAGGGTCACTTGTACTCTTCTTTCCTTAATGTCCTTATTCTCCTGAGACTGCTATGCAGAGAATATTACTTAATCTATAATAGAGAGATTATAAAGACCCAGAATCACCTCTGTTATGAACGCTGGCAATTTGGGGTGGGTGATGGAAGTTCTAAGTTGGCAGTCAAGGCACTTGCACCCTTTTCTTTTTCTTTGCGATCAGGAGAGTTGCATGTGTGTGTACATGTGTTTATACTCATACGCTCCTGTATGTAGTGAACGATGACTTTTTGTTTAATCGTATTGTTCTGCATTATTCAGCCATTACTTAACAGCTCTTTCACACAGAGGTGATGGGGTTTTGTCCTCCTCTTCCTTTTATAGCAAGCTTTGCCATGATTTGCAAAAATGACATGAGTGAGAATGTCATGATGTTCCTCCCTGATGCCTCTCCTGACGCCTCTTCTGACTCTTACTGACAGATATATAGTGTAAGCTCTGCTTCTTCATTTAGTATGGATCATGTTGGCAGTGAGATCAAAGAGGAGGAATCTTGGGAGATGCCAAACAGTTTTTAACTGGCTTCTTACAAAAGCCAAGGGTGTTTTTTAGTATATGTACATAAGAATAAAATACTTTTTATTCCTCCTTTCTTTCAACAGCTCCTTCAGTCTTCTTGTGTCACTGCAGAAAATTCTTGAGTTTAAAGTTTACCGTGAACCGTGTTTGTGAATATCTGTTATTACATATTTTACTAAACATTATTACTTACTTTTTTTTCCTTAGTTGAGCAAATACTTCATCATCCCGTCCTAGTTCCTCTGCCAAAAACCTTTATAGTGGTTCCCACTGGTGACAGCCAACTTGATCAATCACAGACTGCCCTGCTGCTGAACTCCACTAACAAGCCATTTATAACTACAGCATACTTTTTTCCCTGTTTATTATTTTTTATTTTATGTCTGATCTCAAATGATATTTGCCTTGCTTTGCACAGACTCCAGAGAATAATTTTCAGAAAACTGTTTGTTGAGTTTTTGCTTAGCATTTGGAAATATGTTAAGGTATGCAAAATCGCATCTTCTATTTGTAGTCCTATGCTGCGTCTGTTTGTATGCAGGCTGGCTCCTGTCAGGCCACTGGATCAAGATGGACAAGTACTGGTCAAACAATGGCCAGACAAAAATTGAAGGATGCCCAAGTGTTTTCCACTAGGAGATCAACTTCATTATCTTTTGTTCTTGTTTGTTCTCTACCACAAAACAAAGTTCCAGTGGCTGTGAATATTGGCTCTGCCGTTTTGCTTTTGTGTGTATCTGTATTTTTAGTAAAAGGAAAACAGAACTTGGTACATGAACCCTTACCAGTTCCTGACGTGTAATAGAGATTCTTCTGCCCTAATTTCACCTTAAGAATTATTAAAATGCCAGATTTTCTCAGAACTCCAGTAAAAGATGCAATTTTAGCTTCTTTAGCAAAGGTATTATCATGACCTCAACCAAACCCATACGTTACTTTCCGTGCATTTTTATATTAGAGTTCAACATGTCATTGATTTAGACTATGTTATTTCCGAGAGAACAAAATACCATTTGTTACTGCCAGGAAGCCTTGATAAAGGGTGTGGGATATAGAAGGTGTTTTTATATAAAACAGTTTATACATAGCCTGCTTACATGCCATTTCCTTGTCCTTTATTACCTCTCTTTTCCTTTTTTCCCCTGTGCGTTTACTTTCTAGGCTGATCCATATTCTGTTTTCTGTTTGCAGAAGTAACTGAGGAATATTGATTCTTGTCTATGTTGGCATGACAGATCAACCCCTTGGAAATATCACTGAAGTAAGAAATTAAATCCAAGCAGTTGGATTTTTACTCTCTTCATCCTCCACTGAGTACTTTAAAAGCCCAGACTTTTTATATAAGCAGCTGAAGAGAAGCAGAGTCACTGTTGAGTGCATTGTTGTTCTGCTGTAGCTTCCAGATGGTGAGGAAAGAAGTCCTAGGGAAAATGTAGGACCAGCATGTTCTGTCAAAGTCAAGCTTGTGTCTAGATGGAGAGGCTTATGTAAGGCAGCAGGAGAGGAAGGGTGCCTTGTGTAGCTGCTGTTCTAGCAAGTAAACACTGAGTACCTCTCATGTTTTGACCCAGAGGCTGACAGCAAAATGCACTTTTGTGCCTTTTTACTTAGCTCTCTCTGACTTGCAACTTGAGGTCATTCTCTTGCCTTGATGGTTTTTCAAATGCATGTTTATCTTCCTGTTATTATTTTTTTTTAAGGCTTTGCTTTTCCTGCTTAAGCCAAGCCACTTTTCCTAAGAACCCATATACACCTGCTCAGCTAATTTAAAACAGATATAGCATGTTACTGATTCTAAGTGGCCTTGAGAGGTTGTTGATGGCACTTGGCAAACAATGCAGACGATATGCAAATCACCAGAGGCAGCACAGAGTCTTGTTCATAAAGATAAATTCTGTTTGAAGGTAGCTTTCTAGTTTGACTTTGAAACAAAGTGTGGTAGTGTAGCTTTAAGCTATTGGTATTCTCAAATGTAGTTCAGTCAGTGTATCTCAGTACCTTACGCGGACCTCTGGCTACCCCTCTAGCGCTTAACTTGCCCAACATCTGCATTTTGTTTTGATTTTCCTCTGGCTGAATTCAAATCTCTGCCAGTGAGTGCTTTCTATGTTACCCTCTTATAACTATTTCCCGTTGATTTTGGAGCTATTGTCAAAGGCAGTCTCTATTTATTTCTGCTATAAAAATGTGACTAGCAAGAAAAAATGTTTTCTCCTTTTGATTTGGATACAACTTCTTCAGCACTCACAGGTTCTGTCTTAACTTGGTTACTCGGGTGTTGCCCTTAGCTTTGCTTCTATCTATACATAGAACTTTCTCAATGCAATTTGTTGGTGCTTTGTCCTCAGATAGGCTAATCTGCTTGGAGGTAGGATTGAGAGTCAAGAGCCCATCTCCTGTTCACCAGGGCTTATATTGCAGCTACTTTGCAGTGAGGACACAGGCTACGTAACTGGAGGGTTGATGGTCCTTCAAAGCCTTCTCATGGTTTTGGCTCCCTGTCTTGAATGCCCAGAAGTACAGACAGGTTTTTTCTGCAGCTGATTGCAGAAGCATATTCTGGAAGCTTGGCTTACAAAGTTGCAGGGAGTTCTAGGACAGGTGCAATTGTGTGTAAAATTGAGAGAAAGTTGTGACTGGAGTTCGGCTTTTCAGTGGTGGTGTCTACACCTGGGAGGGAGTCATTCAGTAATGTTGACATCTGGTTTCCAAACCCAGAAGTAAGTCTGAGTGATGGTCTGCCCTTAGATAATCAGACTTTCTTTTCTTTCCTTTCCGAATGTAGCTTTAGTCCCTCCATTATTTTTCCATACTAGAAGACCATGTCATGCAGTTAATACCTTTGTAACCACTATTTTACAAACTATTTTATACAGTGCTGTGGCCTTTCTGACACCTAGCTTTTTTCCTTAGACAGAGTATATATTTGATTCTACTGCCTTTTGTTACAAACTCAAGGGAAATGTAAGAAAATTCCTTTGTGAAGCCCTGGACAAAAAAAAAAAACCCAAAAGATCAGTACTTTTTCCAAGCGAGGAGAAATGAAGCTTTGTACCATGGCTCAGTTTTATGAAATGAGGTTTTTTGGCTTCACTGTAAGAGCAGAAGCCTGGCTAAATTATTGTTATGCTCTCAGGTAGAGCAATTAATGCTGTGGCACTGTTCTTCCCATGCTCCTGAAGAATTATCTCTTAAACTGTAGAATGAAATTTAATTAGTCTTTATCTTGGTCTCTCCCTCTCGCCGCCGCCCCCCCCCCCCCCCCCCCCCCCCATTATTGGCCTGAAATAGTTCACAATTTTTGAAACTTCATTTAAAATAAAGTTGCAGACATCTCTGTAAAGAGTTAAAATATTGGCTTGGTCAGAGGAGGGCAATAACAGTGCCAAGACTCTTCCAAGACTCTTGGGTGAAGCTACTCTGTTGAGATATTTACTGCCCTTGTGATTGAATCAACTAGAGGAGGATAATTACTGCTTTTTCATACGTCTATTCTGGGAATGGGAGTATGCAAGTTAGAAAATAAAATGTTAACCCATCTTATGTCTATAAGTTTCAGATCAGTACTTGAGAATTATATGAATTTCTTTCTTGCGCTGAGGTCTAAGAGCAAATTAACTGTGAGAGGTCATGTCACCATTTCCTACTCTGGTAATACCCCACTCCTTTGGGAGGACTGGGTGGTTGGGGAAGGGAAGGAATAGTGATGTCTTGGTGTATTGTCTCAAATTAATTTGACGTGTATTCAGGGACTGATGTGTGTATGTATGGTGACTGTCACGCACAGTTAGCAGTTTCGTTTGGAGAGGCGCAGGGGGTTACTAGCAATAGCCTTGTCTTAAGCAGAGGGGAATCTAAGGAACATACTACCTCATGCACTTTTTCATTTTGGTGAATTTGCTTTTTGAGTCGTACTCAAACAAGTAGTACTCTTGTTCCTTTGATCACGTCCTTGAGCACCTTCCCCTTGTGCATGCCTTTCTGCCCCACTGCCTTCCAAATAGTTCCTGTGACAGCAGATACCCAGACTGAAAATGTTTGCCATAACTCGTAAGTCAAAGTACTTTCAGTCCCAGAATAGAGGAGGCTGCATGCAGACTTCATTACACAGTATTCATAACATAAACAAGCTTGCAATTATGTCATAGCAACAAGCGCTGTGCTTACATGAAAGTTTGATTCAGGCCTCCAAGAGTGGAAGACCTTTGCATCCAAAATATCACAGCGACCTACTTCTCTGAAAGAGTGCCCTACATAATTTCAGAAATTAGATATGACACTAATATAGTAGGCCATATGGTGCCTTTTGCTGGTGTAGGGTGAACAGGGGGATATTCTTGGGGCCATGCAAATGTCTGTCCACTGACTAGGTGAAGTCAGCTCATTATTAGTTGGTGTAAGGTGTGACGCTTGTTTTCCTGATGTTGTGAAGGCGACGAACTCAAAAGTGCCAGTTGTTTTAAAAAGGCATTTGCTAATAGAATGGGCATGATTCTAAAAACTGGTAACCTTTTTTTTTTTTTTTTTTTTGGACTAGTACTGTCTGCCTTTGATGGCCACTGACAACGCCAGAGGCTACATCTAAAATTTAGACAACTCAGAACTTACCTCTCAATAATTTATAAAGAGAGAGGGTTTCCCAGGAGCAGTTAGACATGTTTAACTGATCTGATCCTGAGCTGCCAGAGCAGGATTATTTATTTTTCTGGTGGTGTTTCCCCAGACTGGCGATGGAGGTTGTTAAATGTGTGAGAGGTGTGTTGCTGGTGCTATGTTGGGGCATTGCGAACAGTAGGAGAACTGTTATTGGGTGGTGTCTATGTCAGGGACAAATAACATTAGCCACAAATAACTTGTTCTTCAATCAAAGGCTTCTTTTGGGTTTGATGTAAACGTAAGCTCTATAGCTAGTCATCCAAAGGAAGAGAGGCCTTATAGCATCCCCTGAAGCAGGGAGGAGCTGGTGGTGGAAAAACAGGAGGGGAGAATGACCCTATATTCTTCATTATTAGTAGTAAATGTACACTTAATTGATAGTACAGCACTGTGTTGGCCTGGGTGAAGCACGTGACCATGTTAAAGACTGGGTGCGGGCAGGGTGTCCCACCTGCTAAAGCAGCCAGCAGGGATGCAGCAGGTGGGGTCAGCAGCATGGGCCATTCCCAAGGGGATGGGAAGGGATGGCAGGAGGAGCAGGTAGAGGTAACAGCAAGCTGCAAATCCTGCTCCTTGTTTGGCAGTGGAGTTACTGCCCAACAGCTGTATGTGAATTTCAGTTGTCAACACATTGGGATGGCAGAGAAGGTTTCAGGACAAGATGGTGCCTTACTCAGAAATCAGCTGGTTGTGTGGCCTGGAGTTCTTAAGCATTTGGTCCTTGCCAGAGTGCCGGATGGTTTTACCTGTGACAGTTTTACGCAGTGTGTCGTCTTTTGCTCTGTTGTACCTTGTCAAATTGCCATAAAGTAACATCCCTCCCTGGCACGGTACCCACTTGTTATTTATTTATTTACATTTGTGCATCATTGTAGAAATTATGTTTGCAGGTGAAAAAAAACCCCCACAAACCAAAGGATCTTGTTTCAGCCCTTTCCCCATAGTTTCCTTCTAGATTGATGGAAAATTTTTTGCCTCCCCCTTTTTTTTTTCCCCTAAGTAATACCTTAGGTAATACCAAAGAGCTTTTCTGTAATGCCCCGTCCAAAAAGAATGTCCTTTTTCTGAGTACTGCCCACATTTTAGGTGTCTGCTGCATAGGTTTTCTGTGTAATAACTCTTGTGGCAATCTGCAGACCTCAGCTGAAATACCCTTCTAACAAAACTGCTTCTGAGAGACAATAAGAAGCAGCGCTGCTTTGGGCACACTGAGGCAATTCAGGTGGTGCTGCTTGACATGTGTGCAGGGCAAGGCTTTAAAGAGCAAAATGCAATGCATGGGCCGTCGAGCAGGCGGTGGGGATGTCTGGAGTTCCTCCTAAAGGGGGACTGCGCAGATGTGGAAGGCTCCTTCTTCATGCTCCCCTCCTGCCAGCCAGCGCAAGCACTGCGAGTGGTTGTCAGTCCAGGAAGTTGGCATCCCTTCACAGCCTGGTGTGTGTGTTTTTATTAGGTGGCATCCATGGGGATAATCTCATTTTGGCATTTAACCATAAGGTAAATGTTCAGTGACCTTTGGGCGATTTCTGCACGTAACACCATGTGCTGTCAGCTACTTGATATTGGTGGTGATAGTGTTTCTGGCAGAGCCTCTAAGGTGGGAGCCCTCATTGTTTGGGGGCTGCCTTGTTTGCTGACAGACAGGACTGTCTTCACCTGCTGCCAGCACAGGAGGCACCTGCTGATCAGAAACTTCTTTTATCACAATGTTTAATTTGCTGTCTCACAGCTTTTTGAAAGAGAAGCGTTTCATCTCTTGAATTTGGAAAGGAATGATATGGTTATATTAAGCAGATGATGCCTATCTGTGACTGAAAGGGGGTTTGTTTGTTTTGGTTTGGTTTGTTGTTTGTTTTGGTTTTTTTTTAAGATGGCAGTTACAGTGGAGTATAGTGCAAGTGTCTCAGCTGCAGACGTGAGATGAGTCAGGTCTGGATAACTGTGCTCCTGCAGAGAGTGCCTGGATTGTCCTGAAGGTTCCCTCTCCAGAGCTGTCTGGTCTTTCTCCTTGCTTCTGTCTAGATTGGAGAGAGAGGCTGTGTAACTTGGGTGTAACTGTCATGAGTAGTAACATAGGGTGGATTGGTTTGGGTTGGTTTTTTTGGTTTTGAAGCAAAGCTGCTATTTGCACTGATGGAGCTTACGGGGGCGTGAAACCAGCCTAAACCCTGTTGGACGAATGGCACCTAAGATGTTCCTGCTGCAGTGTTCAACCAGGCTCTATGCTGATGGTGATTACCAGGCAGATGTCTGCTCTGCATAAAATTTTAGACCCAGCACTGAACTGACACAGATTTTTATTAGATTTCATAGGAGAATGGCATGCCTATGCCATTTTGGAAATGTTGCAGTCCTCTTAGACTTGTAGCTACTTTTTACGTTGTAAAATACATGCCCTAAAACTAGTGCCCGCACACTGAACTCTCCTTGAAGAATGTCTTAGGGGTGGACACATAAGTTGAGCTGATAACATGGATGGTTGTGATGATTAAAATATCCCCAAAGGTTAGAATCTGCCTTACCGATTATAGTGAGCAGCATTTCTGGGTAGTGATGCCAGTTCGAATGGCATTTGGACGCAAATGATTCTTCTCTTAATGTTTTACAAGCAGAGGATTTTTGAAGAGTGGTGGTTATGTGGGTTGTTGGGGTTTTGTTTTGTTTTTCTTTGATAGGAATAGGTTTGTTTTCTCTGTGCTTTGCATCATGTCTGGAATTCAAACGAGAATGGGAATGTAACAAAAGTCATACTCGGTCGATGACTTTCAAGCAAAGAAGGAAAAACTGCTGAATTTTGAGTGTGGTGGGTTTTCTTGTTTTTTTGAGGTTTGTTTTAACCTGAAAACACCAACTTCTCTTATCTATTTCCCTTCTTTAATCCAGGAAGGGAGTGCTTTACTCTCAAGGACAAATACATACGTACCCAAAGTCCCCTGGGTCCTAAAGGTTTTGCCCATTCCCTTTTTTCTTTGCTGTTGCCTAAGGAAATGAAGTGATTTGGCTGGCTCAACCATTCCTTGTTTTTACTATTTCCACAGCTGCTGGCCAACTACCTCAGGTTTTTAAGGTTAATTTGACTTCGCTCTTCAAGACAACTGGCAGGGATGTGGGAAGGGTGTGGGATGTGGCAAGCAGTCTGCCAGCTTTCTTAAAACTGCAATAACAAACCCCAGCATAATCTTGAAGGCCTTACTGCTGCCTTCCCTCTGCTGTGATCCAGGAAGGTTTTGGGTGCCTAAAGGAGTAAAACATCTCACAGAGATTTGTATTAATCCATGAGAACACTGTTTTGAAGAAGTCCATTTTTATTTAATGCTGCTCTGCATTTCAGAGTTTGGTTAATATGGTAACTCATATGAATAATGTAGAGATGTAGCACACTGTTTATGACCACCTGTGCACAGTGGTCTGTAATATGGCTAATAAAGGGAGAGAAGCTCCCAGACATGCAGTAGAAGAATGCTGTTCATTAAGAAGTCATTGGGGACCAGTAGTTTAATGCTTCCAAGTAGCCAAGGCAGTTGTGTAGACACAGTCAGATATATAATGAAGATTAAGCTGTTCAGTATTCATTAAACTGAAAGTAACAGTTATATATGGTAGAAAAGAATGTTTTGGGTGCTCTTTGCCTATGGAGAAGCCATTATATTGACTTCACAGAATTCAGAACCTGAAGGAGTTCATTAGATTGTCTTAACTTGAGGGTGCAAAAGGCCTTGGAATTTCATTCATATGCCCTTAGTAATATTGACCTCAGAGGTTTTATTTGGATTAAATTGTTGCATGCCACGTTCAGAAAAAAATTCAGAACAGAGGTCACATCAGAAGTTTAAGATGCCTGTCTGGATAAGCTAAGGTACAGGCTTAAACGCTGTGATTCAAACACTATACTAAAAAAGAAAGCAAAAGTGTCATTAGACCACTGCAGGAAAATTCCTTTGGGGTTCCGGATTTGGGGAGATGCTGCCAGTATAATTGGATACAGCCAAGTAACACCCACCAGATTAAGCACTGAAGAAGTAAAATTCTCTGTGTTACCACTGAATATTGTTCCATCCTACCCAGTGATTCTTGCTGTGGCATAGCATTTCAGGGGACTGCTTCATTTTGTAGAAGAAAGTAACACTGGGGTGTACAGCAGGGGAGGATCTCCTTCTTGGTGTGGTTGTCATCATTGTTGCCTTGTGCAGAACGGTATTAGTAGCAACTGAGTGTGGTACTATTAATTATCTGCCTTTGGTTTAAGAGATTGAATAGGGGATTCATAGTTTAAGGGTCAGAACTGGTCACTGTAATTATTCAGCTTGAACCCTTCCTGTTAGAGTTAGCCATTTAGTTTTTCCTATAAATTATGTGGAAGCATATTTTTTAGAGAGAAATACAGTCTTCAAGACTCCATGTGATGGTGAGTCTACCACCTGGCAACCTGTTCCTGTGTTTAATTACCCACACTGCTAGAAAATTGAGTCTTAATTCATGATAATTTATTTATTCTAGATAATAAAGCCTTTGGGGCTGTCTGTCCTTTTAGTAAGTGTTTTTACAGTGCCTAGCACAAAAGGATCTCTGACTTCTGATGGGAGCCTAGGTGCCACCAGAATGCGCAATGTTAGCTTGGAAAAGTAGACAGTGTTTCTCTTTACTCAGTCTTAAAGCATATAAGCTTAAGGAGTTAGGTTCCTCTGTGCAGTGACTTCTTTTTCTTCCCTTGTATTTCCCCTCCTTATTTTACAGACTATATGGTGATGTTCTCAGTAAGGGAATGAGCATTGTTTTTCACTTCTGTTGTTTTCTGGGGCTAACACTAAAAAGTTCCCCTTTGTCAATTTGTCAGCTGCATTGACAAATTACTCTTTGGCAAAGAATACAGCACAGTAATCTTGGAGTATAATTTTTATGTCAGTCTGATTTCCTTTATTTCTGACAAGGGTATTGCTGGGCAACTGGAAGATATGGCTATATATTTTTGTAAATGCATTAATAAGAATGTTCATCCTTGCATAGAAAAAGTCTCTTAGAATAAATGTCCTGGTCAGACAAAGGAATAGTTAAAGTCTGGAGGAAGTATGCAGCATGACTACACATTTGCCTGATTTCGGGTTGCTGAAATATTATCTCATATAGGTTGGGACTAAAAAAGGTGTTAGGTTTTTTGAATCAGCTGCCAGTGGCTCCAACAGGCTCTTGGAAAGCCAAGGATTAGTCAGATGGAGGAATGTCTTGGCCAAAACTCTCTTTTCTCTGGCTAAACCTACTCCCTTGGCAGTGCTGCATTGTATTCTTATAAAAGCTGCTGTGGAAGCTTGAGGTCAATGCAAGATTTCTTTATGAGTATTGGATCCTCCTGGGAACACTTAAAGTAGATTGAGAGCTCCTTCTGCTCTGGAATGTAATGGTGAATATGGGCCATTTCTAGGACATTTTGTTTGTTTTATGAACCTGCTTCTCCAGATTCTCCTTTTGTTTATCCAATCACTACAAATGACTTCTTGACAAGGCAGGTGATTTTGTCTGCCGTGCATTATAGCAAAGAACTGATGGCTCCAAACAGTAGACATGTTGTTCCCATCTCAAGATGTCAAGTGCAAGCGTCTTTCAGCTGTGATTACCCACATGCCGTCTTTGGTTCTGTCTGAGATGTCCTAATCTTTCCTATGTTGGGAGGACGCCTTACAACAAAACATTACCTAGCAACAAAAATACCTCCGGTTGGTTCAGGGAAAGCAACAGAAGAGTTGTTATTAATCATGCTGAGATGCTGCATTGTGGTTTAACAAATTGGAAAGGAAAGGCCAGATTAAATATTGACATTCACTATATTCCAACTGTGTTAGCTTTCACTTTGGCTGACATGAAAATGTATATTCAGTGAAAATGGGAAATAAAAACCCTTGTCTGTGTTCTTTTGGATATCCTGATGTGGAGGAAAAAAAACCCAAAACTAACAGTGATTTTTATTTGGGGAGGATGCAGATGTAACCTTCCAAATCTGAGAGGCTGAAGGGACTTAAATTCTGGTCCAAAGGGCTACTGGAGTTTGAGTGTCAAGATTACAGGGTAGACTGTCTTCAAAGGAAACCATTTTATTTTAAAAGAAAACTTTAATGAGCTCACTGTGTTAAAAAATGGGTTTAATGAATGGGTATCATAGCTGTGAAAGACCTGAGACTTATCAGCAGTCTACAGTTTGCTGTATTTGAAGAGTAAATTTCAGTGCATTTCCAGCAGATTAAAGCCTGACTTTGTTTTAGCCATCTCTATTCAACAGTGATAACTTTACATGGCTAAGTTAGACCTTGGTGTAACAGATCTCCTTGACCCTAATGTCATATGCTGAGTTCCACTAAAGATTCTAGAGAAAGGATGGCATCATGAGCTGTTACTGAAAATATAAATAGTCCATAACCATATAGGAAAGAAATGTGGTTAGAAATGAGGAAGGTAGTAATGTATGCAGAGGTATTTTGATGTTAAACTGTGCTGTTCTGGAAAGGTTGGGGAACTTTCCACTCTGCTCTTTCTTTTAGAGGTGGTAATTTGGAACCAGTCCGTGTATTGCTGTGTAGGTAGTGTGAGCAAACAGTGTCACGAGTGGGCATGGGTGGGTGGTTGAAATCGTAATTCACAATTTTTCTTCATATGATCTTCACTGAGATGAAATGGTGCCAGATCAGTCAGTCTGGTTTTGCTGAAGCCACTATTTTCCTGGTGGTAGCTTTTCACTGCAGCCATTGTTTGCTACATGTGTTACCTGCAGATGGTGAGTGAGGAGGAGAACACAGATCTGTAGAAGGACGAGTGCAATTGCAGAAAGGGCTAAAATAATCTAGCATTAATTTCTATCGCACCTTTTAAATTAATCGATTAGTGCAAGGAAAAGAAATTCAAGGCATTACTGTCCAAGTCCCTTTGAAAACTAGAGCTCCATCTTGACAAAAAAAAAAAAAAAAAAGCAGCTACTTTTTTTTTTTTTACTGGTTTCAGTAAAGAAATGTCTTGTATTCATCAGCCTAAGAAACAACTTTAGGTTTGCTACTTCCAATGAGTTAACTTGTTCATCTTCTGGAGAGAGTCTGGTTTTACAGCCTATGCGTGCAAACTACAAGATTTAAAAAAAAATAAAATAAAAAAAATCTCTAGAGAGTTAAGATTGCTGGGGGATGATGTAGGCTAGTGTAAAGTTTTGAAGTGATGCATATAATGTTCTTGTCAGTTTTTTTTTAAGCTGTTGCTGTATCCTTGTAAGTAGTTGAAAAGTGTCTTTCCTCTGGTAATAGCCGTAGTTTGTAGATAATGGCTTGTCAGAAATGCTGTTGTTTCATAAAGATTAGCTATGTGAAAATGTCTGCAAATGCTTTTTCTTGCTTGTCTGCTACTGAGAGGGTACAACAGGAACACAAAAGAGGGGCTGGGAGTACATGGCAAGGAAGCAGTCAAGACTTTAAGAAGTAATAAATGGTGATTCTAGAAGTCCTGGACATCTGTGTGGTAGAGCCATGTGAAGAAGCCTTTTCAAAATCAGTGTTGCTTCTGATTCAGGAGTGTCCCAGAGAAACCAGCTCACTAGTTTGTCATCAAGGATATGTGGTGACAGATCAGGTAGTAGGATTTTTAAGAAGGGTAGAAAATCAGATAGCTTGCCTTCACAAAACCTCAGCTTTTAACAAAATGTGTGGCTTTACACAAAGTAAGTAATTGGGGAATATCTTGTGTTTGGTATTTGAAATTGCCACAAATATAGTTAACAAATTAAGAAACAATTTGTATTTTGGACTTTTTATGCTAACATCAGTGGGAATTGAACAATGTCTTGATGCTCTGAAAAGCAACAGGCCAGTCTTGATACAGGTTTTCTCATGGATCTCCAGACTTTGATGTAGTCTGACTCGCAGCTGCTGATGTGAAGTTGCTGTTGAAGACTGAGTGAGAAGGTAAGCTGTACAGGATCGTGAACCACAAAAGCAGATAAGGTGTAAGCTTGCTGAGAAACACAGTTTAGAGCCAACTCAACCTTGTCACAAATTTCTGTCAAACTTGGTAAATAATTTTTTAGGGAAGTATTTCAGTATTTGAATTTTTAAGTTGTCAAAACATTTCATTTCAGAATCTTTCTAAATTTTAAATTTCACATATTTTTTACAAGACCAACTTATGTTGGAGAAAATTTAAGTACTAAATGCACAAAAACACACAAAACAAAACCCCAGAAAAAAGCTTTGTTTGTTATTCACTTAATCACTATCCTCAACTGCCCAATTTCTGTTTGAATTGAAGGGAGAAGGGAGCCGAATATTCTTTTCAGTCCTGTGGTTATGATGCACAATTAGAACAGGGCAAATAAGAAATACTTCAATTACATAGAAGCTTTTTTGCTCTCAGGAAAAGATTAATCAACCTGGTTTTCAGTGATTGGAATTCAGGAAAGCCATGTTAGAGACTCTTTTTATTTCCTCCCCTTTTATCTTCCTCCTGCATTGCTACTGTAACAGGTTGGGGGAGGAAGGAGGTTTGGCAGCCAGCAGGAATAAGAGCACTTGTCACCACTTGAGAGGATTTGGGAGAATTTCTTCAGCAGATTGGAGGGAAGAGTAAGAAGTTCACATCAGCCTAGAGGTATGTGTGAGATTTGCTGAGTGACTTTTGTGGTAGATGCCCTTAGTACACCCTGTTGTCAAAATCCTCTTGAGTTTATTTTATTAAAAAAGAAATTCTCCTTGTGCCCTCTTTTTATCCAACAGACCTCCCTTTCCAGTTATCAAAAGCTTAGCTCAGTAATGACAAAGTGGCCTGATTCCCTTCCTCCAGCTGCAGAGTGCTGCTGTGAGTTCCTGTGTAGTGGCAAGAGAGAGACCTTTTTTTTTTCCTGCATCCTAAAGGCACCCTAATGTCTGCCACCTCATCTGATTGTCACAGCTCCTCCAGCGATCACAGACACCTCACCACGGCTTTCCTGCTCCAGATGCTTGCACCCACAATATGCCACATATTTTGTGTCACGGAGAATTTGGCATACCCAGCAATCTGCCTTGCTCTCTTTTCCCTGCTTTGGCAGGACATGCCGAGGGCAAGCGTTTTGGCTCAAACTTGGCCTGTCACAGTGTAGGGTGTTAACTCCCCACAAAACTGGTTCGTGGCTGGGACACAATTTTTCCATCTCTTTCTCCATTTTTTAAGTGATACAAATCTGTTAGCATTTTATTTAAAATAAAAATAATCAGAAACACTGAGAGAAGCATGTTCTTCTTGTTGACATAAACCTGAAAACTTACTGAAAAAGCGTGGGCATCCTTGGGAAGACCAAGTGTTCCAATAAGGAATCTCGTCGCAATTGTGGCTTCTTCTTATCTTGTCATTGGACTTTGTCTCCAGGGTAGAAACTGAACGTGGCTAAATCTCTGCTAAGAACCTCTTGAAGGAGCTTTCCTGCAGGAAAGAATGAGTGACTCGGGGTATAAGCCAGAGGTATCATCAACCTGTCAGAGTACTGGCACTCAAAAGCAGTTGTCCTTGATTGCTGTGTATTGGTGACATCATGGCTTGAAATTTGACTTGCTAAAAATAATTCCAATATTTTAAAGTGAAATTGTCCCTTGTAAAAGATGCTAACTTGCGGGACCTAGAGGTGAAAACCTGTTTTGTTGGGGTTTGGCAGCAAATGGAAGCACATGAGGATGTGTGTTAGCACTTTGGTATACAGTGCAATGTGGGAATGTCTAATACTTGGATGGCATTACTATTTTGCAGGGGGCATATCCAGCCTTTCTCTAAGCGGGCACATTTTTCTGCTGCAAAATACTGAAAAATATTTTAATGTGTCATTTGTCAAATCCATGTTGGTCTTTTTTTGTCAGGGCATGGCCTCAGTTGAGTAGGCAGTATGAGAACATATTCCCACCAGGAAAAGCAGCATGCAGAGCACATCCATTACCATTGTCTTGTCAGTCCAAGTAGCTGAGGCTTCCTGGGCAAAGAATCTTGTTTCTTGGTCCCAGTAACACCAAGCCTACAGATTACATTTTAGCTGTGTTTTTCTTCGTAGTGAGGGAAGATATTTTTTTCCTTCCAAGTTGGATTTCTGTGCCTGCCCATTCCTCACGCTGAAAATGGGCTTGCTTCTTTATGCTCTGGCTTGTAGTCAGCTTGGGAATAGTCACCACATCCTTGCCAAAGAGAGTCACATTCCTTTCTTGTTCTGACAGAGGTCTCTGGATCATTTTTTGTCTTCATGTTTGTCAGGTATCACTAGTATCTAATGCACGTGAGATGAAAGAAGGCACACCTCACTTCGGATGAGCAATTTAGATAAGTTTCATCAATTTCGGTTATCCTTGCTGTTTGCCATGAAGAGCTGTCTGGAAGAAACCATGACACCTTCTGCCTCTCCTCTTTGTGCAGATTTTATTCTTTTTTTATATAAAATGTTCCTTTCATGTTTTTGAATCACTGGTAGTGATGAACAAGAAACAAATCTGTAATACAATTGTGATGCCTGAGCAGTTTCCTCAGCAAAAACTACAAAGAACTTGATTAAAATACGTGCATATAGTAAAAGTGGGTAAGTCTATATTATGTCTGCCCTGAATTGGTTGAACCCCAAGGAAGCTAGTGTACTACTTTCATGTGGTAGACTGTGTATTTTAAATAGTAAATCCGGTCCAAGGAGTAGTTATGGTGGAATCAAATGGAACAGCACAGATTGAAAAGACAACATGTCCTGAAACATGAAGTAAAGAAGTAAAGAGCTGGAGTGCAATCTTCAGTATATGGATGCTGATCACAAATGCTAACAGATTTTAAACTGAAATGCTCATCTATATACTTGTATCAAAGGAAAAGAATGCACTCAGATTGTATCCTCACCCTCTTTGATGCGATATGATTTAAAGTATGTGCTGACATTAAAGAGATGAAAGATGAGAGGAGGAAAAAAGTAGTTTTAATGCAAGAGATTTGCTAGCATTTTTGAAAGATTTTGTTCGTTTTTAATAAGGAGAAGTTTGTTTTAAGCATGTTAGACTTTTGAACAAGAGAAAATGACCATATTTGATTTTACCCAACATTCATACAATTGTGCACAACAACTGAATATAAAGGAGTATTCTGAAAGGTGGGATGCAGACATCTGCATGTTGGACCTGAACTGGGGCCTTCCAGACAGGTTCTGACCAGGGAACTGGTCACGGTGTAAGCATGTCCCACAGCCAGGGCTGACAGACCCCCTTAGAGGAGAGGAATGTTCAGCCTGAACTCGCTGCTGTCACAGTCTTTGCAGACTGGAGCAAGTTTGCATGCAACTGTCTTCTTAGTGTGGTAGCTTCAAAAGTGCAATTGTACCCATTATGCTGAGAAACCCTAAGATTTAAAGAAATCAATATGGATAGTATTTAGGTGGTTGGAATCTGCTCTTCTGGAGAGACCTCATGAAAAAGGAGAAAAATACCAGTTCGTATTTCTGTTTGAGGCTTTTAAAATTAAATACAGGCAACATTATGACTTTGAATATTTTTATATTTGCCGAAACCAAGCTGTTGCTCTTGTCTCTGTTTCTAAGCAAATATGAGCCTACAGCAAGCACTGTTGTATCCTCAGGATTTTGTTTTCAAGTAGACAAGAGCTCAAACACAAATGATCCAGAAACAGAAAATGTAGTATATTGGGCAAAGTTTGGGGGGAATTAATTTTTTTAAAGGCACAAGTAGTTCACTTTGTTCTAACTGACAGAGAAACAAGAGAGTGATTGAGGCCAAGAATGAGTTGCTTTGGAAAATCATGGTTTGCAACCCTATTCTCAGACCATAGATCCACATCGTCTTTTGCCATGAAACTTTTCCCCCAAACTCTTTGCCCATTTTGGAGCCACCATGTCCTAGAGAATTCATTGATGATGTTGTGCCTGAATGATTGTTCCACTTCCCTCTGGCTGCTGTTCGCAGGCACTGGTACTCCTGACTTAGTCTAAACATGTGTTAAACTTAAGAACTGTGGCTGTGTTTGTGAAGCTCTGAGATGGACAGACTCACACTTCCCATTTATGTTTTCACTTTGACCTTTCAAGGTCTTTTCTGCTTGGGGAGATTAAAAAAAAAAAATGGGTGTAAAGACCCCTCTGCATATTTGCTTGGTAGTGTTTTGAGAAAAGTTTTGTTTCGTGTTTTGGGAGTTTTATTCATTTTTGACAGTTTGATAGAAGATGGCTGTATTAATATGCAAGTAAAGCAGTGCCTGCATAACAAGCACTTGTAGATGACCACAGTATTGCAGTAGTGAGTGGAAGGTGGGTTTTGTGATCTAACAAGGAGGGAAAAAATGTATGCTGTGAGTGGAAAAGGGGATCTAATAATATTACATAAGTGGAGTAGAGAAGGTAAGTGAGTAGAGGAACACCTGGTCCTTCAATAAAGAACGTGGAAGGACAAAGTGAAGGCAGCAATGTGTGTGAGGAGTGTCAAGGGGGGAGAGCAGTGCTGCAGTGCAGAGGCAGCCTCACCTGGAGCCCTGTGCCCTGTCTATCCTCAGCAATAGCAGGTAAATTCATGCATATTCATAGTGATAGAAATAATAACAATAATGAAAATTAGTAGCAAAGTCAAATTAATGTGGTCTTCTGCAGCAGAAATATTTACCCGATGTGTCCTGCCAGTTACAGAGATTGGCATTAAACCTAGACATTACCTCATCTTCCTGGGCAGACAGCCTATTTCTATGCTAAGCAAGTCTGCAGGAGTGAACAACTGAATACCTGCCTGATTAGCTGTGCAGCAGCAGATCCTGGTTAGAAGCGATTTCCCTTAGCGCTTTCTGTCTTTTGCTCGCCTGCTTGCTCTCTGCAAGGTTTGTCACCATGAGTTATCAAACTACCTTTTTTATCTTGAAGGCTGTGTTGCAGGGGAGATTGGCCAGACAGGTGGGCTGGTATAAATGCTGGACCAAATCAGAAAGGTCAAGAAGAACAGAAGGAAGAAACTGAAGTGTGTACATATGTGTATGTATTTCCCTCCCCATCTCTGCATGTGTCAGTGCCAGCTAGGTGAAACTGGATTAATGAGGAAGGGAGAGATAAGTGCTAAGAGGATTGTGCTATAAAAGGAGATTTTGGGTTTTGAGAATAGATGAGGGTTTCTTCATGAAAACTTTAATTGGCTACCTTAGATCATTTCTTTAGCTTTGTTGCTGGGTGGCAAATCATGTTTCCTGCTGGGCGTAAAATCATAGCGTAATAATGATAGTTGGCCTGTGTAGAGTGTCTTCTATCACAGACTCCCAGCATGCTGTATATTCCTTAAAAAATTAAGGCTCATAATGTATTTCAGACAAATAGTCTGACAAGTAGTAATAAAAATAGTAATAGGAGAAAAACAAAGTGGAGGGGAAAAAATCTCCAACAACAGCTGATTTTTTTTTTCAGCACCTTTAAAAGAGCACCACGCTGTTGCATCCACCTGCTTGGCTACCACTCATCTTTTTTTCCTTAACAAAGTTCAAGGAGTCCAGGATACAGTATCACTGTTACTGATTTGTTGAAGTCCTCACAGTAATGCCTTTGTGCATTTAAGAGCTGTGGATGTGTGTAGGTCACACCTCTACCTTGGTGTTGGCACACCAGTATTTTCCCACGTATACATCTGTTTCCATTTCAAGCCTGTATGAAGCTGGCCACCTGGCCACCTTTGTGCTTTTTCCCCATTTGGCTCCATCGGTTACATTACCAGGAAGACATGGTGAAAAGGCACAGCGAAATTAAGCCTCTTGTTCTTCTGTTTTGATGTTCATAAATCTGAAGTCATTCCGCACAAGGGTAGTATTTATAATCGAGTGGATTTCTTATCCGTTTTGATCAGTGGATGTATTTCTAAATCGCAGTCCACTCAGCTGTTGAAAACAGTGAGGAACTACCTCATGAAGAAAAGGCCTCAACTGATTGGCATCTTTCACCTTCTTCTGTCCTGCCAAAATACACGTGGCTTCTACTGGACCTGCTCTACCCAGTGGCCAAGCTCTGGAAGTAACTTTTTTCCTTGCAATTACTGGTCCTAATTCTGAGAAAGCGTATTACTGAAACATGCATTACTCTCCTGGAAATGGCATGGGGTCTGGAGGTGTAGAGTCCTGCACCAGTAGACCTGTAAAACAGCTGAGTTATTTCCCAGGAGGGGAGTTTTCTGTTGGTAAATGGCTGCAAGTTGCAGTCTCCTGGGTGTGTTAAAGGAGGAGAAAATCCTTTAAAAAAAAATATTCCCATGTCTTTTTAACAGCAGTGATTAAGATGCTATAGAAACACAGAAGTGGACACTGATTCTTCACTCTTAATTACTGGTAGAGCCGGACATTTTGATTTGTAAGGCTATCATTTTGGTTAAGTGGCAGTTAATATTTCTGACAGAAATGTTACAGAAGGATCACAAAGGAATAGGGATCCAGTTGCTCACTCAGCCTTGCTTATGAGGATTTTGTTGTTGTTTTCATCAAATTCGTTGAAACAGTAACACCGTCTTATGTTGAGGCTTTAAGAGGCAGTGGCATAAAAGAGATGTCATCAGCAAAAAGGGAAGCAGTGTCCTGACATTCCTCAAGGGAACAGTAGGAGCTTATGGCCTTCTGGAGCAGAGAAGGAAAAGGGTATTTGCTTGATCTTGGTAAACTATGTCAAAGTTCTGCATTTCATCAAAATATCTGAGGGAAGTCTTTGACCCAATTGGTTTTTTTCCTCAGCACTATAAAAGATAATAAAATTCTACATCATTCCTGTATTTCCAATACTTCATAGTCAAAAAAGGGTACTCTCCTGTTGCTAGTGATTTGGCCTAGTTTGACACAGACAGAAGACCTTGACACTTTTCAGGCAGATTATTTAAGTGGTGAAAGATTCACAAAGTCAGATTGTCCTCTTTATGAAAAGACAAGTAGACTACTGAGATATTTCTGGATGTTAATTTGTAGCTAAATTATAAAATTCATTGGGTTTCTTCATTTAAGAATTTAAGCTTTCGTAGTGTCGGGGCCAACTAGTGTGGTGGAACATCGAGCTGCCTGAGTTATCGAAGTATACAAGCATTAGCTTGTTAGCTAGGAGAAGTGCTAGTACTCTAAACATGAGTTTGAAGGAGTCATCTCCATAACCCTTGTGCCTGCAGGCAGGAATGACTAATGGAAGAAGAAAAAACCAGTTCATTTCTGAAACAAAGTGGCATTTTCCATTCTGTCATCTGCAGATGAGAAGAATGGACATTGGGTTATGACACTGCTCTCTAAATTTTTCTCAAGGGAAAACAGAAGCGGAACATAATCTTCATTTTTTTCAGAATGTTTCCTCACTTAAGGCAAAAGCAAGAACAGCGTTGCTTAAGACATGACAGAAAATACTATGTTGTTTCAGTGGTCATGTACAGTGCCAGCACAACCTGTGCTGCTTTATGGCCAGTGACTGTGCAAGAGTAAACATTTTTTTCAGTGTGTCTCTAATTAAATTTTCTTTTTAAATCCCCAGGACTCAGACAAAAAAATGTGCAAGCCATTGGTTACAACACTCCTCTTTAGCAAGCATTTTTGCTTCTACTCAAAAAAGAGAAGTATCTAGAAGTTGTCCTGTAGCTTATCTTTTGACCTGACAATTTACATCTTCATCTGAATTGGAAATGTAGCAGGTTGCTAACAGGGAGGTATGGTAGATCCCATAATACTTTTATCTTATCAGCAATCTCTGCCTGCGTCAACATGACAAAACAGTGCTGGCACCCTATCCCTGGTGGCAAATGAAGTTACTTCCTCTTTAATACATATTCTTAATAGGCTTGAACTCCTAGATCCATTGATGGTGTGATCTCTGCATTAAGCAGATGTATCCTTTCACTTGATGATTATAAAATACTGAGCCTCCACCCCTGCCTTGAATTGTGATCTCTCTAAATTATCTTGACTTATATTTTTGCTTTTGTTTTACCACTTCATACTGAGCCTCCACCCCTGCCCTGAATTATGATCTCTCTAAATTAACTTGACTTATATTTTTGCTGTTGTTTTACCACTTCCTTACAACTGCTATGATTTTACTCCATAATGATATTTACCCTGGAATATGATGCCATTAAAATGTAACAGCTATCCTGTTTTACTTACATAAACAGGCAAAATACAGATCACTCAATAAATAAGGAACAAATAAAAGTGCAGAGCTTGCTTTTTTGTTTGTTTGTTTGTTTGTTTTTAATAGCCATATCATTAACAGTTGTCAAAAGGGTAGGCAATGTGACTTAAATTCTTTAGCTTACTGTTGTCAGCCACCAAGCAACAGTTCAGATCATATACAACTTTGGATATTGATAATCTGATTTTGCCAATTCCTTATTGTTTTAGTGATAAAATTGCAACTCCAAATAAAATGTCTTGGCTCATTACGAACACAAAACTAAAATGTTTCCTGTATGCCTTTTGTAAGAGAAGAAGTTTTATTGAATATTGTTGAATGGGATGAATTTTAAATATTGTCATGCATTTTGCACACAGAAGTGGAATAGGTGGAGCTCAGATTTGAGAAGAGACTGCTGGGTCTCTGCTTACCACACTCTGCCAGTGACATCCAGATCTCTAGGGGGGCTGCAAGTTAAGAGGCAGGATCCTCAACATCCTGTGTTTTCAGCTGATTCACAACTGAGGTATGCTGGTGTTTGGGGTAGGAGAGCACAGCATTGTCCACAGTGCACTCTGCTCAGCGGTGTTGTCTGTGGTCCAGCACAGATGGGGAACAAGTGTCAGAAGGCTCCTCTGATTGCAGGGAGAGGTGCTCAGCTGCTCTCCTGGGGGACAGGGCTACTGAGTGTGCATCTCCACTGAGCTAGGAGCTCTGGCTGACTTTCATTCTCCACAAAGCTCAAACTACATTTTCAGCAGAGTGCAGTGTTTACCAGATGCTACTAAAGTGTGGATATTTTCCTCTGCTAATGTTTCAGCCACTTAGACACAAATGAGAATTACAATGTACTAAAGCCACTGCAAAACATTTCTTCCCTGTTTAAAATTCCCACAGAAATAGGGCTTCAGTGACTGTGAACATTGTGTGTGTGTGCATGGGTGTGCACACATGCATGTGCGTGTTCCTTTGCCAGTTTGCCTGCCTGCAACAACTTTGGAACCAGGAGTTCCCCAAAAAAGAAACAGGTCTTATATATGTGATGGTTTCTTCAAAAGTGAGAAGCAGGTGAAAGAGAAAAAAAGACCTTATTAGTGAGCCTACTGAAAGAAAAGCTGCAGGAAGAACCCAGTGCCTAGTCAGCACCAGGATCTTATGTGAGAAAGGGATGGTATGGATGCTTCAGCTACTGAAAGAGCTTTTTCTAGTGCTTGCATCTTACTGAATGTCATCAATCCAACCAGAAAGCTCTGGGAAATCAGATATTGTTAGTTCTGCTGTTCACAGACCCATGTGTGATTTTTAACATTTCTTTTGAAGAATATATAGGGTGAATACTGCTATGTAGGTATCTTCGGAGTTGTATGCTCTCCAACAGGAAAGTAATTTGTGTAATCACCATGTAGGCTTGCCTGCACATTTCATGAAAGCTCTTCAGCAAGGCAGAGTTGCTGCTGCCTGCAAAAGCTTGAGGGTGCTTCCCGTTTCTTGTCTGTTTATTTACTGTCTTTGCAAATCAACCAGTAAAGGAACTTGCCAAGTTGAATCAGTTGTCGTGGGCCATGTTGCAGTCGCCTTTGCTCCAGGAGCTAGGCCGGGGCCCCAGATTCCTTTAACATAAACCAGAAAAACTTCAAGGTGGCAATTGATTTCAGTTATTTCCAATTAAAGATGGATCTGCATTGGCAATTTAAGCATCAAAAGACTGTATTCTGGCCACTTTTGTTTTGGGGGGCAGGAGAAGGGGACAGTGATGTGAGAGTCCAAGGGTCTTTGTTTCTTACTACGGTGTTTCAGGTTCTGGTGAACTGATTTTCAGTTCAGAAGATCTGTTGTAGATTTTTTGTTTTGTTTGTATTTCTGTATGTATGTTAAAAACAAGGAATGGATTTTTAAGTAACTCAAATACTGAATGACAGTAAGCTAAGGTTATATTAGTATCTTTTCTTCTTAAGCTTTAAAAACTGGCAGAAAGGATGGCTAGATAAGTTACGCTGTATTACTGAATACAGTTTTATTGAAGTGGTTTTGCAATACCTTGTGTGCTAGATTCACTAAAAAGGAAACAAAAATTATGTACTAAATGCTTTAGCTTTTACTCACCATTAAGGTGGTGGTGTTAGTACATGTAAGAAATTCTATGGTTTTTTTAGGACCTGTTTTTCTTTTCAGTTCCTATATTAGAGAATTCTGAAGGCCCAGTTTAGTTACTGAAACATGAGTTAGTCTTGGCTCTATCCAAAGGTGGGCAGTGTTTTCAAAAGTAGTAGTAAGAATGTGGTGTAAAATAAGAGGTGTCGGCCTTAGGGAATTTTTCTCTGCTAAAGGGCTGCCCAAAATGTTGATTCTCTTTTTCTCACTGTGTTGTTTCAAGTCTTGTGATTCATGACGTTATTTGGGTTGTATTTTCTGTTCTTCTTGCAAGATGTTGTGGAATGTACCTTGAGAGATGCTTAAAAATAGTCTAAATTGAATTGAGGTGGATGTTGAGTGGGAGGTTAAGTAAGGAGGAGAACATACTTTTCATAAACTCCTTTGATTTATGGAAAATTAATAAGTAATAATTTGCAGAATCATAAAAGTGTTCATAATTCTCGGTCTACATACAGTGTGTATCTGTCTCCATGTACACACAACTGTGTGTGGAATGCTCCCCATCGCTATCCTTGCTCAAATAGAACAAGTTTGCTTACAAGAAGATTTAATGAATTCCCCAAAGACCAGGGTCATGCGGTTTAGCATCAGTGGAAGATGAAGCTGCTTCCTATATTAGCTTTTTTTCTGAATTGTGCAGTGTTTGAAAATAGGTAAGAGAGCTTGTGTGATGCTAGGAACATTGTAAAAAGCACCTGTGAATTACCTGTTCACGTGGTATGTGCATGTGTTTCGATGGCCATACATACTTGTAACTGTCTGTCTGTATGAACAAGAGTCACTTCCAGTCTTCTGAGATTTTTTGGATCTTGGGCCAAAGAGCTTTTGTGCACCTTGATCTTGTGCAAGTTACTGCTCTTTGCATGAGTAACAGAGCAGATATACAGACAGATGATGATGTGTTGAATGTGATTGTTTAACAAGTATAATCAAAACATCTTCTTACCTTGAATCTTATAATATCATTCACAAATAGCAGTTTAACTGCCACGATAACACTGTCAAAGTGGGGCTGACATCATGTCGCCCCCCTTTTTTAAATGGCAGATAGAGTGAGACATAGAGGTTTCGCATGTTTTCTTGTGTTCTGTGGGTAATCATCATTAAAGTTGGAGTCCAGATCTTTTTAACTCCAAAACCATTAGAAAATTATTATTAGACTGTTATTAATGCATGCGCTTAATTCAGCTGTGAACACTGTTACGTGTTCATACATGTTATGTAATATTGAAATTGTTGCATGAAACTTTAGTGCATGAATAGGGAATGATTGCATAGAGGGAAAGGTGAAATGCGACATCATGTTGGCATGCTACTTTCCAACGTGACTTTTGACTTAGCAAAGCTACTCAACTGAAGGGCTGCATCTTAAATTTACTCTCAAAATATCTGTGTTCCTCTTTATACAAAGACAATGGTGTGTGATCATTCATATGAAATTAAAAATGTGTGGCTGGATATGCAGTTGGGTTCACATTGCCTGCATTTCCATAGTTTTGGGTTAGAATATTGGATCTTAACACTCCTCTGATGCTCTCTGGAACATAAAAAAGTCTCCTGGCAAAAAATAGGATATTTTTTTTGTAGAAAGGATTCACTCTATAAGTACAATTAAAAGAGGCATCAGACTGGAGAAAAAAAAGCAAAGACAAGTGTTCTGCTTCTGAAAGCAGAAAACTGGTGCCATTACTGTAGGGCCCAGGTGTTGGGACTGTAGCCCCAAGTGTTTGTACATGGTATTGTAAGTGTGTGGCTGCTCAGAGCATCCATGTCTTGCAAATACTTTTCTTCAGTTTGTTAAATGTATTTTAGGCTCTGAAAGTCTCAGACATGGGGAGAGAGAGCAGAGACGAGTGATTGTAACAGATATTAAAATTTGGAGGGGTTTTTTTGCTTAAAGCTGAACAAAGAGACCTTACAAATCACCAAGTGCCGAAATATTAGAAGGAAAACATTCATGCTACCATAAGTGTAATAAAATTTGATGACTAAGGCAGTAAAATGGTGAATTATCCTTATTGCCAAAGTTCCAGGGAGGGGTGGAAGTTGTGTTTGATAGCAGACCTTTATATCCCGTGCCTTTTCCTTTTTATTCGCTCATCAAAGTGATACTCACTTAGGCACAGTATACATACTAGTCTGCAGTCACCCATGGAATGTAGGTGATACATCATTTCTCTCACTATGATGATCTATCACACTGGCATAACTATATGCGAGGTAAAAAGCATTTTAGCACTGAAAGCAATCCAGGAGGGTTAGATGCATCATGAGTGGTGAAGACAATTTCAGGTACTCTTGACTAACTGGAAGTATTTCCCTTCTTAGAAGGATAGGGAACAGAATGCTTCAGAGAGGGATTTTGCTGTCAGGTTTTGTAGTTCTAACAATGCCTAGTTTTCGAGTTGTAGTAAGATAAGGGACTTTAAGAGAGGTTGAGGGACAGCTCACCTCTCTTCATATTACCACAAAGATCATGCTACTATGTGTCCAAAGGTGTGGCATGTACACTGCAGATTAGTAAAACAGAGAGAGATACGTTGTGAGTCTATAAACAACAGGTAAGTCTAAACATTTCTTTGATATTTTCTTGGTTGAAATGTTTATTCACGTGTGCCTGGCTGTTCCCAATTTATTTCTTTTTAATTAATTAATTAATAATTTGCTGAGAAGATGGTAGCAAAAACAGCCATTAAAATTAAGTTTTGAAATCACTGAATGATGCTGCTGATACACACCAATGATATGTATGTGGGTACAGATGAACGTCTCAGATTGTTGAGCCCAACAGTTACTGTATCTATACTTTACTATATCCATACATTCAGGTTTAAATTATCCAGCTTTTTCACAGAGAAAAAGAAACTTCATTATTAAGTAGATCCAAGTGTCTGTAAGACAATTCTGTCTGGATAAGTGGGTGTGCAGTCCTGGTGTTGGTAATGTCATTTCCAAATGGGTTTTGAGGACTGTTCTGGAAGTCTGAGACCTGATGTGTTATTTAGTGCAGACTTGTCAAAGCTAGTGAGAGCATAACCCCATGGCACTTCTACTGGGGACAAGGTGCTTGGTGTCTGGGTGAGTCAGGTTTAGTGGTAGGTCTCCTGCTGGCATTGAGACACTGGCAGACACAAAGTGTTGGAGAGGACACAAGGCAAAGCAGCATCATTAAAATCAAAACCAGGGTCAGCACGTCATGCAGCAGTGTATAGTCTGTGATGATGAGCATGTGAGGCATTGAGGGAGAGACTACTGCAGGTCTTGGGCTTGAAGCAGGTTCTACAATAAGTGCAGGATTTTGTGCTGGGCAGGATTTCCTCTTCCTTTGGACCTCTCATCAGCTTGTTAATTCCCCTTGCAGGAGTCAGCCAGTCAAGGGCTGTTTCCTAATAATTGCCAGGAATGGTCCAAGTTGCAGAACCTCCAAAGGAGACAGCAGGTGATAACGCCTCCCAAGTCACTGCAGGGGTAGTGCCAGTGCCTTTCTGGTTGTCTGTGAGACCAGACATTTCCTGTAAGCACCAACAAAGAGGCAGCTGCATGGTTGGTGCCTAATGTCATTGAGAGTATCTTCTTGCCAGAAAAGTGTTTGATGCCAGTTCAAGGAGATCAGCTTCTTCAGAAGTGACGTGTGTAGGTACCAGCTCTCAGATTGGCAATGGCAGCTTGATGGAAACATGCTCAGTTCCTGTGCATTTGAAATTCCTGCTAAGTTACAGGCATTTGCAAATTACATCAATAAGCAGTATGATATGGATGAGTTGTTTAGAAAAACATTTGCCAGGTTTCTTTGAAGATGTTCTTAATACCCCACGCTTTGAAGATGCAAGTTTCTGCTAGTAAATCAAGGGCTTAAATTCTTCATTATAATATTAGAAACAAATTTGCAAAAAGAGAAATAGAGCAAATTACATCAGGAACACTTCAGTAACTATTATTAAGGACCTTTCAGGTATAAATTAGCTGCGGAAGCCAAGAAGCAGTTCAGCACTGAGCTCCCTTCCAGGACGCTCTTCCCAGGAACACCCAGGGAGCTCCTGGCTATTGCCAAGTGGTAATGAAGCATCAAGCTTCACTGAACTTCCGGTGTAACTTACTGCACTGCACTTTTGTTCATATGGTGCTTGTTAGTAAACAAATGAAACATTTGTTAAACCTGTTTGGTATTAATTTGGGACATGCAAAAAGTTCCTTGGAATGTTAATTTCCTATTTTTGGTTTCCTTTCCTGTCTAGGAAGGTAATTGAAGTGCAATTCTACCCAGTTATCCTGCATGATAAACTTCTTTTTTAAAAACTTGATGGCTTTCCAGCGTCATACAGACCATTTATGTTAAAAGTCAGTACTCTAAGAAGGTGTGAGGGAGTGGCAATTACGAGCCTCCACGTTCAATTCTGAGGTGTTGCCTTTGGTCAAGGAAAGTTCTGTACTGAGAATGAATGCAGATAATTAGCGCAATTTCTTTTCTGTCATCCAGAAGAGCAGATACCAAAGTATTCATCTGGTTAACACTTTACCACCTCTTAATTGTATATGTATATGTATGGTATTCAGCCTCAGCTTTAAAGAAAGCAGGGAAATAGCATCACACAGTTTTTTAATCACTTTACCATGCCTATACACTTATCATGATATAGTTGTTTTCATGGGTGATTTCCTTCTTGACATACTCTCTTCCTATAAAGAACTCTGTGAATTTAGTATGAATAAATTAGCTTCACCACCCTGCACCCTCTATAAGCGTTTCTTGGGGTTGTGATGTTTTTGTGGGGTTTTTTGGGGGGGAGTTGGATAAATGGCATCCCTACAGAACAGAATTAAGGTGTTTCTATTCTGTCAGCTGAACAGACAGATTTAATGTCAAACTTGGTCTCTAAATTTCTGTACTTTCCAAAGGCTGCTATTTACAGTGACAGAATCTTCATCCTTTTCCCCACACCCCTACACCCCCCCACCTCCTTTCTTAAACTGTGGTTATGGTCTCTCAACCTTAAATCTAATTCAGATGTCTTCCTTTTGTTTGGAGAATGGTGCTATATTAGAAATGCATCTGATGCGGATATTATGAAAGCTAAAGGGTTGAGGAGAGGAAGGGGGGCAAAGTGTGTGTATATGTCATTACAGTCATTTACCAAATGCTTTGCTTTGAAAGTCTAAACCGTATTCAAATGTAGGTTGTGTAGTCTTCTTTTGATTTTTCCAAGATCTTATCCTCTAAGTTTTCTACTGTAGAAATAGTGACTCCCAAAAGAAGTGTAAAATAGCCTTGTGTGTGTATAGGAATTAATTTCTTTCCATTTAAACTAGTTGTCTTTAGAAGTTAGAAGTGCCCAATACACTTTATTAGATCACTGAGAAGCTAGGCACTGGTTATTCTGTATTTGAGAAGAGGAAAAAAAAAAAAACTTTTATTAAAGCCCTGTCTTGTTGGCTTTGTGTGGCTTAGCAGGTAAAACTATTCTTGGTAGTATATGAAGACCTCTTGAGGAGGAAGGGTTCACAGGTCTGTGTCACATGTCTGTGGGCTGTTGAGCTGCCTTTGATCTAGCAGCTAGAGCTGAATTTTGTTTGGTGGGCTTTCACAGTTCCCCAAGGATTGTGTATTTTGAAACGTTCATTGCAATAGCTTACACTGCAGTCCGTGCAGCATTTTGTGGACTCTTGAGGTGGAGGTTTGCAGAAATCACACTTAATAGCAATGGCTGCCCTGGCTGCCTGTCTGTATCTTTCCACAGTGGTTTCCAAAGTAAAGCTGAGAAATAAGCCATTGATGCCATGTTCTCCAAGGTCAATATCCCACTGGCAACCCAAACAAGGAAATAGACTCGATCTAGAAGTCACTGAATTGCCTTTTCTACCTGATCTAGTAATCCTGTCAATTCTGTCCATGCTAGAAAAGATTCTAATTCAAGGGCTACTCTGATTAGAGGATTTGGAGCCTCCATCAACAGTAGTGTCTTCAAATGCAAAGAGTATTTCTTTCACGCATTTATGACACACGTTGTGCTGGCAGGGAAGGATCAGTGGATGGGTAAATAATTCCTTGCATTCTGGGCAGATGAGCTCTCTTTCGATCCCCTTAATGGTAACCGGGCTCTTCAGCCGGCAGCCCTCCGTCCCCGCATGCTTATATCGTAATGTGCCTTACGTTTCTGTAAGAGTGTTGCTGTCTGGTTTGGGAAGTAGGAAAAGGACAAAAGATATAAAAGCTTGCACTTTCATGGTTTAAATCCGTTTTTAAATATTTTCTCGGGCAGCTACTTGCTTTATATTGAATTTAAACCACTTGGATTTTTATTTCCTAATTAATCTTGGTGCATTTCTTTCAGTTTTTAGGCTATTGCAGTGCTACTCTATAAGTACCCAAATTGCACTGCGGCATAGTTGCAGCACCACAAAATGCAGTTATTCCTGTTTTTTTGTCTGCGTGATGTATTAGGTTATTTTTTATTTGTTCATCTTTCTTGTCCTCACATCTACCTACATGGGGCTCTGCTCATATTCATCTTGGGGATTTCTTGTTCTAAGACAGTTATTCTTTACACCATTCTCACTATATCCTAGGACATGGGTATCTTCAGGTAGTGAGGTGGAGACAGGGAGAAACTGTGGTTTAAGTACTCCAGCTCTCTTTAGCTGACAGAGTATGTTTTGAAGAGTTTTTCCTTGTGCTGCATGTTGAAGCAGACATCAGGCTTGTCTGTGTTTCAAGGATGGACAAATAAGTAGGGAACTGTAGTTCTTTTTCTGACCCTTCTTCCCACTTAACCAAGCAGAAATTCTATAGCAAGGAGAATCTCACCCATTATTTTGAATAGTAATGTTAATTGTACCTCATCCATTACCTAATCAGGTCTTGCTTTATTTTGCTCAGTCTGAATTATCATTCACATTTGGTTAACCCAGGAATCCAGAGTAGTGACATTAAATACTTGGTTAATTTGAAGATCTTAAGATTCAGCAAACCAGCCTTTAAATATCAATAACAGAATGTTGGAGTGGCTGCAGCATTCTTCCAGCATTGTATAATTTTTATAGACTTGATTCCTCATATTAATGCTTTTTTTGGTATATTTCTTCCCATTTGTTCCCACCAGAAATTTCAAGTTGAAATAGAGTGAGCAATATTTCCAAGGACTTCAAATAGTAGGGAAATAGAACCATTTTACAAGAAGGTTTTGACACACACACCCATTTGTATCCAAAAGAAAAACATATTTGCAGTTAAATAACAGTGAATATCCTTCAGTTCTGAAAAGTTCTTTCACTCTACCTGTCAAAAGCCCTTTTGGTAACCAGCAACCCTTCCATGATATACAGTCTATCTCCCACTTCCTCTGTCAAACGACATGATTTTACATTTGCATTTATTTTCTCATAGTTAATATGGTATTAAAGCTATCTACTGTACTTTAGCATGGCACTTAAATGCAAAGTGGGGTTATAAAATTAGGTGACTGTTCTTGCAGTGATTGGTCTGCCTTTTAAATCCTTCCAGTGTGTCCATTCTCTGTGGTGTCTCATTGCCTTTCTGGGAGTCTCCGTCTGTCAAAGAACTGATCGTTTTAAGAGATGGATTGCAAAAGTTTGTTTTTCTCCATTTCCTGAAATGCTGCCTGTTAGGTTGGACCTACCTGGTCTTGGTAGGCTTTACAGAACTTAGGTGGCAACCCATCATCACCTGGCATTTTGCCAGTCCCGAGGGACTTGATAGCTTCACTGGTTGTCATCTTGTGAAATGCTTTTCACTTCATTGGTCATAGCTGCTATGTCGTGTCCATTCTGGCAGATACGCTGGCAGGTTAATTATCATCAGATGTATATGATCTGGGGGGCAAAAAACCCTTGTAAACTGCTGACTGTATGAAGAGTTTCAACAAATAATTTCTAATCTGCAAGTGAAATACTTTTGCTGGCCTCGTGGGGTTTGTGCTGAGCCAACAATAATTTTCTTGCTTGCTTCTCACACTAGCTCTACTTAGTATATGTCAGAAAGTTGTGGTAAAATGATAGAGTGAGTTAATACTTGGTCCTTGCAGAGTGCTATGGTAGTGTATTTGGCGTCTCTCTTTTTTAACATTAAATGCTCTACGGATGTCTGAAATTCCCAAGTATTCTTTCTTCAGCAGTCTTAGAGCTGTCTCTTTGCAATGAATATTGTGTCCCACTTACGAACATACAAGTTGCTGAAGTTTGAACAGTGGAAGCTAGGTGGAAGTTAAAGGCCACTGTACACAAAATGTAGTCTGGATTGAAACTAGGAATCTTTAACATGACAAACCTGCAGATCCCAATGTATATGTGAAGTAGCCCAGCCAAGTCCAGTCCGTTTTGGCACACAAGCTCATCGCCTGCCTTTCTCCTTCCTTCCAGCACTTGTTTTCTCCTCTTCAGCTGGCTGTTGGGAAGTGCTGTGGCCTGTTCAGAAGAGCTGCCACGGTGATTCAGCCATGGGGTGCACGTGAGGCGTGCATGCAGCAGGAGATGGCCCCTGTGCTGTCATTTGGCTACGTGTTACTCATAAATATCACATCTATTTCACTCCATGGTTTGTATGTGTGTGTGGAGAGAGGTAGCTGGTTAAGTAAAAAAAACCTGAGTAATTCAAATCTCTTTTGGACTCACCACCAATGTAAAATGGGTATAACAGTGCAAATTAACAAAACTATTAGCATGAGAGAGGCTGAGATCTCAATCAAGCCCTGAAGCCCACCATTTACTCGTGGCTAATGACTTTGCATGTCGTCAGTTTTGAATACCTGAGCAGTTGACAGGTGTCCTAATATTTTTGTTTAATACGGTTGGCTTGGTCCATATGTGAATGTATAGATGAAAGAGATTTTATCTATGACTACTTTATCAGGTGAGGCCATATCTGGAGTTCTGTGTCCAGTTCTTGGCTTCCCAGCACAGGAGAGACGTGGGCATACCGGAGACTCAAGTTGAGCAAAGAGCCACAAAGACAATGAGACTGGAGCATCTCTCCTATGAGGAAAGGCTGAGAGCTGGGACTTCTGAGCCTGGAGAAGAGAAGGTTCAGGGTCATAATCTTAGCAATATCTGTAAATACCTGGAGAGAGGGTGCAAAGAGGATGGAGCCAGGCTTTTTTCAGTGGTGCCCAGTGACAGGACCAGAGGCAGTGGGCACAAACTGAAACATAGGAGGTTCCCTCTGAACATTGGGAAAGACTTTTTACTGTGAGGGTGACTGAGCACTGGCACAGGTTGCTCAGGGAGGCTGTGGAGTCTCCATCCTTGGAGATTTTCAGAAGCTGCATGAAAATAATCGTGGGCAACTGGCTCTGGGTGGGGGTGGCCCTGCTTGAGCAGGGCATTGGAGCAGACGACTTCTCGAGTTCCCTTCAACCTCAACCACTCTGTAAGTCTGTGATCCATGGGATGTGACATGCTGGGATGCACAATAATTACATTATGTTTACTCAGTTAGCCAGAAATTCACATTTTTTGATTTTGTACCTGAAGTTTAAGTCCACACTTAAAAGTACTAATGTCTTCTGGTTTTTGTTTCCATGCAGTGTCTGTAGCTCATGTACTTACAGTAACACAGTCAAGTTGATACATAGTATGGGTCTGAATAAAGGTGAAGGAATGTAGAAATTAAATCAAAACAACCTTTTATTTACAATAAGTAGCCTCCTTTTAATAGGAGCAGCTTTACTGCTGCTATTAAGCTTTTGAATTCTCTGTTTTGTCTATATGATTGTTTTGCTGCCTTTCATTATAATTAATTGGGTAGATGAGTTTTCATTTAGAAAACAGTGGAATTTTTTCACATTAAGCCAATAGCAAGGGAATGCTGCAGAAAATCACTAGAGCCTCAGCATACAACCTTGTTTTGGTTTTAGGATAGAGTATGTGGAATTACACACAGCTGCAAGAAGAGTCTGAGAAGAGTCTCAGACAAATTAGAATTTTTTTGAAACATCTGCTGTTTCTATCCACCTTCTCATCTAGCTAAAATTCAGTTTCGTGTTTCAACTACTGCCATGTACTTTTCTTTTGCCCTGACAAATGCAGTCTTGCTCATATCCATGGCAAATGCTCCTGCAAAGATTGTTGTCCCAGCTTGTCACTGAAGTTGGTGATGAATGTTGGCATCACTGGTTGATCAGAGACAGGAGCTGATATTTTGGTGAGAAATGAGATATGATAGGTAGGAAATGAATAGGTCTTGAAAGCAAAGGCAAGCAATATATGTGCTAGAGATTTTGTTACAGAGGAAGGGGAATTGGTGGAAGGATTAGAAGAAGAGTGACAGGGGCAAACTTTCCTTAGCTTCTGTGCTTTCAACGCTGATGCTCTTCCCTGAAAGCTCCTGTAAACATCCTCCAGGCTCTCACGGTATCCTTCTTGGAAGTCTCCCTTGCTGTTGTGTCTGCAGAAACTTGGCAATCATGAGGTTAGGGGTTTGTTCTGACTTACACCACCCGATGGTTTCCTTGCACACTTGCTCTCTTCTAATATTCATCTGCTTGTACCTTCTTGTAGACTGCAGGGCTCATGCAGCTGGAGAAGGGAGCCTTTGCTAGCAGCCCTCTCTGCAACAAGGTTTATTCATCAGACTTTGCATACTGGAACTGTTAACCCCTATCTAAGAAGCAACCCTTCCAATCCTTTGCCTAAATGTTTACCTAGTGACCCAGCCTTAAAATTAACTAGATGGCCTCTTACATAAATCTTGCCCCAGTCCAACAGTCCCTACCAACCCTTTGCTTGGCAATTTGTTGTAAAATCTGGACCTCCTTTTCTGATTAGTCTCTGCAGCCTTGTCCTTAGCCATAACCCCTGCAGTACAGCCATCTGTCTAGCTTGATGATACTTTTTTCCTTGTAAATCCCTCTCCATCCCTAGTGGGTCATGTAAATCATTTAGCACACTGCTTGTTGTACAGTTCTTTCATAAGCATATAAAAGGAAGACAAAAGATGGAGATTCCAGTACACAGCAGAGTCAATGGATGCAGGAGGAGGGGGTATGCAATTAGGCAGTATGAATAGGTTATAGATAAGGAATACTGGTGTCTTGCACCTGGAGAAAGACAGTCAAATCTCAAATATCTCTGCAGCAGATTAAGAGGAATTGGGAATAGTAGAGCTTTCTTCCCCTTCAGAGCCACGTTTGGCTTGAAAAGATTTTTTTTAGCTCACAGGCATCACTATATAGGAATAGCTGTACTCTTTTCCAGATTATTTCAACAGTGCGGTCACTTGTCATCAGCACTGAGCTGGCTCATATGCCCTGGTGGCCATTGGGCTGACTGCATGCAGAAGGACATGGGTGTTAGTGTACTGAACTCCTTGAGCCCTGGTGCCTTGAAGGCACAGTAGCTCAGCTCAGGGCTGGCCTCCAGTGCCTGAACTGAGCCGCCCTCTCCCTCAGTTTGCACCATAGTGTCACAAAGGGCTTACACTGAGCAGGAGCTGATAAGCCCTGATAGCCCAGCATGATCTCGGTGGTGTGCCCCACCTTCCTACTATGAATTTGGTGAGGCTTTTTTTAGTGGGTGCCCGGGCCATGGGCTGTCGTGCTCCTGCTGTGAGCTTGTCCCATCACTGGATAGGTGATGAGCACTTGTTTCTCTTTCATTCAGTGCAGCTGCGACTGGTCCTGTGTTGGTCTTACAGAGATGACCAGTCTTCCTGGAACATCCTTGGCACAGCCAAATAGCTGGATGAGAGGGAAAATGCCCCCTAATTGTCTGTAAGTGAACCATTCCAGTTTTAGAGGAATGTTTAAGGGGAAAAAAAAAAATAAAAATTAAGTGTTCCATATTAAGTTTCAGCTTGATTGCTCATCATGATTGGCTTAAACCCAGAAGTCTAATGCTTAATATTCTTCCTGAATCTTTAACTGTTGTAACTCTGGACAACCTTCTGATCTGTACAGATGTCATCATACGCTTTGTGAAATTCTTACCCTCAGCAGTGTCTAACAGCCAATTCTACTGTCATTTGCATATTGCAGGGAATATTGGGTTTTTTTAACGAAAGTAGCCAACACTGTTTCTCAAGGCCTGGTAAGCCCCATGGTTTAGATTTGATCGAGTTGTAAATTGCTCAATGTCAGCATTTGTAGGGACCACAGAGTTGTAGAATGGCATGGCTCTGTGCATGCAGAATAAAGCTACGTGCTTACATGGTATTTTTTATGCCTGAAACAGTGAACAAATAGTAATACTCACAACATATGGAAGGGCAGGAGACTCCTTTGTTTTGAATGTGTGAAGCTGAGGAAGGGGTGGGGGGAATTAGCAGAACGTGGAAGAGAGTTCCACCTTTCAGCTAGAGTTTTGGTCTGTTAAATGATGTGGCCAGATTTCAAGTCAGAGGACTGTTCTAAATCATGCAAAATACCTGAATCAAGCTATTTCACAGAGGATTGTTGCTAATTGTTAATGACCTATTGAATATTTTAGATGAACAAAAGTACATGGTTGGAAGTAAAATTGACTGAAAGGGCTAAATCAAGAAAAAGTCCCTTACCCTGAATGCAGAAGTTCACCTAAGATGTTAGGGACATCCTATTTGATGTTTGAAATTAATCAACACAGGAGACAGCACGCTCAGCTTTGTTATAGAAGAAAAGCATTGGTGTAGATGTTCCTCCTAACTTCCATGATTCTGTAGCAACTATGACACACTCAGTTATTTTTGGTTTAAAATGTTGCAAACACTAAGACGTGAAAGATTTTTGTTGATGGCATAACATGGAATGGAATAAAATCTGTTGCATCAGAGAGGTGCTAGTATATATAGTATGCATGGATGTTAACCTAAACTATATATGGCATAAGGTCTCCTCTTACTAGACAATTGTACCATTGTCTAGGATATGCTAAAATTCCTTTGATACTTTACTGACAAAATTGAACCTTTTGTCAACTACAGTTACAATTATGCTGAAGAATTAATTTTATACCATTATCTTTTAAGTTACGGCATGCTTAATTTTGTCTGTGTAGCTCAGAATAAAAGATATTGCAGATGTGTTATGGGAGCTGAAGCTGTGTGCTGAGTTAGGACATGATCCATTCCTGGGAAGCATGGCTGGGTCCTGTGGGAAGTCTAGGAAACAGGATAGTCCTTAAATACTCCTTTGACTTGAGCCTAATTTTCATAGACAGCATATGTTTTACTGAGCATTTTGGAGGACTTTGCACTTGAGATACAGTTTTCCTTATTTGATACTCCGGTGAATATTGAGGAACCTTTTATCTTTTGCTTCCTGGCTGAATGCAACTTTAGATGATGCTGTGAATAGAGTGCGTGCCAATCTGTAATGAAATTTCCAAGTACAGTTTATGTCAGGCAGAGGGCTTTGACCTTCCTGTTTTGTTTTTGTAGGAGATGTGCAACAGCAGAGTCTAATCTTCCTCTTTCTAAAGTCAGAGCTTGTTTGGTGAGGTTTTCAAAATATTCCAATCTGATAAATCTATCTGACAAGATTTATGAACCCGTTAATATTCCTTAAATTAACTTAAGACATCCAATCATCTTGAGAATTATGCTTACACAATATCATGTTGGCCATTAATTTGATTTCATATCTAGCTACACACAGTCTTTGAAAAGTTTTATGCAACACATGCATTTGTATACTTTTATCTGTAGTATTGAGCTACTGAACTGAAAATTGTTCTCAGCATTATCTCTTCTTGGTAGGGCCCAACATGTCTGTACATACTGTGTGTGACTGCACTATGTTCTGTCCTACCTCTGCTTCATCTTTCCTTTTCTGTTGCACAGGACAGAACTGTGACTCTTCGGGAAATATTAAAGAGGGTAGAGCATTCCTCTGAGGACTGTTGTGCATGTAGAGATGCTGGCAACTGTCAGCTTCAAATAGTATATATACAGTCTTTTAGTAGACATATACTAACCACCAACAAACTGCAGATTCTGTAAACCAGGGAGTAATATTTATCTGGTATGTTCCAAGTAAGCTTTAATTAAAGTCCTTGAGTGAAAAATACTTTGATACACACACAGACTTACCCGTTTTGCTGTTAAATGTTTACATTTATATGCAAGGCTTCACTGTGGTAGTATATATCTCAGCAGGCACCTACAAATACATTGCATGCAGTGATTTATCAGCCTATACAGTGTTATTGCATAAGTGTACACTATGCAAGTAACACATCAGCCTGACTTAAGAGCTTAAGCCTGGCACCATCCCAGTTCTTCCAAGTGGCTACAGAGTCCAGTAAACTAACAATGTATCTGTGTCTCCACAGCAGAAAGTTCTCTGTCCTTGATCAGTGACTGACTTGAATCAGTTGCTAGTGAAGCAAAAACATCTTTCAACAGCATTACTAAGCTGCACTTGAACAGCAGATGCATCTCTGCAGCCTGGGCAAACCACCCGTCAAGTCTGCAGAAGCTGCTGCAAGCCATTGCATTTGCAACCTTCCCTCCTGCCCTGACGATCTCAGCTCTTGGAGGACGATGGTGTATGACCTGTGACAAGGATGGCCCAAAGTGAAAACGTCCACCAAAGCTTCAGAAATAGTTAGCAACAGCAGTACAAGGCAGTAGCTTTGTTTTGTAGGGGCATGAGCCCTTCTTAACTGAGCTGTCCTGCTTTGCTCGCTGCTGGACAGGCATATGGAAGGTCGGATTAAATTCCACTGCTCCTTCCTGCTCTCTTCTCCCTACTGAAGTCAGTGGACCATGCTGCTGGGTGTGGGGCTGACATCCACATACGTCCATGGCCTCGTTTTAAGGACAGTATCTGTGTTTCCCTCTTAGCCATTTAAGTGTGTGGTCACTTTGATGAGGAAGACTGGGCTTGCTAACCGTCTGCTTTGTGGTCATTGTCTAGAGGTGTGCTGGGCCAGTGAAACTGGCTTTTTGAAAGCCTAATGCAGTTTTAATGACAGCTGTACTCCATTCCCTGAAGTTTTTCTGGTTTTTTTCTGTTTGTTTTTAGTGTCTGTAGAACAGATTTTAAACTAAATGAACAAAAGCGGTGCAGAGCTTAGCAGGTCTGGGAGGATCCTGGGTATATCAAAACCAAATGGGAACCAAGACTTTTACCAAAACCTAGAAAAATACGGACTGCAAGTCTCCCGTGAGTTGCCTGGCTGGCTTTCTACCTCCAAATTATTTCCATACAGCAAGTTTAGCAGGGATGGACCCAACAGGCATTGGTTGGGAGTCTCCAGGATTTCTTTGTATGATTGTAACTATTGTATTTTCCGTCTTGGATAGAAAAAGTGTGCTTTTTATTGTTAACAGTATTTGGCATGATATCAGCTTTAAAGAGAAGCTTCTTCAGAGAGAACCAGACTATGGAAAGAATATACCTGTCTGTGTCTAACAGAGGTAGACAGGCCCCCTTCCTGCAGGAAAAACACTTGTTTCCATTTTTCTGTGGTGATTTGCCAAGTGGTCTGGATGGGAAGAACTTCTCTGCCCTGTTCTTTGCTCCCATCTCTGGTGTGGCTCTGGCCAGCAGGCTCAGCTGCTCTCTTGGCTGAAGATGCTCCGCTGCTCATGGCAATGATACCCTGACAAAACACGGTTGACTCAAATCAGACCAGCCTCCTCCCTGAAAAAGAAAACTTTCAAGTGAGAAATAAGTCTGATCACTTTAATCTCTTTATGTCTTCCTCTGTGCCTTCCCTTTTAAATTAAAGCACACAATCTTGATCTTCTGTCTTACTTGGAAATGGAAATCTGAAGGAGTGGTGGGGGGGAGTGGAGAAATAATGATGAAGGAAGAGATAAATGTAGCAAAGGTGGAAGTGATAGTTTATTCATGGTGTTACATCTCTGTTATCTTGATCTGGCCTACTTGAAGACTGGGTTTTTTCCCATCCGAGCTCCTTTGATGAGTGTTGATGGTTCTCTCCCACTGCTGTGGCTGTGGCCGTGGCCCGATCCTCTCGCCCCATTTCCCTCACAGTCAACATCCACAGGATGTATATTATAATCCGTGTGGATGGAAGTAGAAGCAGCAAAAAATAACCTTCCCTGGCATGGTAGGCAAACCATCCATCTGTTTTCCACCAGCTCCCACATCTCCTGTTTCTGAAGATACTGCACCTATTTTGCAGCTGACTGCCAGGCTCCAGCTATCATGCTGGAATCAACAACCCAGAGATTCTCTTCTACTTCTTATTACCTTTCCTTCCAGGAGCAGTTCCATAAGCCCAACATATTTCTGGAAATCTGCTGGCTTTGATTATTACCTTTGATTTAGAGAAGTATGAGATTTGTTTTATTTCATTTTGTTTTGTAGAGAGACTTTCAAAGGCAAGGCAATGTGGAGATAGCTTTCCATTCTTGCTGCCAATTTTCTCATGCTGTTGAGGATTTATTTAGGCTTTGTTTTGAGGCAGAGTTGGTTGGGGGTTTTTTCACCTCTCTGGTATGGCTAACACCAACTATTAAAATTGTGAGCCAATCTGTTAAAATCATGATTAGTTTAAAGATCACGAGCCTTTAATAAACAGGTTATTTTCTTGAGGCTTTGCAGCCTACTTGGGCTTTTCAGGCTTTTCTGTGTAACCTGCTGGAGGCCTTCTGTAATGGAAGCAGATTCCAAGGTAATCAGTTGTTTTTAAAAGCTATGACTTTAAATAGAACTTCGTGAGACTTGAAATAAAATTGCAAGGGTTGGCAATGCCGAGTCTCTTATTCTAGAAGCTTTACAGTATTTTAAGTGCTTCTGTGAGACATTTAGAGCAGCACTTCCCCCTCCGGCCCCCAGATGCCTCATTTGAAGCAGTTCATGCAGCTTGCAACATGGCTCTGTCAGGGTTCACAGAGACTCCAGCTTCTTTCCTATGTGACCCAGACGTTCTGTCCCCTGAAATGTGCCAGACAGACAAGAGGTTACTTTGAGAAATAGTTTGCACTTTTCCCAGACTCTGCTGCTCAGCTTCTTTTACAAATATATAGCTGAGGTAATGTCACTGTAGATAGTTATTTGTACATTTTTTCCAAAAGCTGAATGTTTAAGCTAAGAAATTCAAGAAATTCTGTTGCAAATTCATTTTTCAGGTTTCCTTCTGTCTCTGCTTTAGGAGCATTAATTAGGACTGTTTGACAGCATAAAGAGTCTTTTGACTGAAGCAGAACCAAAGGACTTCCTCGGCAGTGTACAAAGAATTTGCTTGAAGGTCTTCTGACAGCAGCAAAGCAGGGTTTTTTGTTGTTGGTTTTTTTTGGATTTTTTGGTTGTTTTTTTTTTTTTTTTTGCAGGTGAGCATGGTTGTGTTTCCCCTCACTTGCATTGAGAATAGTGTTAGTTACTAGGCAAATGCCGTAAAAAATCATGCTGTTCTGTTCTAAGGCACCTTTTTACCCCCCAATGGAATTGTAACATAATACTTTCTTTCCAGGTATCTTTGTCCGAGTTGCAATGTAACAATAGTGATTGCACTCTTCATTAGTCTTCACATGAGGTTTTCAGACTTAAACATTTACAGTAGTACAAGGTATTCTGCTGTAGTTCATTATGATGTCCTTTAGGAAGCTTGGGTTTGAGTCAAGAGTAGTTGAGCCTACAGAAAACTGATGAAAACTAAGACAACATAAGAGTTGCAGTGAAGTGCCTACCAGAACATTTTTTTTTCCTAGATGGTGGTGGAACTGGAAATGAATCAGTTTATTCCCAGTTTGTTGGATCTTCTGTAACACCCACCACCACCACCACCTTCAGGAGCCTCACATGGAGAGTTGCTGCCCGTCCCAAAGTCCGTGTCTCATACTTGCTTGGTGGAGTTTCTGCTTTGCGCAGGTACTTACAGGTGTCAGCAAAGGCGAGCAGAGACTGCTCTGTAGCCTAACAGATGCACTCGGGGAGGCCCAAGGTCAAGTATTTTCTTCAAAGCTGGCAGAGGTAGTTTTCCATACTCTAGGTAAGTGTTCTCTGTTTTGGAAGGAGTTTTCATTTAGCTTTCTTTTATCATCCTTCCCCCTCCCCCCTATCATTTACTTCTGCTTAAAGGAAGAACATTTAGCATTCCTATTTCTTTCTGGGTTTGATAGTCATTTATTGTTATTGAAAATTTAGCACCTTTTACATGCTCTGCAATTAGAAATAGCAACAGAAACTCTCTGGAAACCAGAGCACTGTGCAATAGTAGAAACGGTGAAACAAGGCAAGGTTGAAGCGACAACAAGTCATAAAATGGCTGAGCAACCTGTGTGCTGTACAGCTGCACGGAAGCCTTCAGTCTGCCTCAGAGTGTTGAAATGAAAAAAAAAACGAAAAAACCAAACCCAAAACGGAAAGTGAGGAATGTAGCAAGGGCAGGAAACAGAGATAGAAAGCGAAGTGACTTTCTCACAAACTGCCTAAGCATTAATGCCAGAACCTCCCTACCCGATCCAACCACCCTGACTTTAATCCTGCCCTAAGTCCTGTGCCATACCCAAGAGCTGTATACTTAAACTGAAAAGTATATTTGCACACAGCCAAAACCGTGATCTTCCCAGTGACACAGCACACCGCATAAACTGATGTCTCCTTTGTTAGTCATTTCTTGTGTACATTTGATGGGATGGTCCTGGCTGAAATACAGTGCTAATGCCTTCTCAGTGACTCCTGCTTACCCCAGCTGGATGTGGAGTTGAAATGGGAGGCAGATGTACACCAGCTCTTCCCCTATATATTCTGTTTTTTCAGAATTTTAATTTAAGACACATTTGGAATGAATGTGAGACATTCAGTACCAGCAACAGTAAAGACCCGACTTCAGTCTCACATAACCAGAGACTTTGGTAAACTGGTCTCAGGGGCAAGGAGGCATTGGGGCTTGCATCACCAGCTCTTTCGACTTGCATCAATTCTCTCCAGGATATGGCCCCTTAAGGACTCTTCTTCCAAGCGCTGGATTATATGTTTACCAAAGACTGTCACTTTTAGTCAAGATGGGGGAGGCTGTAATTGGTTTCATTTTATACAAATTCAGTGTAACTCTGATGAATTGCAAATTTGTTGAAGCATCAGGTACCCTGATGCTGTAACGAAACATAATTTGATTTTTAACTCAAGTTTCATTCAAGAACACATTTTTTTTAATATTTCAGGTTGATTTTTCTGTCTATTTGTTTAGCTTTTAAGTTGGAAGCTGCCTCAGCATATTATATGTCCTGCTGTAGTGGCACTTTTTGGCTAAGCTCACGGGAAGTTTTAGAGTTTGCTGCCTCCTGAGAGCGTAACTCAGTAAGACAGTGGTTTTGTTGGCAAAGTCAATGCAAGAGCCTTCTGGCTCTGTGCATCTGCCTGCCATCACCAAGGTTTTGGCAGTATGACTGTTGGCAGGGCTGAACTGCTGAGCTATCAGTGAAAATATCTCTGTGGAAAAACAACTCTACAGGAAAAAAAGGTACTGGATATTGTTACACTGGATCAATTCTGCGATGTAGGATGGTGGCACAGACAGTTGAGGTGGCTAGCTGTGGTGTGAGTCCAGGTGAGTGGGACCCTTTAAACCTCAGCTCAGTGCCGTAGCCAGCAATTTGTCAAATGTTTCAGCACTAACGGTGGGAGTGTATTATGGAAATACCATAAGCCAACCAAGACACAATTACAGGCTTCTGTGATTTCCATCAGTTGTCAAGTATTCCCCAAGTTAAAGTTTTCATGTTAAAATAAGTAAATGTTAAATTAATCAGAGTGATTACTGCATCGTTTTCAGAAAGACGGTTAGCTGCTGGTATTTGTAGATCACTGATTCATCTTGGAGATGCAATGTAGCAGGGAGTGTGGATACATCCCTTGGAAAAAGAGGCATTTCGGCTGTGTCCTTTAAAGCCTTTCTTCCCTTCAGATACACTCATGACAAAAACACTTTCTGAAAGATACTCAGTGGTGGTTGAAAGCAGAAGATGCGTTTATGCTGCAGGTTGTTAGATGTATTTACAGCCTTTTTGGGGAGCTCAGTGGGAACTGTGCTATGGTTATTTATTGGTCTGCTTCAACAGCTGCTGGTTGAAATTGAAGAAAATCTATTGCCATGATTTGCAAAAACATTATAGATTGCTTGTGTTGCGATGAGTTATGAGAGGCAATTTGAGTGAAACCCAACACATGTTGGTAGCTGTAGTATGTCAGGAGAAAACACGTAGTTTGCAATATTCAGATAATCAATATGAATGGATCTGCAGTTTCTTCACATATAAAAGTAGTCTTGTTTGCACTGATTTCTCAATTTCCTTTGTGATTTCTCAGGCCTGGCCAAAGGGACTGAAGATTCTGGTTTCAAATTTGAGTCAGTGGTGGTGACTTCAGATGGTGCCTTCCAGCCACTCTTTGCTGCCCTGAGCTGTGCAAACACAGGTGTTTCCAGGAACTTATCTGGCAGAAAAATAATTTGGAAAAAGAGCAAAGAGCATTAGAGCAAGTTACTGATCGATCCATGTACCCAGTAGTTTAAGCATGCACTTCCGCAGATTCCCATTCTTCTGGCAGCATGCAGTTCTTTGTCAATTCTTTCAGGTTCACCTTTGAAAGAAAGGGATGAAGTTGGCAAAAAAAAGATTTTTATGTGAGTCCCTCTGACTGCAGGCAGTATGCAATATGGGAAGCCCCATGAAAATAGAAAAACCTGTTCGTGAATGCCCGTTTATATTCCCTCACTGCAGCAGTGATCCTTTGGCGCTTTGTCCACAACTTTTCTGTTCACTGGGAGCATTGCCACTGGGAACCTTGCTCTCTGCTTTTTGATTTCTCTCCTGTGAAGTGGCCAGAGAGGTGACGAGCACCTTCAGGTGACTGGTTGCTTGCCCAGCACAGACTTGGTGTCTGAACTAGAAAGAGTAGTTTGCCAGTAAATCTTTCCTGTGGGTATGCTCATCTGAAAGGAGAGTCCTTGCAGTTATTGAGAGTTGCAACTGTTGTCACATCCAGGACGTTCCTACTCAGTCTGGTGACTGTAGTGCCAAGGTCATGGCGCACAGCGTTTCTGAAAAATGAAGACTGTTGAATAAATAAAAGTACATTAACAAGAAGTAGAATTTGTAGATCATACAGACAGCTAGCCAGATTACAATGTGTGTGAGAATGTGTGTGTAATTATGTTGTTTCAAAAGATGAGCTAGCTCTGTAGGGCAGGGACTTTCCTTGTATGCTATTTAATTTTATTCACCACATTAAAAAAATGTAATGTTGGAATTCAGTCAGTGTCTTCAGTGATATTTTAGTTTTCCATTGCATTTAAGGATAAAGTTGGACTACGGAAGTCTTTTTCTGCTGTGTTTGGTACTGATCCTTGTCAGCAGGATACTGTGTTTGGTTTTAGCTCCCTCACTTCATGAGAGACAGAACTGAAGCAGAAAAAGTTCTGAATGATAAGGAATTTCAAATAGGTAAGCACAAAGAAAAGATTGAAAAAATTGGCTTGCTTGGTCTACAGAAAAGGAGACCAGAAGGGACGTAAGTCTTTGATAAGCAAAGTGTCAGTATTTAAGGGACAGTGATCAATGGCTCGCCATAATTTCCAGAGGAAGCAATCAATCTTAGGTGCCACAGAGGTGATTTAGGCTAGAAGTCTGTAAGACCTTTCTGTTGCTGAGATGGTTAAACATCACCAGTGGCTACCTGAGGCTTACTCAATGCAGTGTCCTCACTAGAGGTGAGAACAGCTTAGGTAATCGTCAGTCATAGGCAATCTGCATGCACTTGATCCTACCTTAAAGCAGGAGGTTAGACTAGTTAATCTCTAAATTCTTCAGCCCCATATTTCTGTGTTTTTATGCATGAATAAAAACCCCTACAGCACCCTGTGGCTAAAACAGAGGAGTTTGTTAGATCACTGTCTGCTTTCCACGTCTAATTTTATCTTTGTCTGCGCTTGGTCTTGCTCTATCTCCGGCCACATGTTCTAGCGTACTTCCTTGTGACAGTTCTCCTACAGCTGTGTGGTGACCTAGACTGCAGTGCTGACCCAACAGGAAAGCAACCCAGTAAGGGAGATTAGTTTAATGTGACTTATTCAACCCATGTAGCCATTTAGTAGATACAATGCAAACATTTATAGTGGTGATAGCTTTTGTACTCTGTCAGGAATGTTGATTAATGAATAATGCAGGATACAGTATCAAGTCTTCTGGAATTTTCTTCAGCTCTTAATAATGACTTGGGGAAGTCAGTTAGCAATTTTATCTTGTTTTCTCATCTGCAAAATAAAAATACTTGTCTAACTTGCAAGAACTGTTGCACAGCTCTTAGAATTAAGTTTTAAGAGTGGGTGAAAGTCTGAAAATACAGTATTTTTTTAAAGGTCAAAACAGCATTTTCTGATAATTGTGGTACAAAATTAACTTGAGCTGACACAATTTCTTATCTCTATGCCAAAGTAATTTGTCTCCTGTGAATGTAGAAGGTAAAGTCAGGGTATCCACTCAAAGAGGTATTTCTTAGACATTTATCACATTGAATGCAGCCTGTATTTTCTGCTTTTTATTCTCATCGTGTAAGGAGAGGATTAATATTTTCCCAGCTGGTTTTGCCTACACTGGAGCACTTTATGGTCAAAATGCGTTGATTACTATGTAAAGGCTGGAAAGCTTTGAACAATTCAAAAATACAAGCTGTAATCAGGGGATTGTGATCGTGCTGTCATTCTGCGCAGAGAACTGGAGAGGTCAGAGCCACATGAGCTGTAAACACACTGTGTCATCCCTGCTTAGGCTCTCACAACATGAAAGCCCTGATTGGTGGTTTTGGCACATTTTCCTGAAACGTCATTGGTGTAGATCCTACTAAGCCAAAGAAGTAAATAGGTTTTGATCCTGTGTAGCTCCAGTGGGAACAGAAGTTGGGAATACAAACACAAGTTCAAGTTGGTTTTGGTGGCAATGGGCTGTGTGCTGGTAGGATGTGTCCTGTAAATGTATCTGACGACGTGTAGGCTTCCTCCTGGACTGCAGCAGTATTTATATATGGATGATTGAGTATGGTCACCTAGGCGTTTTGAAACACCAAGATGTCAGTTTGACCCTCATATATAAACATTCGTGTCAAATGCAGCAGTAAATACTGAGCTATCAGTGGCTACCTGTCCTCTAACTGTATACTTGTAGGATGCTTTATCTGTGGTTTGGCCAGCACGGTGCAGACATCCTGGATTACGACTTTTAGCTGACATTGCTCAGGACTTCAGTGGAATTTCACTGTTTGATTCTTCCTGAAGTTAATATCCACTTTATGGTGCGTTGTCATTGCTGGATTGTAGTTACCAACTCTTGCCATCTTCCTCTATAGTCATACATCGATTTGCATTTTCTTTAAAACCTGTCTTCCAAGGCTACTGATTATAGAAATAGTTATGAATTTTGGTCTCACTGAAAAGAAGTTATTTTCCAGCTCTCTCAGTTGCAAAGAAAAGCTTAAACACGTGATCCCTGAAGGCTTTGAAACTAGATAAAATTCAAGAAAAAAGATGTAGGAATCTTTAAGCTCTCCTGGTAGAAGCACTGCCTTAATTTCTGAATAGTTTGAGGTGGTAAGTCATGTTATGATGTTAGATTCCTTATAATAGTTATTTGTTAAATATCTGTGTGTTTGGCTGTGTTTTTAATCAGTGCCAGCTTCAAGACCTAAAATGAATGACTCCAGTCATTCACGGATATTTTTTTCCATTGATGACAGTATATTCAAACATAGACAAAAATATTAATAACAAAAAGCGTTTTTTCTTCCTGTTCTTACTGATAATGCTTCTTAAGTATATTGGTAACTTTTTTGCTGTCCTTAGATTTTCTGAATAATACCTTTAAATGTAAGTAGTAGGCTGCTTACCGCTGCTTCACATTCTCTCCTGAAAGATGCTAACCAAAATGAGTTGTTAGTGTAATCTCCCTAGCTTCACATCTGTGCTCTGTATACAGAAAGTCTTATGTCATAACTGTTCTTGAAATACAGTTGAACCCCATATGGATTTTCCGGTTAGTTGTTAGCAATTGTGGTGAGCACTAGGAAATCCAGCAAGAACTCTACAGGACTGTGGTGAGAGAGGGCCAGCCCCCAGATAGACCCAATGTGCAATTTTAAGGATTTCCTATGGAATTTTGTTAATAAAAGGTTTGCTGACTTTGAACTAATGAGAAATAAATGTTGCTTCAAAAGTCGTTGACAAACCTAACTAAACTCAGCCAGAAACCTCTCAGTTTTGCTAAGCTGTAGTTCACTGGCTTGACAGCTCCTCTTCTTACCAGGAGTTCTGATTTAACACTTTTGGGAAATTTTGGGAGACAAAAGGAAATTTTATTACATGCAATGAGCTTACAAACATCAAGATGCAATATGAATTCTAAATTAGTTTAATTTAACAGCACCTTTTTGTTAGTTATTTTGTGACTCCATTACTATTCTATTAACTTGATGATTTTTATGCAAATAAACTTTCCTGTTTAAAAAAAGAAAGAAAGAAAAGGGGATTGTTCCTATGTAGCTATGTTTCTTACCAGGCAACTGCAAATGTGGTAATGCAGTGATATGGCTATCCTTTTAATGTAAGGTCTCTAGACAGTACTTCACTGAAGGGTGTAGACATGCTGTTAGAGGATCATGTTTCCATAAAACAACAGAAGCTTAAGTTAGTGCATTAGGTTTGCTAAAACACGTTTGCTTCCACATCTTAATCTTGTTTTCATTGGATACAATCAAATACTTTATCATTGAAATAACAAAGTATGTCAGCAAGTAATTGTATTTGCAAATTTCAGGCCATAATTATGAGAGCATATGCAAAATTACGGGCAAGGAAAGGGTAACCCAGTTAAGATGAGACTGAAAATTGGGCTTATTACGTATACATGCTTTTTGAAACAGACAGGGAGAGGCAACACTTTCCCTGGAAAGAAAGAAGTCAGCATGGTGCGGGCATTGCTCTTTAATGTGCTTTGCCAGTACAAAGGACTACTTTTTTGTTATTATTTTAATCCTTTTCCAATTGAAGTTTTCATTTTGGGACAGTGACAGAAATGATTTGAAAACAAATTGAGAAATAAGAGGTGTAATGATACTAGAGCTTTTCTTCTGCTTAAAAGTTAATGTTTTAACAGCTGAAGTGAAGAGGCTGGAAAATAAGTAAAGCAAAACCTCAAAAGCAAGAAAATAACCTTACCTCTCATTAGTATTCAAGCGAATCTGCAGCATAGGACCTTTGTCATACAGCTATTTATGGGAATAGTGAGCTAGTTGCAGAGCCTTCGTACACTTCCCCAGCAGAGTAGGAAGGTACATTTTGGAGAATGCTCCAAAAGTGCAAATGGGAATAAAACTGTCTTTTCCTCTGCGTTTTGGTATGTACATGTCTGATCTGGGTGGAAAAAAAAAAAAAGAGAAAAAAAAAAGGGTTATTTTATTTTTAGGGTGAAAGAGATCGTTTTTCTAAATGCAAACACCCCTTTGTTCCTTCAGTCCTTTCTACTCCAACTACAAGCCTCCTGACCAAAGCTGAGCTTCTGTTCAAGGTGTAGGGAAAGGGCTGCCATTCCCCCCATGGGTCTGGTCAGTGCTGCCTCAGAGCGGGTTGGAGGCAGCATTTCAGAGACTGGAAGCTGCTTTGCCCTCAGGTCTCCACATGCCAACTCCACGCTGCTCCTAGCTGGGAGCTAGCAGCTGAGCTGAAGTTTGTAACTCCAATTCCATTCTCAGTAGCACTGGCAATGTACTGGGTGGTCAGTTTGGGTCTATTTTTAGGTTATGAATAAGGATTACGTGTTTCAGCTGTCTACACCTTTTGTTTAACACCAGACTTCTTTCCTCATTTACAGTCTAGGCTGACTGGGAAATGTGAGTGGAAAAGGTTTCTGAAATCTGTGGTTTCTTAACATCAGAATAGTAAGGTTTGGTTTAGGTTGCATGGCAGTCTGACACAGAAGGCTCACTTACTGCAGAATAAGTCTCTTGAGTTTAATTTTATTTGCATGCCACATTCCTTAGAGCAAATAAAAAGTGCGAGTTTTGAAATCGTTTAGATGGATTTTCCCCAAACCTCAACAAAATCTGTGATCTCATTGTTCGTAACTTGCTTTGTTAAATTCTATACTTGGACTATGCATGACAATGTTTGCCACTGCACTTCTTACGGCTCTGTTAAGTCTACATATGTAGTTTATTCTGTCAAGATGTTCTTCTTATCCTGGCTTGTTAGTGCAGTAAACAGTTTTCACCGTTGCGGCAAGCTGTTTTGTAAAGGGTTATCTGTTGTGACAGCCTCAATCTTTACCTGTTTCTTCAGTGAAACATCCAACAAATAGTCTTTGTATTTGAATGTGCATTTTACATATTGCACTGCACAAAAGCGATGTGTTTATTTTGATTCTAGTATAGTACATTTTGTATTCTATATGATTCCTGGATGATACTTAGCTTTATTTTCTGCTGTGCTAGCTCATGCTGCTTTAGCAGGGTCTGTTGGCTTGTGCTTTTCACCTCTAGGAACTCCTCCTATGTTACTCCTCCCTTACGAACACATCCTGAGGTTGGAGCCCGTTACAGGAGGCACAGTGCAAACATATACAGAGAGGCACTGTTTGGCCTGAAAAGGTTGCAATCTAAAAATGAGCCTGATGATGTCTAGACAAGACTGTAAGTATTTAGTACCTTTACAGTGCTTTGCATCTTCAAAGCACTCTGCAAACATTAACTGATTAACATAACTGCGCCATCTGTTTTGATGTTTACATTTTGTGCAGGCAAAATTCCTGCTTTGCTTTATTACCTCTTGCAGGTATGTGGCTGTCATTATTATGGCCCTTCAGAGGATGGTAAAGTCAGGTCCATGCACGTCTACAGTAACATTTTGCCTTAAAACTCAAGCCAGTGCCATTGGGGCCCCCCTCTCTGACCTGGCTACGGCGGCTGGGATTATTTCCCTCTGAAATTTCAGCCTCTAGTCTGTAGAAACTGTTGTTCCCATGGCTGCCGGAGGCTGCTGCCTCTCTTGTCGCTTTGCTACTTAACTGTTTTCTCCCCGGCACTGGACAGGCAGGGACGCATCCAACACAGCAGCTTCTGCATGGAACGCTCCCAGACAGGGAGCTGAAATATTGGCTCGGGCAGACAAAGTGGTAGAAACCAAAAGTGAAAAGAAGGGGAAGCCTTTACTCAGTTTTCGGCAAGAGGTTGTTTTTCTCTCCGACTTCATGCATGGCTACCAGAAATGTAATTTTCTTTCTTCTTTTTCCAACTTGATAATGGTGATTCTATGTAATGGAGGGGTTGTACTGATTGAACCAGCGTTAATTTTCCATTTCTGTTTAAATTTCTTCCTAAAGATTTAGGCAAAGTCTGGTTTAAGACTGATTTAAACCAAAACACTAGTAGCACTGACAGCCATTCAGAGCTGAAAGATCTTAAACCAAAACATACTCTTCATTTATGTCTTCTTTTTCTTTCATTTTCAACTTCTTCCCATTTCCATGTTTCAGGTGTTTCAGGTAGATGGCACAACCCAAGACTACCTTTATTTTCAAGTTACTGCAACTTTGTTTTGCAGAAGAGCTGCAAAGAAACAGCGCTTTGCTGTCAGCAGGGAGAGATGGGCAATGTTTTGATTCAGGGAAAATTGCAAAGACGCTCCATGAGAGAAGTGGATTGTGAGAGATGTGTAGTGAGGCAGTGCGCTGGCAGTCTTTTGCGTCAGTAAAGGAGTCATCATTTAAAATCTCAGATTAAGCTCAGATTAAATTGTGCCATGCCATTTTATGGGAATCAGCTGTGACCGAGAGGAGGCGAGGCGGCTGCGAAGCATCCGGGAAAGGCCTGCTGTAGTTGCACCTCACTCCTGAATTGCTTTGCACAGAGAGGCAGACATCACGCATGGTCCTGGAAGAAACTCTTTTACAAACTTGATGTCTGGCATAGTTCACACCATGGTTTTAAGTGTGACCTCAAGGCATTTGCAAAGAGTATCTTTATAAAGATTGTGATGAATGTGTAGGATACTCGCACAGACAAATTTGCAATTAATAATCCAACAAACCTGCAACATTCGAAGTATGGTGAAAAGACAGGCTTGGACGGACCTAGATGATGGGTGTGGCTTTTCTTCACACTGAATATTTTTTCAACATTTTTTTATTTGTTTGCATACTCACTTCTGGTAGAGACATTTTGCTATGCTTGCAGGGTAGGATACAGTAGTGGGAGCTTTGCTCTGACAAAATGGAAGCCGCCTTTGTCAGGCAGTGGCATCAGAAAAGCTGATGTCAAATGCCACCAGGCTCTGACTGGAAGCCTTTACAGAAAGGTTCAATGTTTTATAAAAAATAGGCTGTGGTTTAGAAAAGGACTGTGTCCTGTGGGATTCCCAGGGTGAGGTGAGACAGCCATAGTTACTCCCCTTGAACAGAGCCTTTCCCTCACCAGAGCAAGGCTGGAAGGAGAGAGATGTGGCCCTGAGCAACCAGCTCTGAGCGGCCCAGCTTGAGCAGTGGGTTGGATGAGATGACCTCCAGAGGTCCCTTCCAGCCTGAACCCTTCTGTAAGCCTGTGATTCAGAGCCTTCCTCCTGTTCCTCGTATTCCCTCCTAAAGTTTCCTCCTGCCGATGTGGTTTCTTTCAGGTATATGCTGTAGTCCCTTCAGTAGGTTGCTCTGGGAAGAAAGAGCATGAAGACAGAGAATTGCAGATGTTACGAAGTTATGTGCAGCTGATTTTACAAGCTGGAGGAGCGCCTCCTATAAACCACTGAGCATCGTTCACTCAGATGGAAGGACTTGTGCTGAGAGCAGGCAGCACTCTGTAGACTCTGTAGACTATAGCTTTATGTAAAGAATCCCACAGCAATTAGTGAATTATGCATCTGACTAACTTGATGGAGATTAATTGTAAGCCTGCCTTGCCTATGATTGCCCTTATTAGTCCAAACAGTTCCCTGCCCCCGCCCCCCCCCCCCCCAAAAAAAAAAAAAAATATTCAGCAATTTTTCTATATTCAGTAAAGGAAAATGTTTCATATAATCGATGTAGATACCTCAGTAATCTTAGATGTGGGTCTTCCAGCTTTTTACCTCCTTATTGACTCATATCTCATCTGCCTTTTTACTCCTAGTCTCTCCTCCACCCCTTATTTTTGGGGGATGAAGCTGCAGCATCAGCGTTTCTTCAGTTAGGCTGTAATGAGGTCCCACTGGGTGTGGGAACTTTAAATTTTTAGGCAATTTACAAATAATTTTGTTTTATTCTATAAAGTAATGGTGATATGCAATAGATGGCCTGACATCTCACATGAAGTAAAAGGAGGTGTCTCTTACTGCAGCAACATGACGAAGTTTCTGAAAGTCTGTATAAGATGAAAAATATTTGCATGTAGGCATAGAGGGAAGCACTGTGCAAGCATCTAATTGCAACACTCCGTGCTGACTCTTTTGAATGTGTGTTGGTTTTATTAAGCATTCTTAATAAGAAGCCAGACTTTTGCTTAGGCAAAAAATACAATAGAAACAGCGGATTCAGTTCTCAATTATTGGAGTGCATGCAGTTGGGGAAACCTGTCTGGATGCAGTAAACCAGGTGAATTTATTCCATCTGTGAAAAATTATAATAAACTGGTTTTGTGGTGCTGTACTGGCTGACTCGCCATTTGTGTGTACGTGTGTGCACATGCATGTGTATGTATGGCTCTGTTACGTCTTGAAGTTGTGGTTTCATGTGTTACATTATGAATTGCATATGAGGGTAACATACACATGACAAACTGCGGATCCATATGGGATGGTGTTTTAACATCCTGTACTTTTAGGTATTTTCAGGGAACTGTGCCTGAGGAGGTAAAGGGGGGATCTGCTGGTGACTTCTCACTACAGGTGACTTTTCATGAAAATGTTGCTGTCAGACACAAAATGGCCATGGTTCATTCCTAGATCAGAATGCAATATAAAAAGGAAATAACCTTGTGTATTGTTATATGGTAGCCATGTCAGTTATCTCACTAAAGAGATTCATAGCTTTGTGGAGAAAGAGACACACTTTCTTCTAGCATGAGAAGAATCCACATTTACAAGTCTTTAATGATGCAACATTTCTGGTTGGGGAAAAGTTACTGCAGATCATTATTAGCCTCTTCAGTAACTCCCCCTGACCTCTTCGCAGTTAAGCCTGACTCTGGCCATGTCTGTGGTAACCTAAAGCTGTGGCTTTACTAAGGATAGTAACTAATAATGAAATAATTCTACACTCTTTAGCGCTTAGCTCAAATAGTTTTTAGGGGCATGCATGAAGCAAGATGTAGTACTATACAGATTTATCAGGTCTCCTATGAAATTACTTTTAAAATGCATTCTTGGATTTGTCTTTGTAGTAAGTGTTTCCATCCCTACTTTTGGCTCAGAAACCTTTATGCTGGGCTACATGATGACTGACTTGTTCTACACAAATCTCATAGTTCAGTTCTCACAACAGGCTAAATATTTTGCTTAAGGTAATTACCTGACTTCAAAGGAACTTTCATAGAAAAGTAATAATATCAAAAAGAGCCTATGTGCTATAAATAGAGTATAAAGTTCCACATTAAAGTTGTGTGTATATTACAGGAATCTTCAGAGCAGTGTGAAATATAATTAGGGCCTTCTACTGAGGCATAAACTTCTCAGTAATACGTGCTAATCTTATTTGCTTAGAATGAGGTGGGAATATACCTATCAAGACATCTTTTCAAATATTTGAATCCTTTACGTCTGAGTTTCTAGTTATACTTGTCTGACTTGATATTTCTTCATTGTCATTTTTCTATACTGTAAAGTTTATTTGTGAATACACTTTCTCCTCTAGACAGACAAAGTCAAAAGCATGAGCTTTCAGTGGGACAATTGGAATTTTAGTGAGATGTAAAGCACATTTTAAGAAAAGAGGAAGAAGTAGTAAAATAAATAAGTTCATGTGTAGTTAAGCTATGTGCTTTTCACAGGGTGTGTTGATTGCCTGAGAGGTCACATTGTAGTTGAAGGCAAGTCAGGTCCTTTGAAGTAGTGCCATTGCTGTTAAGGCCTCTTGTCTGCAGCATCTCAGTTCTTGCTACAAATAAAAGTCTGTTGGAAAAGAATATTTTTAATTAATATACAGCTTTTCTGAGGAAAACGTGTTCTATTTATTCCTCGTTTACCTCTTCTTTCCTCACCCTACAACTGAAGTGTGTGTCCAGAGTACCTCTGCAGAAATAATGCTTTAATGGAAAGTATTGATTTGGTGCATAAGGGTTAATACATTTACCTCATGATTACTTCAGGAACACTCTGCTCCCAGTGCTGGCCATGCAAGCAGCTTAAGAATAAGGCAAAGTATTGCTTTTGTCCAGAACAGGAATATTTCGAGTCTTTGATCTCTGGAATTTAAAGCAGCACTTTTTGCTTGGAAGGTATCATTACTACTAACATTGTACAGATGGAAAAACTGAGACAGGGCCAGTGACTCATCCAGCAAATTACCGATGGAGGGAGGAAGGGACCAAGCTGTCCTGTCCCTTCAGTTTCCTGCCGGACCAATTGCTGCCGTGTCTGATTCGGCGGACTGAATGGAAGATAGTTTGGAGCAGCACTGCTTTGGGTACTGTTATGTATCAAGACTTCCAAAAAGTAGTCACTCAGCAGAATACTGCGTTTGTAAACTTGCTGTTGTTTCAGTGAGAAAGAGAGAAACAGAGTTTGGGAGGAACTTGTATGTACATGACAGTTAAATCTAGATGTTTATGCCTCTCTTGTAATTTATTACAGGACTTGCAGTAACCTAGAGCAAAACCAAAACCAAGTTACCTGAATTACTGTTTTACATTAGTTCCCAGTGTATTTTCAACTTTATATTGCTGGGCAAGCTTTTGCTGTTCCAGTAGGGTGTAAAAGGTTCTGAAATGTTCCTCAAGCTGTGCTTGCCACAGGCAGTTGCCATAAGTACTTATTTTTGTATCTCACTGCTAAAATCAAATCAAATCAAGTCAAAGTACACTTACTGTTTTCCTAATATGTTCTGTGTAAGTAATAGTTCCAGGTGTCAGTAGTGGTACACGTAGGTGACGGGGAGAGTGGCCTTACTCCAGTGGCATCTCTGTTAGGAGCTCTATGAAATATTTTTCTGTTGAAAAAAGGATTTGCAATCTAATGAACTGCCTTACTGACCGTTAAATTTCTGGAAATCTGGAAACTTCCAGGAGGAGACTGGGCTGATTTCCTCACAGCGTGCTTGCGGACAGCATGGTGACCTCTAGGGACCTGCATTTGCAGGGCTCCCCAGGATCTTACCTGGGCACCTCACCTCGGGTGCTGTATCAGAGCAAGAGGGCTCACAAGCCTGAGGGTCTGCGGCACTTCTGGGGTGGTAGCCCAGAAGCCTTGAAGGCTAGCCAAGGGAGGTGGTTATGGAAACTCAGCTTCTACATGCTCTGCCATCCCTGAAGTCAAGTAACTCAATTTATTTCGAAAACTCCAAATGGGACCCCTGTCATGAACACTTGTTTCCAGAAACATACTCCTACTACCACCAAAGATAGTTTTTAAAATCTGGGGTGACTTTAAAAAGGGGGGTGTGTGTGTGTGTGTGTTTCAGGGGGGATTTTTAAAAGATTTTTTAAAATAGAAACTTGGATTCTAGAACTGAATAGAACTGGACTGAATTTTTAGATAATGAAAGTGTATCCTTATGCTTATTATGTGGTATCATAAGATACTATTTTCAGGTTGCCCCTTATTCCAATTGACTGGACATATGAATTTAATACAAGACCATTATTTTAACTTCAGAAAATTTTCCTTAAATCTGGTGCCAGCAAGCTTAAGATGCAGAAGGAGCTTTGCAAATGAATTGTTTTTATAATTTAACTGAAAGAAAGTAGAACGATTGGGACCATTCAGGACATGTGTGTTTTCAAGTTCCTCCTAAATTTTTTCCTTCTGATTTAACAAAACAAAATCAGGAAAAGAAGTAAGAGGCTGATATCATACAGACATAATAAATTAGGTCCCATAGCTGGTTTAATTTAGACAGGTTCTTCCATCTCTGCATCACCGTTGCATTGTTTACTCGGGAAAGAAGACACAGTAATAAACAAACACAAAGACTTAGGGCCAGTGACCGCCTGCGTATCACTTAGCAACATCAATATTTTTGTGCACAAATAAAGGTCTCCTGCACAGTGCCTGCTGCCAGTATGCGTGTGTGCATGCGTGTGCGCCTCTGTAGTGCTGACCTTGTACGCAGAGAGATCAGTTTGTCGGTGATTGGTCACTCCTTAATTTGGATGTCTAGACATTTCAGTCCGCGCGAGCGAAAGGCAGACATCTAAAGACGTGAGAAGAGATTCTAAGGGACACCAGGACCTTAAAATAATTCCCCAGCAAACTGTAGATGTATTTTGTTAATTTTAAAAATATATGGTAGAAGTGATTGAATGGAACACATGACTGAAGGCTTTATTTTTTATTATCTCTATTAATTAATATGCTTCTTGGATGTTTTCGTGGCTGTGATATAAATAGGTAAAGCTTCCATAAAGGTTATCTGCAAGTGTAAGAGAGTTAATATTATGATTGCTCTGCTGGCTGGGAATGTGTTTTCTTCACTTGCTAAGAACCAGAATCTTTAGAAAATAAATGAACTCTGTTTGAATGAACTAGCAAATCTTAATTTATAATGTAAATATATAATGTTAAATCTATATTCAGTAATGTCATCTCCCAGAATGTCCAGATGAATAGAAAATTATTGTCCACCATCTGCGTTTTATTGAAAACCTTTCTGTGTGCAAGCAAATGTGTTTATATCCACACATAAGAAGGGCTCAGTTCTGCCAAATGCTGAGAGCCCTCAATTCCCACTGATGCCGTTGGGCATTTGAATATTTCCAGGGCATTAGCCCTATGTTTGCAAAACAGTGGCATGCACATACATTTGCAATGGCCCAGATTTTCAGTCCTCTTTAAATATATGTGCAAATGGAGAAAATGATCACGGAGTTACCATTGGCATGGATGGTTGTGTTTGGGATATTGAATATTTGAATAATGAATTAAAATTTACTTTTTAGAAAAAAATGTTTAAATTGAGAAAGCTGTATCTGTGACCTTAATATTTTTCTGTAGTAAGATGCAGAATGTGACAGAGCTTGAAGGAGCTATTAATATCCTTCAAAGACCTATTTTAGTTTTCTTTGGTTTTAATCCTTTCGGTCATAAATCCCAGAAAACAGCAACTGGTGATCGAAGAGCAGCCAGCACTGAGAAGCAGGCACTCTGCAGCACTGCAGCAGCAAATTCTTTTGAAAATGATGTGAAATAGTTTGATTTCAGTACTGATGTGGTGTACTCTACCCAGTATCACAGTATTCCCATGCGGGATTAACTATAGCAGCATCACAGAGAAACTTCTATACCACTGTAGATGTGTCTGTATTACAGGCTGTGCTGGTGTAAAGTGTTTGGGTAAGAATCACACCTATAACTGAACCCAGTGTACTTTTGCAGAAACAACAGACCAAATCTTGGAGCTAGTCTGTACTGGGAGGGTTCCCAGTATAGCATTAGCAGGGTGTCTACCTAGTTGTAGCTGTATTGATGTGACACTCACACACACCCCCTACAATCCATGAGAGCAATTCATTTCAGCATATAAAAATCAATTTATCTTCATGTTTTTGCTTCCTTTAATTCTGGGAGGAAACTGCACATCTAGAATAGCTTCAGGTTGTTTCTTCTACAAGATCGCCCTGTTCCTTTCTATTTTTCCTTTTCTTGCCTTTCCTAATGTTTGGCACAACTACTATCAGTAAACTACATTACCTCCTGAATTCTGTATCGGATGAAGAGTTGCCTTCCCTTGGCAAACATCCCCTAGCTTTGTGTGGATGTGGTGGCAGAGAAAGAACCCACACAGACATGTGATGGCAAAGCACTAACACTGACAGGTCCCTTGATGTCCCCTCTGGTAAATCTGTCCCATTTTTAGAGGCAGGCTACAATTACTGAATATTCCTTCCCCTCTGTCTTCAGCAAAGTTTGTCTCTATGCAAATATTAAAATACATTCAGACCCTAAGCCTAGTGTAACTTGCACTGCTGATGGAGCTTCTCCTGGAGAACCAGGAGGGCATTTAAAAACAGGGAAGAAAGTGGGGTTGGTTTTTTTTTTTAGAAAATACACCTAAAACACTCTTATAGAGCAAATTGTACTTTAAAAATTGTTAACTAGGTAAAATTAACTAGGTAAAATAAACAGCAGTGGGGTTCTCCATCACCAGCTTGCCCTTTTTTATGTGCTAGCTTATGTGAAAATGTTTTATTTGCAGTATTGCCTGCTAGTTCTTGCGATTTTGTTGTACATTCCATGGTTTTCTGCAAGTTTCAGCTCTGAGGTTCTAATGATTATCTGAGAATCTCAGCTTTAATCATAACACATAGCAACAAGAAAATTAATGCAAAAAAAACCCTTCAGTGAGATGTTATGGAAAGGGAAGGTGATACCTGTTGTAAACCAAACTCAATTTGTCCCACACTTCTTCTCTTACCAGTTTCATGCCTGCTCTCACACAACACCCCTATGCTTTTAAGTTCAAAGAGATGCTGTCCAAGAGTGATCTGGCCAGGATCAGTTGCATGCCCCTGGAGGACAAGGGACATCATGCATCAAGTTCTCATGTTGCTTGACTTCTGCATCTGCAGTGCCCTGTTTTTGGGGTAAATCTCTTTCCTTTGGCAGTCAGGCACGTTATTATGGTGTGTCCTTTTGCTTCCGAAGCTTGCTTAACTTAGCCTAGGTGAATCTTAGTTTGCTGCCTGTTGCCTAGGTTTGCCCTCTGTGGGTGTCTTTATGGCTGCAGTCTGCTTCCCTGCTGGGAGAGCAGGAAAAGGAATGGCATGTATAGCATGGTGCAGCCCGCTGCTATCCTCCTTCTGTCAGGGCACAGGTCTTCTGCTAATCTGCGCTGCAGGTTTCCTAAGGCACAAGCTTCCTGGTCCTAATGCGAACACCACAGTCCTTGGTGCTTACCTGTTTGATGGCTGTCAGTCCTGTCCATGGTTATCAAAATGTTTTGGGGGTTTTTTTTGTAACTTTGCTCTGTTGCCTTTTGTGGTGTTTTTACTGACAGGCATTTCTGTTCATACGTTCTTCAGAACAATCTTAATATTTCTGCTGCAAATGCTACAATACAGCAAAACCAAGATTCCAGTCGGAAGTATTTTAAACTGTGACTTAAAGAAGTACAAATTAAGGTATCAGTTGAAAAATAAATTGCATCTAATGTTTTTGCAATGCTGCGATTTTATATCTGACTGTCATTTGGGTTTGGCATATCCATGATCTGGGTTGCTAGTATTACAGCTAAAATGGGCCAACAAGGACATTTTAAAACATTACATTTTCTTTAGTCTAGACATATTTTCACAAACAGTCCAGCTATGGCTAAGGGTCTTTGTAGGCCCAACACAGTTCAGAAGCTGCTACTTTTGGAACAATCTAGAGCTCACTGCCCCTGAAAACAATAGAGAATATTACTCATTTATTGGCCATATTGGCAAAACTGTGTGGTTGCTACCTTGTGCAATCACTTTGTTCCCATTCCTGTTCTGCCTCATCTGCTTTGCTGGTGCTCAGAAATCACTTACCGTTCTTCTGATCCAGTTTGCTGTGTGGCTGCTCAAAGGTTTTTATCACCACAGCAGAATGAGTATGGCAAGATAGGAAATACCTAGAAGCTGTTCAGCAGTCTATCCTGGGATTTTGCCATGTATGTCTCTGGGTGTGTTACATCAGGAAGGGAGTACAGAATGTGTACCCAGCACCCGTAATGCAATATCGTAATATTCATAAGCTTCCGTGAAGGTCACTTGGTTTTGAATCTTTGGAGTCATATTGCTAGGAATTATGCTGTCCTCTGAGGTGCTAGTGCTGAAATACGAACTGATGGAAATTTGAACAAATTGTATTTTTTGAATGCTCTCCATGGTTTTATGTACGATTTGACTAGACATTTAGATGATTTAGCTTGGTTAACCTGAGCACGTAACCAATTTTATAATTGGGCAGCTTTAACATTTGCACATTCCCATTTGTTAAAATTTAATTTTATGGTAGCAGACACTTAACTTTTGCATGCATTTAGTAAATATATAATGTGTTCCTGTATCAGGTCCTTTGATAAGGTATTCTCTAACCAAGCTCCATAGAATTAATTCCAATTCCTGCCTATTTTTTGTTCTTCTTGTCTGTAGTGTTCCCAGCAGTGCAGTAGCTAGGATTTGATTTCTGTCAGAAATGATACTGCTTCAGTCTCGTCTCTCTAAGTCTCCGCAGGGAGGTTAGAGGGTGGTTATCCTCTGGCTGGTCTGGACCTCGTCCAGCATTCAATGAGAATGCAAATCCCCTTGAAAGCAGATACCTTCTCTGCAGTGATACTGCCTTTATGCTGTGTGCGCTTCAGGAAGCTTATGTTAAGTTTGTATTTGCATTGAAATACTGTTATTTTTTAAAGGTACCCGATCATTTGCTCTTCTGAAAGCTTCGTAAACGTTCCTAATTCTTTCCTTTTTTTCCTTTTTAACAAGAAGAAAAAAAAAAAAAAGAGCAAATGGAACATGACTCAGGGCCTTGCCACAGCAGTGTAGGAGATTAACTGCTTTGTCAGAGCAGAAGTTTGATTGTCAAGGCTTTTGCTGTAGTTCAGCACGTTAATTTTTGCAATGAGAGGATCCCACATCTTTCTTCTTTTCTAAGGCACAGTGTGGCAGCATGAGGCTTAAGCCAGCTGGGCTTCCTTGCTGGTCCTCACCATCCAGGTACAGAGGCGTTGGCCAGAGGGCCCGATTTGAACAGGTGAAGCAGCTTTCGGAGTGGGAGTAGCGCTGGATTTCAAGAGCGGAGCTGGGAAGCCCACAGCCGGTGTCCAGCGCCTGCTCTGGCCAGAGGGCTGGCGAGCTGTGCCTGCGGGGCAGGGCCTGCCGCGTGGGAGGCGAGGGCCGCGGGGCCAGGCGCGCTGGCTCGGGCATGGCGGGGCGGCTCTGCGGGCGGGGCCGCTGCCCGCGCTGCTCTCGCTGCTCTCGCTGCTCTCGCTCCCGGAGCTGCAGCTGCTGCCCGCAGAGGGGCGTTGGGACCGGCGGGACGGGGCTGGAGGGGCGCACTGGCAGCCGGGCCGGGCTCCCCGATTCAGAATGCTCCCGTGCGCGCTAAAAAGCCTTTTTACCCTTCTGTAGCGAAGCAGATTGACCTTAAAGTGGCTGTAAATCTGCGACTCTTCCCCCGATTCAAGTTTTGTCTTGCTCAGGCCGTTCAAAAATAACCGTTCGCTGCAGGCCTGCCAACGGATTTACGGCCGCGCGTTTGCAGGGCCCAGCTATTTCCGTGCGCGGCGGCCAGCGCGGCTCGCTGACATCATGAGGCGGCTATAAAAACCCGGGGCATCACACCTCCCCGCGCACCAGCCCCTCTGTTGATCGCACTGTTGTCACTCCCTTAACAACCGTCGCCACGTCCCGCCTTCGCGTCCTGCCGCCACCCCCCCTCCCCGGCTCCCCGAGGCCGGCTGTCATGTTTCCAGAAAAAGCCAGCGGCGGCGGGGCCGGGGCCGCGGGGCGCTCCCGCCCTGGCGGGCCGTGGCCGGCAGGTGTCCCCGGCGCCGGGGAGCGGCCTCCGCGCTGGCCGCGGGCGGGTGGAGCGCCCGGCCCCGCCGCCCTTGGGCTTCCTCGGCCGGGCGTGGGCGCCGGGCTGCTCCTGCGGGCTCCCGCCGGCTGCGCTGGCAGGCGCTGCCCCATTGAGCAGGGAAGAAATAACGTTGTTTTCTGGGTTCAGGGAAAGCGGGGGGGGGGGGGGGGGCTGAACCATCACCTTGGTGATAAATAAACATAAACTCCCCTAATGGTTTAATTAAGTAATAATTTGATTAAAACGTAGGTATTTCATAACATTTTGATTAGTCCCTTTCTCTACAACCCCACATTGAAGCCTTCTAATCAGCCCTTCAAAGCTGCCCAAACCCCCGTGCTTCCCCGCTGCCCTCATAATGTGCGGGGAGAAGGTCCCCAGCAGCTGAGCCTGTGTGAGGACCCCGTTTCACCAGCCGTGTTCTGTGAGGAGATCAACATCCTGTGATCCAAAGCGGGCAGGCTAAAGAGGAACAGGTGGACATTACCTACACAAAATGCTGGAGGTGTCTTTCCTAGCTTGCCAGATTTTCTTCTTCACTCCTTGTCTGCCAGCATTGTGTTTCACCATTTCAGTCCCCGCTCAGCGAGGAGCATTCCTGCTCATCAGGTTGCCCACAGCCCCTCACCCCTGCCAAGAGCTGAGCCTCCCCACATGGGTGTCCTCCAGGGCCAGCCTTCCCCCTTCTCTTGGTGGTGCTGCGGGTGCCCCTCCAGCTAACCACCACCTCTGCAGGGCCTGCCGACACACGCTGCGGCTGAGCTGGTGGGCTGAATGCTATGTTCCTTGTCATTCATCACAGTGGCTATTTTCTTCTTGATAAACCCTTCCTAACTGCAGAACAGGTCCTTCATCTCATCAAGACATATCTCTGTTAAGAAAATAGGCTGGGTTTTAAAATGTGTCTGCTAATATATTGAAATTAGCCAGATTTTTAGGATTTTTTTCTTTTAATGTTTTTGTGTAGACACAGTACCTCATGTTTCAGTGTTGAACGCTGTTCTTTCCCTGATCCATTGTTTGGTTTTGGAAGACTTCGACTTCCGTAACTGAGCAGAAGATGCCATCTCAGTGAGTGTCAGCTCAGCTCTAGTCATCTATGGCCTTGTTTCCAGAGATGATGAGGATCCACTGCTTCCTGAGTAGTCAACAGGAAACAGAGTGATGAGCATCTTTGAAAAGGAGCCTTGTACCATAGAAAAATTGCTATATATGTAAAAAAAGAAGTGTACATGTGTGAATGCTATACTGATAGGGTACATGGCTGTGAGCATGCCTTGAGCTAGCTATGAGGCTCAAAAGGTTAGAGACACTGTAAAAGTTAGTTATACCGAGTCAGTGGCATTCCTGTGAGGGTTTCACTGGCACTTACTGGGAAGGGGGCACTTGTTTGAGCTCCAGGAAAGATGTAGGTTTGGGTTTTTAACTTTGAATTGTTATTAAAAACTAGAACAATATTTTAAGCCTCTGTTTTCTTTTGTAACAGGAGGGGGAAGGTTTCAACAACTCTTCTTATTGTGTGCATTGATGTAACCTCCAGAGAGGTTAACAAGGTTAGATTTTTGAACAAGGCAAATCTCTAAATACGTCATCACATATTCAGGACATGCAAAGTGCTGAGCTCTTTGAAGGCTCAACATTTCTGGATGCTGAGAACTGAAAATGTAGCCCACTGTATGAAATTACCATGTGTCATTAAAAAAAAAAAAAAAAAAGAAAAAAAAGAGATGGCAATCCAGGTAGCTGAGACGATACTATGGCATTCTGCACGGCTTGGGAGAAAGGACAGGCAACAAGTGAGTGTTGTATATTGAAGGCAAGGAATGCATTGTCCTTATGGCTTCTCCAGAACTCAGGCTTGTACAATCACGTAGACACAGCCATGGGTTTTTTTCTTGGCTTTGCCACCTGCCTTCAGCTGGTGCTCAGGACAGTGGGTTCACCTCCCTGTGCCTATTTCTCTGCTTACCCTTTGCTTTTTACACCCACCAAAACTTTAATTAGTTATGGTCACACAACATGCGTGGGCTGCATTGTGGCACCACAGGGACTCGTAGGTGCTGCGTTGCTCCATGCAGCGGAACCTGGGGAGGTGGGGGGTGGGGCGGTCCTTACTTTGAAACGCTGAATTGGAAAAACTTTTTCAGCTCCTCATGTGGCTATGTGGCTTCTGTTTGTGTAAGGAGTTATTGTAATAACCACTTTATCTCACAGCTGAAAGACTGCATCAGAAAGCCGTTAGAGAGCCGGGTTATTTGGGATACTGGCACCAGACATGTTCTGTTGGTTTGCAGTTCTTCAGTCTGAAAACTTAGGCAGTTTCTGTTCTGCTCCATCACATTTAAGTCCAAGATATTTCCCCTGTTATTCAGAACTGATTTTCAGGGGAGAAATCATTCTATCCTTTCCTTTCCCCTTGTTATTTCTTAGGATGCTGATTTGTAGCAATCCAAGATGATGGATGATGCCTCTCGTATTAAGATGATGGCATACTTACCAGGACCTGAACGTGTTCTTGCTGAGGGACTGTATAACATGGAGAAACTAAGACTGAAAGCCAGCTCAGGTGAAGAGTTGCTTTTAGGACATAAGAATAAGTTCTTGTACAGAATTTTTCTACAGTTGTCTGTAAGTGCTTTTACAGAGAAATAACCATCCTGGCCAATCTCATGGTGAGTGGAAAATGAAGGTATGAGGGTTGGAGTTATATATGACAGAGGTACAGAGAAGAATGGAAGAGACCGGATTGCATCCAAGCCTCTGTAGATTTTCTGTCCATTGCCATGCTGGTTGGATTACATTGCTTCTAATGTTTTTCTCCCTGGTGAGCTTTGAGTCCAAACTGGTGATGGCTTGTCGTGGGCTAGTGTCACTAGCATGTTTGTTTGAGGTGAGGGAACCCACAAAAAATGAATGAAGAACTGTTATCTTGAGCCTTTCTTAAATGTCAGTATTCAATCTTAATTGAGCTTGCTTTAACTTGCTTTAGTTCTTCTTTCGAGGGGTGAAAAGAGTGTTTAAGTATATTGAATTTCATGCTGTTTGCTGTAGAGATACACATTAACACATGGTGAGGAGTAAATGTTAGTATACTGTGCTACTCTGTCTTCCATAACTAATATTATTATCTAGTCGCCCCCTTAATCTCTGTTCTTTCCAATTACTTTACTCGCAGTTACAGGGAACTCATAATATCCATATCATCTAGCCTGTATGGCAACCAAAAACCCGGTTTGCCCAATAAGCTGGTAGTATTCGTAATGGTCTTCAATACCAGGGTCAAAAAGACTCAAGCACAGAACTTGGGGGTGGTTTCTTTTTGTGCAGTACATGCTATTTAGATTAGTGCAAAAGTTCTGGAATCCTTTCTGTCTCAATTTTGTTAATATACTTGTTTTTGGTGTAATCTCATCTTTCATCCATCTGAAGCACAATATTGACTAATCTTTTCATTTGCTTAACCTGTTTACTAAACCCTGAGTTTCCCAGAGTGCTGAGGATAACACGTGAAGGTGACTCAGGTACAGTTTAAGAATATAAAGCAGCCTGGAATAAAGGGCTCAAGAATAGCAAGTAGGAGTTATTTACAGCAATTTAAGCTAATCTGTGTAACTGTGTGTGGAAGCTGAACAGAGCCCTTGCATGAAGGGGCAGTTGATACTCAGCATGGGAGAAGTTAGTGAGTTCTGCAACAAGAGATCTAACATACCTTTCCTCTGGTGGCCTTCCATTTGAAGCAGATGTCACTAAAATACAAAACACCAAACATGAAATTCCATGAAAGCTTTTGCATAGTCTTAAACATCATAAAGAGGCAAGGGCTTGCACCTTCCTCTCTTTCTTCATGGACAGTATTAATCTTTCTCTTTTTTTTAATAGCTTTAGATTGCGACTCAAGTTTTCTGGTGTTCCAGTAATGACATTAGTGTACAGACTGAACATGAGGACCTGTATTTTAAGTTATTTACAGGTACCTCAAAATTGACTTTTGGGGATGAGAATGGTCTTCCCATATCCAGAAATAAATTCCTTCTGGAAGGGGAGGTAAACATCTGGTTGACTGTTTTAATCCATTGAGTTTAAATAGTGTGTCTTTCCCCTGCAGAATATTTTTTTTCAGTTATTTTTTGAGCCCAGACTACTCAGAAACATAGTTCTCTGAACAAGGGGGACCATAAAGCTTTGGCATTTATAAAAGCCATAGTTATGACATAATAAAACATGGGGGTTTTTTTAAGAGTTTTGCTCAGTTATGTTTACTGTTGATTTTCCTAGTTTCAGAAAACTCCTGCTTCATCTTCTATTGCTGCTTTTGTGTGTATGGTTGATTTTTATAATGCAGGGTGAAGGCATTAGCAATGTTTATGTGCTTTTGCATTTTTTTGTTAGTATTTTAATTACCATCAGTTTCTCTAATCAGACCATGCCGTTAACATTTCTCCTATTCCATGCTTGATTGGAATCAGAGTTGAGGTTTCACATGCAAGAACCATGTCATTCTTTGTTCCTGGTTCTGTGTCAGTGTGTATAACTCACACAGACATCCTTTTTTAAATTTGTAACTAACAGTGTTAAATTTTTCTGGAAAAATGTTAAGAAGGTGAGAGAAAGTCCATGACAAAATGATGAGGATACAACCCACACAACTGAATGTCTTGAAACAGAGGCTTCTTTCTTTGAGCAGACACACAGCGTCCATCAGAAGTAGTATCAGCACTAGAATGGCTCATGTACATGTTGCATTTCTTTGAAAAACAGTAGTACAGTACTGAAAAGCAAACATGTTTTTGGCTTTATTTAATTACCAGTAGTTGTCTTCTTTCTTTAAATGACTTGCCTTCGGTAGCCTGACAGTACTTTTTTTTGTCCCCTCAGAATTTTCTGTGCTGTGAGCTGTGCCCTTACAAACAATTTGAACTTGTGGAAGTGGCAGGGGCAACTTTCGGAAACATGTAGCTGCCAAGTTTCCTGTGATGTGATCTTAAAATAGACCAGACTGGGAAAAGAGGGGAGGACTGTCACCAAGTGCCACTCTGTATGTCAGGACTGTTTTTACTTGATCTATATCGGCTGGTGAAGCCCTTTGTGAGCAGAAGAAAGAACCTCACCCCCACCCATTTCCTCTTTTCAGGCTATTTTGGGCTCACTGTGAAGTTCTCAGTGTACTTTCTCAGCCAGAGCAGCATTATGAGCTCCTTCTGGTAAATCACATTTTTGGGTTGGGGGGGGTGGGGGAGGACTGTAAGGGGAAGACAGGAATTTGTCTTTAAACAGGTTGAGGTTTTTTTTCCCTTTGTGCGTGCATGAGTGTGTGCAAGAAAATACTCGCTATGGAAGTTTCCAGTATAATTTTTTTGACCCAGTTTACCTAGATAGCTTTCATTCATGCTAGCAGGTGGTATTGACATTTTCTCTTTTCTGTTTTAAGGAGTCATTAAATTTAATGAAGAGCTAGTTGCAGGAAGAGGTATCAGGATCTTAAGGAATATGTGGAATATTCAAGCTGATTATTCTTATTAGTGCTTGGGTGAAAAATGCCACTGCCTAAACATACATCACTGATCTATTTCTGTAGTGGGGCGATAGCCTAATTCTTTTTTTTTTTTTCTTTCTCTGAAGTTTCCACCAGAATAATCTGGTTGTTTTCACTGAGATTTTCATTGAGTCCAACCACTGTGGAGAAATCAGAACAGGAGTCCAATTTTCCATGTGGATGTAAAGAGTTCTGTCCTTACTTATGTTCGTATTCCCAGAAAAACGTCTAGAGAAGAAAAAAAGTAATCTGAAAGATGATGTGAATGTGTGGGAGAACACACTCTCAGATTTCTCTGCATAAAAAATCAGGATGATATGAAACATAGCCATGTAAAAGGAGAAAAAGAGAATGGGGGGAAAGTTTGAAGGGGTTTATCACATGTTTGCTTGGGACTTTCTGCTGGTTTTAGCAGAACTGCACAGTCCTGCAGTTCTTCAAGTCCTCAAGACTGTTACTACTTGAACCTACCAAAGACTGAGCAGTTTAGAGGAGGAAGGTTTTGTACTTGCTACAAAATCTTCTCTGTGATGTTGTGAATACTAGCTTAATCCTAGGGAATGTTTGGTTGAAAGGCTACACTTGGGTTGAATGTAAGCATTTTCCAGAGAACCCTTAAAAATGTCCTCTGGGGGAATGGAAAAAATGAGTGATCTGATTTTTTTTCTGATCTCATTAAGTTTTAAATTCAAGAACAAACCAGGAAAAGATTATTCACATATTACTGCATCATAATAAGTCATCATTAAAAAAAAAAAAAAGACTCACATGCAGTATCTGAAAATTCTTTGAAGTTTGTTTGCCTTTGGGAAAAATGTACCTTGTGCAGTCGTGGTGAGGTCAGTTGACAGTTCCTGATTTCTCAGCTTGGATTGATAGGTTATTTTTTTGCATTGTAAACACATCACTCTTCTGGGTCTGTGCATACCCCAAACAGGTACTTTTTGCTATCATTTTAAAAGGGAACAGGTATTCTCCACAAGAATCAGTTGGTTTTGTTTTGCCCCAAAATTCTAGTTTCACCACTGAGAAACAGTCTCAATGCCTCAGATCCCTTTTATGCTTAAATTAGGCCCAAAGTCCTTAGAGGAAAGATGAGAAGGAAAGGACTTGGTAATTTTAAATTTCTATATGACTTATTCTTGGGTTTGTTTGGTCTGTATTAAAATCCTAAGTAAAGGTCCATGCTTTACAGTTAACACAATAGAATGTGAGTCAGTCTTGACAGAGCTGTGTTCTCCTGGTACTGATATCTTGTCCCATCTTTTCCCTGAGCTGAGGCACCCTGTCTGCAACATCTTAATATTTTCATATATTATAATATTTTCATGGTTCCTTAAGCTCTCTTGCTGGTTCTTCCATCGCCTGGTGGGCTAGCACAGTGCATATTGCTATTATTTTTCTCAGAAATGTGCTCTTGAGTCTCACTCATCTGTGCACCAAAACCAAAGTATGTTTTTCCCTAAAATTCATAAAGCTTCAGCAAGAACCCAGAAGGCTGGGAGGGGTAGGCAGAACAGTTCAGCCTAAGTTTCCTGGACTTCCCCTGCATAACTTGTAGGTTTCCTATTTGGCTGGCAGGACTAGACCTGGAGTCAAATGTATTACATCTACGTTGTCTCAAAGCTTGCTACACTGTTGTGGGATTTTTTGTTAGATTGTTTTATTCCTTGCAGCTGAAAATCTCTTCTGCAACGTCCTGCCCCTCACCTCTGGCATCAAAAAATTGAAATAAATGGCATGTTCATTTTGTTACGGTGATACAGTTTGTTAGAAGCCAATCCAGAGACCTTAATGAGTGTCTTTTGAGGAGTCCAGGCTCGAATGCCTGTAAAGAAATGTGCAGTAGCTCCTTGTGAGTATTTCTCTGTGGTCAGCTTGTTTTGTGATGGTGAGCCATGGAGAAGGATGGCTATCGGGGCTGAGTACACAGAGGAAAACACATGGGATTTTGTTCCGGGGGTGGGGGAAGCAATTCCACCCTGGTGCGCCTGGCACCAACAGCCCATCCCATCATATGCTGCTTTAAGAGGAAGGTTATTGTCAGCAGCCAGAAGTGTAGAGGGTCATAAATTCTGGGATACATCGACATCTTAGTCGGTGCCAGTCTGCGAGCAGGAACTTTTCTCAGCCAGGCATGGTTCCGGGTTGCTGGGGACAAGACAGGGCTGCGGTATTTACAGCCCCAGCAGCCTGTTGCTAGAGATTGCTACCACTGCGCAGTAGCCCTCGTTTGTAGTAGCTGGGTGGTGACATTGGCATAAGATACTTTGCACAGCTGGGCCACGCCAGTGCCAGATATGAATCTGTGGTACGAGCTGACCCAGCTGCACTGAAAGTCTCATTCTTCTCTCTATCATTTTTTTTAATCGACAGTGCAAAGTGAGGGTTACAGCTAATACGCTCTTGCACCCACGTGCATAAAATACGTAGACATTAAGCAAACACAGTTCTCTTTCTTTCTTTCCTTTTCTTTAAGCATTGTAAGGGTGTATTCTTAAACATCTGCAGTTGTCCAAGCTGCATGTCTTGCTCTCCTAAAGGCAGAAGGGGGGAGGGGGGGGGGGGGGGGGGGCGGGGCGCCGTGGACAACCAAAACCAAAAAGTGTTTGTGTATATGTGTGCATATATATATATATAAAATATGTCCCTTTTTTCTGTTTCAGTTTTGCTTAGAGAAGAGCAGTTTTCAGTATTGAAATAATGCAAGCTGATCATTTTTTCTGAGTTGCAAATACTGAAATAGTGCACATTACACAGGTCAGCAACTAAAGCCCAATTACACACTTATTTGTAAATTGTCCAATTGTGAAGGGGCAACAGTCAGCTTTTCTTTCCCAATCTTGAGTGTCTCATAGGTATATATTTACAGTTCCTACACAAGCTTTATAAGCATAAAATGAGATCCAAGTCTCTTAGTTGCCTTGAGGGTTTTCTAGATTGGGAATGGACTAGGTTTGTCTCTAATCCAATAAAGAAGTTTAAAGCATTACTATAAAAGAATAGATATAAAAATATAATTAATGAGTATTGGATAATGCTGACGAACAAGTGAAGAAACTTTTTTTTTTTAATCTTCATTGATGGCAGTCTGAATCAGGATTTAGCTCAGAGCAAACTGCCATTCTGAAGCATTCAAAAATAATTTGCCAAGACATTAGAAAAAAAGAGAATTGCTTAAAATAGTGATGTTAAGAAGAATCATCAAATGACATCAAACCAAGAAAAACTTCCAGTTCTTTTTATTTGTTTACTGGCTTTTTATTTCCTCCTGGGAAACTCTGAAGCCAGATTTTCAGGCTATCCTCTGCAATTATGGAACCCAGAAATAATAGTTTTTAAATGAAAGCCAAGTTTCTCAAGAAGATACATGACTCCAGGAACTGGGGCTTTAAAAAAAAAGCAAACGCCGCAATATTTGAGATGGCTTTGTTGACTTTTGACTTTCCCACAGGCCAGAAGAGCCATGGCCCTTGACAAAGACAGACGATGGTGCATGGCTTCCACTAAGATCTGCTTGCAAATAGCCTGATGCTGGCAGCTGGAGGTGTGAAATGCTGCATGTTACCAGTCTCTGGCCAAGTGGTGACAAAGAGCTTTGAGGGGCAGCTCATACTAACAATGAGAAGGCATGAGAGGGCAAACACTGCATGCTGGGCTACATCATTCCAGTCTGTCCCTGTTTTTTAAGTAGTAGAGCATGGAGTGATGTGAGAAACAAAGGGTGGAGCTGAGTACTTGCATGAGTAACATCTGCAGGACTGGGCCTGATCCTCTTCCCACTGAAATCATCTGGCATCTCGCCAGCCCTGGCACTGGGACCAGGATCTGTGCCAGCAAAGAAAAGGGAAAACTATTAGGCTCTTTCTATGGCCTGCTCAAGGAGAAATTATTGGAAAAAAAAAAAGGGGGGAGGGGGGGGGGGGGGGAGGGGCACAAATAGGTGAAAATAAATGATACTATTAAAATAGACACTTTTGCTAATATCCATAGGGACATGTTTTGTAAGCAGTGTCGTTAGTTCTGCCAGTCTTCCTTCAGACGTGCAGGAATCTTGGCGCTTGGTTGGAGGAGTCAGTCTCTGGGTTTGGAGGTGTGGGACATGAAGAACTGGAAGAGGAGATAGGACCAGCCACTGGCATCTCTGTGGTGGGGTTGCTGTGAGGACAGGGAACGTGTTTTTCTCAGCTTGGGAATGTTGTGTTGCAGCTTTAAAAAATTTGGAAATACCATCCTCATGACCTGGATCTTTTCCATAAGCTTTTCCCTTTCTTTTCTTCTTTTTATTATAGTTAATCTTATTTCTAAATACCAATTTTCTTCCCCGCAAGCAATTTAGTAAATAATGGCATCTTTACCTCTTTCTCTACTCCAGTTCAGTTTTTGAGGTGGTTTTTCATTTCTGTGGAAGGCTTTTTGGGTTGTGTGTTTAAGTATGGTAAATTAGAGTAGAAATAGGTCAACTGATCAGTAACTGCTGGTTTGCCTTTAAAAGCAAATCACATTAAAAATTATTCTTCATGTTCCTCAGTGTGTGTGCCAGCCATGTGTAATTTTAGCTTGTGGTAGTGGCAATGGGTCATTTGGGGCAAGGGAAAACAAACCCTCTGGAATCAGAAGTAAGAGCAGAGTAAGGAAAATAACAAAAATACAATTATTTGCTAAAAAAATAATTTTTTATAATTTTAGGAGTCATGCGTGTAGGACAGTTGCAGCTTTGAACCTACTGTGTTTGGAAAATTGCTTACCTTGGTCGCGCAAGCATAACTCACGGACTGATTTGAGAACTTCTGTGTTTAACTTAAATAAAGATAAAGTTTTCCTATTCACTGTTCTGTCATTGTCAGCTTGCGGGCCATAAGCAGAGCTGTTATGGTGCTGGCATATCTGCAAATATGCTTTTATATTACCTGGAGAGTTTTTAAGGTATCAAATCAGCATTCCTCGACTATAAAGCTGTATGGTTTACTCCTAAAATTTTTTCTCCCTCTTCTGGCACTGTTCGTTTTGTGTAATCTTAAATGTCACATGGTGCTTTTCCAAAATTGACCACAATGATTGCATTGAACCTTTTGAAAGACAAGTTTTATTCGTAAAGGAAAGAATATCAGGGACTTGTTTGCTGTACTTCTAAAAATTGCTTGACATGTATTTCTGAACTGGTTGGGGAGCTCCTTTAAAGTCGTCCTACTCTGAAGTTCTCTTAGTTAATGACTGCGGCTTAGTCTGCACTAGAAAATGGTTTGTCAGCGAGGGTTGTGCGTAAATCACTCTCCTAACACATTCAGCTGTGCCAGCAGAAACTGGAGGGTAGATGAAATTATTTAAAAAAAAAAAAAAAGATTATTTTGCTGGTGTAGCTTGTTCCTTGCAAGAGACAGGTTTAAACTGTACTGTCTGAGGGGTTCTTTGCTCATATAGGCTGTGTCGGGATAAGAGACAGTTACCTGTGTAACTTTCTGAACTCCATTAAGTGCTCTCATGCTAGGAGGAACAATGCCTGTTGCCAAGATGGCCTGTTTTCAGAAACCTTTGCCAGCCGTACTTAGACCCAAGCAATACTGATTTAATGTCTTTTTAGAAGTGGATTCGTTTAAGTTAGTGGAATTCCCTCCTTGTCTTAATGAGTTAAAGAGCATTTCTTACAGTCGATCTGATTGACAGAATGTAAGTTGCAACCTGATGTGGATTCAGTGCTGACCGGGCTTTGGGCACAGCACTGGAGGAGGCACCTCGCCTGAAGGATTCAGTGGCTCTGGACGGGACTGTCCCAGTTCATGGGTGATGGTGCAGCACGTGCTGTATGCATGAGAATGACTTCTGTAGCCTTCATAGATGCTGGCAAGGTGATGAAAAAAAATTGCCTGCGTGCACAAAAAAAGAGATCTTTTGTATCATAAGTGCTTTCTGAGTGGCTGGATCTCTCTTCTGCTTCATCTGGTGATCACTACGGTTCCTTCACACTGTGCCATCCCTGGCAAGTGTCAAAGGTGCAGGGCTAGCAGTAACAGCACTCTTAAACTCTTAAGTGTTGTTACAGTTCCTGTTGTTTTTCTAATGTTGTATCTTTGACATCCAGTGGTGCATGCCATGTAGAACATCTGTGGTCCATCTACCATCCCTGCCTTGCACTCAGTAACCCCAATGAGCTAGCAGTGTGAAGGAAAATGGCACAAAATATCCCAGTTCCTCTTTCAGTGTTCAGAAGATTTTTTTTTTTTTTTTTGGGGGGGTGGGTGGGAATCTTTTCCTTCTCTGTGGCATGGATGTGATTGTCCACATGGATTTGTTGAGTGTAGTCATGGGAGGGTTACAGAGGAGACCTGTCACCTCCTGCTTCTTTGCCACTGTGCTGGCACCACTTATGTTCCCAATAGTGCAGTGCCTCTCTGATTTCCTGTCTCTATGTGCCAGATCACGGGAGCTAGACGGCAGTGCTGTACTGGGGCCAGAGCCAAAGAAGAGGAGCAAAAGACAAGAGCAGACTTCTTTCCTTTGGTGAAGCTGTGCGCTAGGGGTCTTAGGTTATTGACTTGGAATGACTGACCCAAGTCTTTCTAGCAATTTGAAAGTGGGGCTTATAACTGGAAGCCCTCCTATCCCCTCTGTTTTTTACACTATCCTATTCCAACAGTGTTGCTGTTTGAGCTGGATTTAAATTCTGTGGAGTCTGTAGGGCTGTAAAGAAAATCCTGGAACTCCTGTCTTGCTGTCCCAGTGCTTCACTGTGCACTCAGATTTCCCATTTTGTTTCCCAATTCATTCTAGGACTAAAACCAACATAAAGACCCAGCATGTTCCATGTGAGCACTCAAATCCTGCAGGAAGAAGTTCTGCAAAGGAATCTGAATGGTAACAGGAATGACTTGGTTTTGGACCTCAGAGGCAGCAGTAATTTGGAGACTAAGCGTGGAATTGGTAGCCCTGAACTAGCAGTAGCCATGCAAGGTTCTCTGCAGAGTGGCAATTCTGGTAGCTGGACCCTTGTATAAGCTGGAAAAACTACCCATGGTGTAGATGTTGCTCACAGTGCCTCACAGTGGCAGAATTTCCTTTTTGTTAATGGAATTGATTGGTTTTTTGATCCAGTGTGACTTGAGAGAGTGAGCTAGTTGTGCTGCCTACTTTTTTTGAAAATGCCTTTACAAGATCACCAGCCACTACAGGGAGCTGCTTTCCATCTAGCATGGCACAGGCAGACTGCCCTGTTCACAGCTCTCATCCTGGATGTTTTTTCCAAATCCTGCCTATTCACCACAGGTCCCCCCTTAATTGCTGACATACTTGGTGGCCCTTTGTCCAGTGACTGGCAGACTGTCACCAGATCCCTCATCTCAAATCCATCAGAGGTGTAGCAAAACCCAGCTACTTACAGGGACTGTTCCATCCTTTCTTTTGTGACCCGACTGAAACCAGAGTTTTAGTATTGAAGATTGGTTAGCAGTTTATTTAATGGCATGCGAATGCTCGTCTGAGAATAGGTTCATAGTTACGTTCTTGTGATCCAAAACAGACAGGAACACAAGTCTATGTGCATCTGGTTGGGATATTAGGCTGCAGGGCTTTTGGTCCATTTGGTTTTGGTGGTATGGTTGGTTTTGTTTTACTTTGAGATGTCACTTGAAAAGAGATTTGTCCTAATTTAGCAATAAGCCATGATCTGGAGGTAAATGCATATTTGATGATGTTATAGTGTTTATAGAATGCTTAGTTTTGACAGGTCTTTCATGTGATAGGATCTGTGCTTTGGGGCTGTACTCTGCAAAACTGAGAATGCAGCAGCGCTACAGGGTTTAAGATAAATCAATCTGTTTTTCCTCTTGCCTCCCATGGTAAATTTGCTCCTGTGGTGGTTGCATAAAGCAACCCAGCTGAGCAAAGCCTCAATAAAAGAGAAGAGGCTTGCAACTTGCTTTCTGTCAACTTGCCACACTCCCTCTGTACATGCTGCTCTACTCCAGTTGCAGATTACCATAGTAAATAGCTTCCAAAACTCCAGCAGTCCTTTCTCCCATGTGCCTTTGCTTGTTGGCATGACCAAAACGCTCTTGTGCTACCGGAGCACAGCTCATCCGCTGATACTGCATGGTAGAAACCAGTTTATTATCAGTGTCCTTTTTGATACTTTGATAGCGCTAGTTGTTCATGCATTCCTGCTCCTGGAAAAGAAGTGAATTGGGTATCTGGAAATGCTAGCCATCACAAGCTTGGAGTTGGCCAGCCTCACTTGAGGCATTTCCACTGAGGGCTAGACTTGGGACTTTGAAGTCTTCGGAGTGAATCTAGAAATCCTGTGGTGGAAAGGCATGTGGAAATCCAAGGCAGCATTATTTTTCCGGGATACTGGATACAAGTAGCCCATCAGAATAAAGAACTTTTCATCAATCTCATTTACCTTATGTTCAGAGCGTGCACCCTGTAAAACTGGAAATTGAGACTGTACTTTAACAGGCTGTAAATGAGCAGATTTTAGGCAGTTGGAATCAGGTGGTGTGTGAGGCTCATGGCATCGGTGGCACAGTCCCTCTTCCAAGCAGAACTGACTTGCATCTGCCCAGCACCTCCATTGCAATATGGGGTGCCGGGTTTCCTGCTGTCCCACACTAGAGGTAGGAGGCAGGATAGCATGACAGCTCTGGCTTGCAAAGAGCTACTTTTTTGCTCTGTTTCTACACTGTTTGCACCATCTAAGTTAGTGAGGTACCTGTTTTATAGCGGTGGGTACAGCATGAGCCTACACTGGCATGCTGTAGCTACCTTCCTACATACTTGCTTTCATCCAAGTTGTACAGTATGAGGAAAGACTTGGCATTGTCTTCCTGACTTACCAAATCTTGTATTAGTCATGTCTTTGGGAGATGGTGGCAGTTCTTCACCTCCCACGCATAGCCTAGATATAGTCTTTTACCGGGCTCAATATGGATGTTAAAAAAAAAATAAAATAAAAAAATCCCAGTTCTTCAACTTCTTTAACTGGAAATTGGAATAATTCATAAATGGTACAATGAGGAGAGCAGCAGCCTATGCTATCAATGGTATTTTTTGCTTCCCTTCCCCCTCTTGCTGTTGTGGTAGGGCGAATTGCATCATTTTTAATAAGATTAGAGCTATTTGCATTTTAAGGTGTTCAGGGTATTAGCTGGCAGTGTGTCAGTTTAGTCTGTCTGAGCTGGCTTTGGTCACCTCCCATAAAGGTTAGAGAGTTCAAAAATATTGTGCCTTGTTGAACTGAGAGTCTAGACATGTCTGGAGAGATCCTTAGTTTTCAGGGTTTGTCTAAGCTTTGTTTCAATAGGGGTGTGAAAGCTACCAAAAATGACAAGCTAACACAAAGGTTTGAAAGTCATTTGAGTACCGTGTGGGTGAGAAATGCCTGTATCTGTACTCTTAGTCAAAGAACAGTAAAAGGGCACACATTAAAAAAATAAAGAGCACTGTAAAGTAAATGAAAGGCCCTTTATTTGTGTGTAGAAATTGAAAAGGAGTTTGGGGTTGCTCCTGGCTGTACTGTAGAAACTTAGGTGTGCTGTTCAGACCTCTGCGTGGCAGGCTGTAGTCGTGTGCATTCGGCCTGATCCCTGCAACCTTTCCTGGATGTGAGCCAGGTGACAGCCTTCCCTAAGGCTTCAGGAATGAAAGAAAAGAGCAATAAATATTCCAAGTATTATTCCCGCGGGACTGCACACTTTGCCACTTGTGGAGCCCCAGCTGATGTTGGTGGACCTGTGCTCCATGCAGCCTTAGCCACCCCTGTCCTGCTCAGGTACCTTACCTCTGGTGCCACCTTTCTGTTCAAGAGGGCTTTCACTGATGACCCCCAGTTCTCCTCCTTGAAAAGGCTAGTTCCCTTTTCTCTTCCAATTCCCATGAGCCTCTTTAACCCTTGGTGGGGAAAAAAGCATATTGTCCAAGAACATGGCTTTCGGGGGAAGATCTCAAAACAAGCAGCAGTGCTGCTTCTGTACCATAAGCTCTCTTGAATCATGGAGAGTTTAATGGGCCTTAACAGAAGTTGGACAGTTGCCTGAGCCTTGACAGATGCTGCTGTGTATTGTGTGCTATCTGGAGGAGTCCCTGTATGCTGGGGTCGTCTTACCTTGTGTAGGTGCTTTGAAGCAGTGGTTGAACTAGGAATGCTTAAGGATATGCCACAGAGACTGCTTTTGAAGTTGCTGACAGATGGACAAAACACTAGAGTTACACACTGTTGTTTTTCCCAAAAAAGCTTGAGATTTCTTGACTAGCAGATCAAGTAGCCTGGGAAAAGGACAAAAGAACAGTAATGTATGCGAAATATCCCTGTTGAGGTTTCCTAGAGAGAAATTAATGCAGAACAGGAGCTATTTGCTTCTGCAAGTTTCTACAGGCAAATTATAATTCTTGACTGCTTTTCAGTTCTCATGGTAGTTGGAGTATTTTAAAGCTCTGATTCCTGGAACCATATAAATAAGAATGTCAAGTTTCATTATAAAGATTTTATAATAAAGCATGTTTCTAGCCTTCCAGACTGCGGCCTAAATCTTTAAGGCATGGCCTTAGTAAACTCAAATGTTTCTAAACAACAGAAAACAATGGAAACGTTTTCTTGATCTTGGGATTAACTTCAAGTGGGTAATACTAGAATTACCAAACTTTCCTGATGAGTAGTGCTGAAGGCTCTTGAGGGATTTAACCTCCTCAGCAGTTATGTTTAATTTGAAGTGTGGAGAAAGAGAGCAGACAGTTTATTTCCCTAGTTATTTAGGCACCATTGGTGATATATTTGTGGGTTTGTGTGTTTAATACTGGCTTTGATGTTTTCCCTTATGCATCTTTTTATTATATAAATAATGTCCTTGTTTCTTAGTGTTTGTTGTTAGTGTGTGCAAATACATTCATCTTTTGTTTCACCCTTCCCTAGTGACCTGTTACATTTAGTTATAGGATATGCAGAAAGGAAATAATTAGTCTAACTTTGATCTGCCCTTGAAATTGCGCTGTGCTTTTAAACCACTGTAAAAGAGGAACAGTAAGTTTGTTTCTGCTCTTCTCAGCAACAAAGCACAGAGTGAATCTAGGCATTGTAAATTACTGTCTTACGATAGCCTAAAGAGCCATTTTTTAACAAATGAGTTGTAGATGGAGACTTTTCTTTCCAGTGGGTTATGCTGCATATTAGGGCAGGGTGTGCCAGGATCTCCTGAACTGTGAAATCAGAAGAGACTGTTAAATCATCACTTCTGAGCACCTGTGTGGGTGCCTGTTTCATCCCACCTGCTTATTTTCATATAGTCCCTCACCTTAATTTAGGTGTCCCCCCTCTTTTTTAAATTGAAGCTTAGTTTGTTGTTGATTCATTTCTGCATAGCTCTATAGCTTTTCTTTTTTTCTTTTTTTTTTTTTTTTCCTTTTTTCCCCTTCCTCTTTCTCTTTTGTCATTTTGCCATTCTGCTTGGCACTGCAGGAGCAAATTATTAAAGGTTCCCTGCTCCAAGGAGCTTGGGGGTGTGTGGTGGGGCGGTGTGGGGGTGGGAATCTGCCAGAAGTTATTTAAAGTAGGCTGTGAAATTTGCAAAATGTTACGGGAAAACCAGGTATAGTTTTCTGTTCCTGGTCTCCATAGTCTGGAAGCAAAGCAAAGTTTGGGTGATAGAACAAAAACATCTTGGACAGTTGTTTTTTCCAGTTGCTGGTGGTGAAGGACAGTCTTGGGTAGTATGGCCACAGCATTTGAACTGTGTGTCCATCTAGTTAATTTGCTTTTACTTAAGTTGGACCTTTCAGATTGCATTTTTGGTTTTTTTTAAACCTTTAATTATTTCCCAATGTGAGGCTTTTTTTCAGACACCAAAAATGCTATAAGGTAGGTAATAGGAAGACAGAAAGCAGCTTTATTTTTGTTAGAATCTGGTCCTTGTTTTCATGGTTTCTTTTAATGCTTAGTAAAAAGGAGAGCAGAAGGCGTTTGGAATACAGAAAACACAATGGGGCTAATTTCTCCTGCTACTCCCCATGTTCGGGCTTTGTGGTTACTGCGTGTGGCTTGGTGGGAGATTGTCGTAGTGCAACAGAAAACTGTCTTGGTGATTCAGTAGATGGACCCTGATATAGGGGAAATAGTATTTGCTGTCAACACCCTGAAAAGGTTTCCTTCAGGATGGGTGGGTTGTTTGGTTTTTTTTGGCTAGGCAGATGTTGAGCTAAGAATATGCAGAATTTTGTACAGTGGTTGTGAGCATTTTACTCCTTAATCTCACCTCCTGTTTTATAAGAAATTAATATTTTTTGCTGTAGTTCCAGACGTCAAGATTGTAGATATAAGGACTGTCTTTTTTTAATTATGCAGTGCTCAGGCCACTGCAGTTGTGATTCTTGATTGAAGGATCTTTGTGTTGCTGTAATACAAATAAAAGGTCAGAATGAGCTAATTTTACCATGATGTTGTTTAACAAGCATGGATGAAATGTGAAACCAAGGTCTTTATAGATCCTCATAATTAAAGATCCCACTGTATAGTTCATATTATTTTTTGTTACTATTTTTATTTGGGTTAACTATTATTACTACTGAGCAATGGCTTCCAGTCCAGTTCAAGTAATTTTGTTCCTTTTATCTGTTAGCTGTATTTCCTGCCCAAAGCCATTGTGTTGTTGCTTTAAGATGACATCCCCTGTGCTGTACCCCAGAGCTAGATGCAGTAATATATGAAAGTGTCTTTACACACTTCACACTATTATGATGCTAAATTATTTAGGTTTTTCAAAAGGCATTTAGTTCTCTGCTGAAAGAGGATTCAAATGTGTACAGCAGTGGTGGTTATTACTCTATGTATGTTTGTCCATAAATGCATATGAAAGGTAGAGATGTTAATTTTAGTTTCGCTGAGTCTACCAGGCTGGAAACTGAATGTAAATCTGAGTATGTATCTCTCTCTTGCGTTTGCCTCTAGCAGCTTTTAGAGTTACGAATGCACATTTTTAATGACTAAATGTAACATTAACAGAGAGCCATTCTGCCCCAATTGTTTCCAAGAGAATGGACTTGCTAGAGACTGCTTTTAAGTAGCCACATCTGTCTAATCAAGGTTTCCCCCATCCCCCTGGAAAAAAAATAAATTAAAAAGCAGAGAAAATGAGATTATTCATTTCTGTGCAAGCTTCAGAGTGGCAGCTGGACTGCCAAGTAGAAGGAAGAGATCATGTTGTATGGCTGCATGAAAGACACTTTCCTCCAGAAGCTGGTATTTTTGTTCAGCCCTACAGCATGTGGGCAGGAGTCTGTATGGTACCACCAGGGCTGGGATGCAGTGGTGGTGTCATGATGGGTAACCTGCTGCATTCTGCAAGTGTGGGTGTGGAAAACAGCAGCAGAGGTGGAATACTGTAAAGGGTGCAGGGTCACCATTAGGTTATTATGTTTTTCTTCCAATTTTTCAACAAAACCCTGCTGCATTTTAGGAGTTTAACAGTGAAACAAAAATATTTTGGAAAGCCATCATAGCCTTTCTCTTCATTTTGCCTTTCTATGCTCCCTAAACACAAGGTGCTGCTTTGCTGGATGTTGGGGCTGGACGTGCAGGCTTGGTAGCATTACTGCTGCATGCTTGCTCTTTGCAGCTGTGACTGGGAGAGGGCCAGTGCCTACATGGTGGGACCAGCCTTGGGCTGAGACACCCAGGGGACGAGTAGCTTCCCCGTGTCAGTGGGGACAAAGTGGTCCAGCTTCTGCTCCTCTCCCCTGGCCTGCCACAACAGAGAGTTTGTGGCTTGCAGAGAGCAGGGAGGATACTTGCCTTATTCTGCCTATGCCTCCAGGCAGTTTCTGCAAAGCAGCTAGCCTCTGGCATCTTGCTCCTGTGTTGAGGAATGGGTATCTGAGTCCTGTTGGACAGGCTTTGGAGTTTGGGGGGTCTATAAGGGGAAATGGAGTTTGGCTAGCTAGAAGACTCCATCAGCTCCTGGCACCTTCCTGTTCCCTCTTGTTCCCAGTAACGTGAAACTGATAATCTTAAATGAAGTGGTTAATGTACATTACTAAAAAAAAAAAGAAAGTATATCGCAAGGTTGTGTGAAAAGTCAGAGAAGGTTTTGACCAACCCAAGGACAAGAGCGATTCAGAAAGGCGTGCAGGCAGCTGGTGATGAGGTAAAGTGCAAGAGATCATCCCTTCTCTGTCCCACCTATGCCAGCAGATTGGGAGGCCTTTGCTGGGTGAGGCATCCTGCCAGCTCCCTGAAAGGAAGGCTTTCCAGGGGGGTCAGGGCTTTCACACTGCTCTACCCCCTGACCGGGCTCATGGGGGCAGGGAAGAGACCTGGAGCAAAAGGCAGCACAACCACTTTTAAGGGTATGACCTTAAAGAAAGAGGTGCTGGAAAAGCCAAAGATAAAGACGGCCCAAAACATCCTTAAGGCTGCCAAGCCTAAAATTAGATGCAGGCTAGGCTTTGTTTTCCTTGCAGGCTCACATGCCACATGCATCTTCCCCCAGTTGGCCTACTCCGTGATGACGGCGAGTGCTGACGCCAAGGAGCACTTGACTCCCCAGGAACAAGTTTCTTGTGACTTTCTGTGCACCCCATTGTCACACGATGGGAGCAGGCAGGCGACACAGCAGAGCTGCCATCACATGCAGGCCCACACGGTGCGGCACTGCTGACAGCAGTTATCCTGGGACTGTTGCCATTGACAGCCAAAATGTTGTTGACTGCCGGGAACATTGAAATTATTATTGGTGAGCAGATGAGGTATTAAGAGCAGAGTTGACATTAGGAGTCCATGCACATGACACAATTCACCATGTCACACATTGGTTTAAAATGTGGGCAGTGGATCAGGAGCCAGTAGCAGAGAGATGCTGGATACCACACCCCACGTGCATGTTATAACCCTTTCTCAGAGGCTGTCACTTAGGTTTTGGCAGGGCACCTATTAACAGTTATGCCCAAAAAATCCACTTGTGCTAGATGGACAAGAAAAATACGCATTTGGACATAGATTGGCCATTCTGGGTGGGCCAAAACATTGAAAGATTATACTTTGAGCTGCACTTCTGTGCAAATACAGTTTGATTCTCATGTCAGTGCATTAAAATGGAGTAGTGTGACCATACAGTCACTACTGTTTAAGATGGTGTATCTGTTAAGCAGACATGCTGTTAAATCAGACTTACTCTGTGAGCTCTGAAACAGGCTATCTTAATTTTATTCAGAATTCGCTTAGCACTGTTGTATCCACATTATGCAGCATAAAAGCCTGTTAGATACGTGCTCACCAGGGAGCCCTGTGACTGAGCGAGAGCCCTTCTGATCTGTTTGCCAGGTTGCTACCAACTCTGCATGAGACTTGGGCAGTTTTAGAGGGGAGGGATACAGGTAAAACTAGCTGCTGTGCAAGGGACTGATCAGCCCAGGACATTCCAGGAACACAGAATTCGGTTTTTCATTTTGCTTCTCCCTGCTTGTCCTGTTTCCTCCAGCTGCTTAGGGAAAGCAGCAGTTTTACAGCTGCCTTCTTTAATCCCCTTTCACTGGACTGCAATTTTACCCAAGCAGTACCTACATTAAAGGAAGGGAGAGGCACGGAGTATAAAGCTGCATGAAGGGTTTTACACTTGTCTCCTTGCTTGCTGTGTAGCCAGGATAAGTCATAACCGTTTTTCCAAATCCCTGTGAGTTTTTCTTCAAAATGAAGTGATTAACTTCTTCTGTAAACTTCCCCTTGTCTAGGGCATCCAGGCCTTGTGCTGAGCTTGACAGCATTCAAGATCGCCTGCCCACATAGACTATTAGGTTCTGCTTATCCTTCGTTTCCACTGCCTGGTGAAATATTAGATAACGGGGAAAGAGCTTATCTTACATGCGTCTGAACTGACAAATATGGCAGCCTTTCAGTAAAAAGGCTAATGCAGACGAGGCCTTTTTCCTGGCTAGAATAAGAATGAGGCCAGCGCTTGTCTTCTGCCACTGACAACGGTCAGATGCGTGCAGCATGATTTCCATAGCATCCAGACAGTCAGAGCACCTAAATCTACCTGTCTAGTCAATACATCAGCTTTGCTGGAGCGGGGAGCTGAAGTTTGTCATTGAGGCGGGTTTCTAATGCAGCACGAATGGATCTTTCAGCTGTACTCCAGGGTAAACATTGTAAGCCACGCAAATTTATTTACCAGCAGTGACAAATAACTGTGTCAGTCACTTTTGTTTTCTTCCCTAAATAAGACATTCTCTATAAATGCCCTTATGGATTTAATTTTTGCAGCTTTAACCAGGGGGGAGGGGAAATGGGGGGGATTTCTTGCTGTTTGAACAGGTTAATATTAGTGTTTTTTACTCTCTGTGTTTCTGCACATGAAAAAATGAGTTTAAGTTTGGACTCGATGATCTCAAAAGTCTTTTCCAACCTAGATGATTCTATGATTCTAATAAACTTCAAAGGGACCCATTTCAGGGTTTTAACAGTTTGATGGTAGCAGCTGGGAAACACTGTCCTGGTATCAGTATTGAGGTGAGTTTGGCTGAAAAGCATAGCTGAGAAGTCTTTACCGTGCCAGGGCTACCTGGAGGGGGAAGAGGAGCAGGAAGGAGGGGGCTGCTTTGCCCGCAGGGTGCTGAGCAAGGCCTGTTACTCATTTCAGAAGTTTCTTGGCTTGTCTCAGGCATAGAGCTGTGCTTGAAGTTTAACGCTTCCATTTTGAGAGAGTACTCACCATTATAATGTGGCATATTTCTACATTGCATTCATACAGATATTTTGGGAAATTGTTTTCCCAGCCGTAAATCCTAAACTGTACATTTGCTGTCAAATTCTCAGCCAACAGCTAAAACCCAAAGTGTCTGACAGCTCATAAAGCTGGGGATCTAGTGGGAGAAACCGGTAGCCTTTTCAGAAATGAAGGACTAGAAGTTAATGGGTGGCTTGCTGCAGTTCGGGGAAACACAAGTGTGCTCTGAATAGAGGAAGTGGAAAGAGTCGTTAGTTGGGCAAGCCAGACACACCTAGACAGCATCCTGAGCTGCTGCCAACCCACACGGGGTTTTTGGACCTTTTCCAGGCTTTGTTCCTGAAAATAAATTGTTCAAGATGGGAAACTTTGAAGATTGCATTGACCAGTGAGCTGTGCCTCTGGGTGTGAGCTTCAAGGGAGAGAACACAGGCTTTGAATTTGGGCTAGAGGCTCACAGAGAAAAAGCTGTGATCAAAGTTTAGCCTACATTTCATATGTTTGCAGGAGGTGATCTGCAATTTTTTTGTTGTTTCTCCTTATCAGTGAGGTTTATTCTGGCCTCAGAAATTGAGAAAGGGCTGTCAATCTGATTATTTAGTTTAGCTATTGACTTGCTTTGTAGCTGCAATTCATATAAAATGATTGCTGCTGGGTCTATTTCACAGGAGCAGCACATGAAGAAATTAACATCTATAAACCATTCAGAATATGTAAAACAATGGATATATGCTAAGTATTACGTTATTTATTTAATACTCTGATAGCCATGTTGCAAAACAAATGAAGAGGTGGGGATATCTTTTGGAACAGAATATACTGCAGTGCCTGCCCTGATCTGCATTAGACATCTGCACTGTGAAGTACAAGTGATGCTGAAAGATGCACTGAGAAAACAAATGGGTTACAATACTGTCGTGTTAGAAATGACAAAATGTGTAGGCAACAGAGAAACTAAAACTACTTCAGTTTCAGACATAATTGTAAAGTATTAACTGAAGAAATACAGCAGGAAAGGTAAAATATGAACAGTTTGGAAACTGGGACTCACAGTTTCACTTCTTTATATGACAGAAGCTCTGTGCTAAAAAAAAAAAAGAGCAACTTTTCTTTTAGCTGAATTTTTTTTTTTCAATTTAACACTGGAAACCACAACTCTTACCTATAAAAGTAAAAAAAAAAACCCAACACCAAAAACAAAAAAAACCCCACCTTCCTGAAATTTTTTTCAGGTATTCATGTTTAAGCTGGCTTTAAGGAGGACACCTACAATGAACAGAAAGTCCTAGTTGAGCTTTCACAGCAAGAAATATGAGAGCACATGAAGCAAAAATGCCAGAGTCCTTTCAAATTCAAAGTGTCTAAGCTGTCTGCCCAAAAAAAGGATAGATTCAAGCTGGGAGCCAGTTTGAGTTGTATGACAGATTCATGTTCCTTGTATGCACAGCCTTGGCTTGAGCAGTTCCCTTCTTCCGATCTTCTGTGTGTAAAACAGAAACCAGATATATTGACAGCAAGGTAAAGTTATTTGATGTGTCTATAAAAAACAGGATAAGAGCTGGAAAGAGTGTCCCATTTTCTAATTAAATCTAATAAAACTGTGCTAATTCAGTGACATGCAGCTTCCAAGGCAGGAAACATGGCAGGTAAGGTATCAGCAGGTAAGCAACTCAGCCTCGCCATCCCTAGTGTGGTACAGAAACGTTTCTCAGACTTCATCCATGAATCATCGGTGATTAGTGCACGGAGATTTCTCTTGTGAGACCCTTTTGTGTACCTACTGCAGCCAGGGAATCAGATCCCTGAGAACAGAAGTAGGCTGGGAAGCTCTTTCCGTAGTGTGTAAACTTTGTGAGGAAAGTAATTGCAAGCTTGCACTGCATTCGGTTGCGACTACAGAAATAGGAGTGGTGCAGCATGTACAGGGAGTATATACTGCCCTTCCTGAGGGTGGGGGCTGCGTGGCCAGGTCTTTGTCACATGCCACAGGGAGTTTGTATGCGTGGTCCTTGTGGTGTGGTGTGCCCAGGCATCGTGGATGGGAGCGGAGGTGCATGGGTGCACACAGGTGTCTGATGAAGTCCAGGCGCACAGTGTGTGGGGGAGGTTGAGATGCTGTGTGCAGGTGGCCAGCACGTGCCTCTGATGTCAGACGTGTCCGAGACCCTGCACACTCACTGAGTATGCACTGCACTGGCAAAACACGTACTCTCACGAGTCATTTGTCTGGGACTTCTGAATGGCAAAAAGCCTGGTCTGAGCTGTTATGCAGATCAGGATGTCAGGCGTCCTGAAATCCTGGACAAATCCCCTTAGTGCTTTTGGTAAATGTGCAACTGGGATTTGCTGTTGTGACAGCAGATCCTGTGGTAAAAATACCTGTCTCCCAGCACTGCAAACCTGACTCGCGTCCCACAGGTAATGGGTGAGCAGTCGGTGCTGTTTCTTGAATTTTTGTGCAAATGCGTGAAGCAGTCCTGGTGGCAGGGGATCACAAAGCTGCATTGCAAAGCACTTGCCTGGCTCAGGCCAAATCTCTGCACCTGTGGCTTAAGACTCAGCAGATCAGAGGTATGGCAGAGACCCCTGACCTCAGACTGAACGGGATGATGTCTCTGCCCTTTGCTTCTCCAGAAGGCTGCATCTGCCCTGCACTTGCCAGTGCAACTTGACGGTGTGGAAGGTGTGCGGGCAGTGTCCCCTCCTAGGCTGGGCAGGAAGCACAGCCCTCTCCCTGGAGGCTGCATAACAACTTGGGTTTGTTTGCTTTTAACCCTTCACCTTAATCGTAATTTTCATTAGGTTTCATTGGGTTTTTTTATTAAGAATTAGGACTGTGCCAAATTTGAAGCATCAGTAGTTTCACTACCACAATGGGGTAGCGTAGAGTGAGAGGGAGTGAATGTGCTTTTCCTGCTCTGTGTGTGCAGGCACACATGAGAGAGCACAGTTTCTCTGTAACTCTGAAAGTTAGTATCTTACTCTCCAAACTTCCTTTCCCACAAGGAGATTCACCCAGAAGGTCTCACCCCACCCAAACAGGGTGTAATGGTATCTCTTTAGTGGGCTACACAAAAATGCTACCGGTGAGTCAGTACAGTGTCGGATGTACAGTCGTACAGAGTGTGAACATAGGATGAAGTAGTTTGAAATGCAGCCTCCCATCCAAAAATACCAGCCAACCAACTGTAAGATACATTAACTGTCAGTTCCCAGTGTGTCTGTTGAGATTTCAAGCAAATTTTGGTTTTTGCTGGCACACAAAGGAAAATGCCATTGCAGCCACTTGGGGCCTGCCTTCTGCTCATCGGGAAAGGGCACCACTAGGCAGATCTTGAAAATGCACCTTTATGATTTAAGTGCTCATATGTCGTCTTCAAAAGTGGCTTAGCAGCCCAAATTTCATAGAGTACTGGTATCAGGCGGTGTGTGAAGACTGGCGCAGGTGAGGCCGTGCTCTGTGGAAGCGCTGCGTAGGTGCTGCTGTGGTATCAGGAGAGGGAAGAGTGGGGACAGGCAGGGAGAGCTGAAGGGACTTCCCTTAAGTCACTAGAAGGTCTGTGATAGAGCTGGGGAGAGAAGTTGAACCTCAGTCTGATGTAGCTAGTAGACGATGCATTCTCCTTAAACATCTTTTATGCCATATATTTGGGGCAGTCTTGTATGTGCTGTACGCAGGGCCATTTTTCCATTTCTTTCTCAGTCCCTGAAGTCCTCCTATGAAACACTTCAAGTTTAAGTATACTGTACCAAATTCAGTGTTATGCTGGTAGTACAGGGGAAGAAATGGATGGAGGAGCAGTGTTAGAAAGCACCCCTTCAGCCCTTACTGAGACCCCAGCTCTGTCCTAGAGTTTGTTCAAAAACATCCATCCCTCCTGGATTGCCTGGGCTGAGTAACATCACAGCCCACCAAGTAGTGGGACGCTGCTATTCCACGGATGAAGCAACACTGCATTGCCGGTATCATTAGGCTGCTGGTTTTGCTTCTGGCTCTTGGCTTCCACCCTGAAATGATGGTGTCACTGGAGCTGCCTAGAGGTACAACAGTTATCCCAGCCTTATGCAGGGTACAAGAGGTTGTTGGTCTTTATGGTAAATGGTCAAGCTGCCTTCCTGTCATATGTGCAATGTCTCAGAAGTGGTTTGAGCTTGTAGATACCATTAATTATGTTGAAAACAAGAATACTGTCATTGTGCTGGGTAGGATTGGCCTAATTTTATGTAAAGTCGATGCGGATTTAAGCTTCGTTTCGAGTTACTAGGGTGCTGTCCATCAAGTCATGTTTGGAAATCGTTTTTTAGAAGCTGTGCCAGTTTTAACATGCTGCTTTAATATTTTTCTGGCTGCAATAGGGCAAGACATAGAAATCGTACATTGTCATCACACAGAGCTGTGAAGCATGGGGTTTTTTGGTTTGTGTTTTTTTTTCTTTCTCTCTCTTGCACTCTGTCATATGGAAACCAGATCAAGATTATGAAATTATTGCCCACAAACTGTGATCTTTTTTCTCTTTTGTGGTGGGGACTGACAAGTCAGTGATGGCTTGGTGCTGTTGGTACTAGCTGTTCATGCTGCACGCATTTGTATGTATCAGGAAGTGCTGAACTTGGCGTGCTTCTCGGTTGGCACACAGGCTGGTAAAACGTCAGATTTTTAATTGTGATAAAGTTCATGAAAGAAAAAATTATGGCAGATGTTTCCTTTTGTCAGAGCTGAAGTGAATCATTAAAATGTGATATGATGTACTATGAACTAGTCAGTGTAAACATCATCCCTGTGAACATGTCAAAAGACTGAAGAACGTAGACGATTCATGGTAATGTCAAAAACCATGTGGTCTGAATGCTGTATTACCAAGCTCTTCTCTTTAAATGCAGAGCATGAATCTTATGAATTTTTATTGCCTTTATACAAAATGAAAAGATAACATATTCTGCTTTGGTAAAAATAGCCTGGTAGCTTCTGCAACATGGTTGTCATTTCGCTGGTGGTATACTCAGAGGTCTGCTTTTCACAAGCAGCAGTGAGGTATCCGATTCTCACTGAGCACTGAGCTTGCTTGCCTAATTCCCTCTTTTCTAGAGGATGTATTTTTGGGAAGTCTTACTCCTTTGCCAGTCTGAAGGAAGTGGCAGAAACGCCGCTGCTTGCCGAGGAATGCCTGTGATGATGCGTTAAAAGTGGCTCCCGATAAGTGGTTATGGAAAAACTGCAGGAAGCTTCTGACGGCCAACATTCTCTGTGGACTTTCTCTCCCACCTCCTCACATCCCCTGCAGGAGGATTATTGTCTACATGCTCACTTAGGCCATTAGTCAGAACAGAAGTGCATTAGAAACTTCCTGATGCTTCCCCATGAGCTGAGTACATTGTATCTGCAGTTATTCTCATTGTGGCTGGTCTAAGAAGTCTTGACTAGATTCTGATTCTTATTCCCAGTGTTGTCAGTTCTCAGTATTTTAACATAAATTAAGTGGGTTTCTTAATGCTTCAGCTGTTGGAATCAAGGGAGTTGACGAATATCTTCATTTTGACATAAAGGTCAAAGAAACACCGGAAAGATGTGATCGAAGTGTACCCAAAGTCTTGTTTTATGCCACTCTGCCACTCTTTGATCTCTGATTTGAGGGAGCTTGACTTAACAGTTTGGAATGCTGTGGATTAGGAATAAAATATTCTGTTATATCATAAAGTGGCTTATAAAGTGCAGCAAATCCAAATAATTTTGCATGTCAGAAGTCTCAGTCCCCACCTCTTTTGGGGATACACTGAAAGTGAGGTGAATGTGTTTTGCAGAGCAATTTGAATACTTCTAAACTGTGGCCCCCTTCTCCAGATCAATTACATTGATTTACTGGGGAAAATGTGTGTTTGTGTGCATGGACATACACAAATTGTATACAATGTATTTTATTTTAAGCAGGGCTGCAGAAGCCAGAAGTAATGAACTTAGTACAGAGATTCAGTGATAACAGTTGTTAATGGCAAGGCATCTGTAGTTTTTGCACCATGGTGATTTGTGGAAATGCACTGTTCTTTTTTAAATCAGCATAAATTTTTACACCTCTCTTGCACCATAGGAACTTAATCCATCATGAAAACTCGGTAGAAGCTGCACCATTGTATCCTGAGGCAGATGTGAAATTTGTGTGAGTCACTGATTTGTGATCAAGCTGAAGGAAACTGAGTCTACAGTTCTTAAGAAAGAAGCCGCCCATTTGGGATGCATTTACGCAGCTCTTTTTGTATAAATCATTAGCGCTATAAACTATCCATTGTTGTTAGGAGAAGAAATTTAACAATGCAAATAAAACAAAATACTGTGGCAGAGCAATTTTATGCTTGATTGTAATGTTTAATGGCATGTTCTCATAAAGAGATTTTCCCATCCTTCAGACCTATCATGTCTGTGACTCCCTTGATTTCCAATGGTTTGGATGTCCCCCATTTTATTCCTAGAGTTGTTTTCTCTAGAGCAATTTCTGTAAACATGCTGCAGCATGGGGTTATCCAGGGTTAATTTCCCTTATGATTACACATCCAGACAGCATATATGTAAATGCGGCAAGACAAGTGATAAGAAAACTGTAGGATAAAAGAAAATGAAGAAAATTCCCTTGTTTTGCTTGTAGATCCATTTTTCAGTATCAGTGTATTTTCCTTAATTTTCAGTGTTAATGCTAGCTTACATGGGCATCCTGGTTCTTTAAAAGCTTTATTTTTCTGTCATCGCTGGCCTAAATTTTTGCATTATGTTGATTCCCTTTCTCTCCCCTATCTCTTTGGATATTTCTTCCAGGTTCCTCTCTTCATCCTTTACTTTCAGGTACTAGACGGCACCATCATTGAGGCAGAGCTTTGTATCTCTAAACCAGCTGGTTATATTAGTGTCAGAAATAAAAATACAGCGTTCACATTCTACTTGTATTTTTAGTGCTTTACTGTAATCCTGGTTCTACTTTCCCTTCTTATCTCCATTCTATGTCTTGCCCTTAGGTTCCTTTTTTTAGACCAAGGTTGATGGGTTTTCTTGTGATCTTGGAAGGTTTCTGCACTGTCCAGCTTTTTGAGGTCTTCCCATACACCTTAGTCAGAAAGTACTAAAATATCTTGATAGTCTGTTAATCTGCAGTCAAGTGCCCATTGTTTTCTTTTCCTGGCTGCCAAGGAGTTTGTTGGGAATTGAGATTTATGGAGTGAATACTCCACCTGGCAGGAGACTCTCTGTAACTCCTAAGTGTGTTCTTCAGTGGAAGAATGAACATTCCTTTTTGTGTGTAAAATACTGCTAATAGCTTATTTAGCAACCTATATTTCTACAACAGGGCTTTCAGTTTTGTGTTGGAGGTGGGTTCTTGCATATGCATAGATTCTAGCACCCATGCTAATTCCGTCTCTCATTTAACTTTCATCTGTTCCTATGGTAGGATAATGCATGATGTGATCTCTCAGCTTTTTAATGTGGTTCTTAGTGCATCTCTTCTAACTCCTGTTTGAATGGGCTAAAAAAAATACTAATAATGAGGGATGATTCTTCCCTGTACTTGCTGGGAATTGCGTGGAAAACACAGGGAGCTTAGGCAGGGTAGTCATGCTGCAACCACTGAGACTCCACAGAGTCCAGTACCAGATATTAATTGCATGTGCTGCAGGGAGAACTCTGAATAACAACAGGATTAAGAAAAATACGTTGGTGATCCTTTCTTGCCTTTTCCTTAAATGGCTCATTTTTACAACTACTGGTTAGATTTGAGCTCAACGTAAGGCAAAAGCTGTGGAATGTGATCAAATGAGGGATGCAAGGGGTTGCAGTATTTTCAGCACAGCTGATTTTGTTCACGGTTTTTTAATAGAACTAAATGGAGGATTGAATTAGTCGATGATTAAAATAAGTGGAAGCCACTGTATTACAGTGTTCGACGTAATGGGTACCTGCGTGAAATTTTGGTTCTCAGTCACCCAGTTGCTTCGTCCCTTTAGGGTTATTTTCAAGGTCTGAGTAGCCTGGACTGATTATCACCCTCAGATTTACAGCTGCCTGTCCCTGCGTAGAGTTTCTTGTTCCTTAGGCGTCAGCACTAAGAAATTTGTATCTGTTTTTCAGCAGTGGCAGACGAGCATCAAAGTTACCAGCAGTGTAATCTCCAGGGTAAACAGGGCCAACACATTATGCTCGCTGTACCATTTAACCCTGCTGGAGGAGATGACTGTAAATTGCCTGTGTCGAGCTGGTGCGTGAGGACTAATAGAACTGCAGTGGGGATAATTCATGAGTAGATTTTCTCACTCGCCAGTGTAAACAGAGCTAGGGCTAGTCAGGTCTGAAACGGTGATTGCTTTTAAAACAGCATGTTACAATTCAGTGTCCCAGGTTGAACCCTCCTTCCAGCACAGGAAAACAAACCATCGCATGCGTGGCTACCACATGGACCACGCAGGCTGTGCAACTAACTATGCATATGAAGAACTGCTTTGTTTTTCTAGGAAATGAGGTTTGGAGGGAGGTCCTTAACTGCAGATTGCAAAGGGTGATTTAGAAAAAGAAAAAAAAGAAGAAAAAAACATCAATTTCACAATCCTTATTAATGCAGAGTAAAGAACAGCTTGAACAGGGAGTTAATTTAGAGGCCTTGAATACTGTCCTCTTCTGCATTAAATCCCTCCACCAAACTTGCGTTTTTTGGGTTGTGCTGATAATCTCTCCACACTGCTCCTGTCTGCTTGTGCCTTGCACCTGATCACATTAAATACAATGACATAATAGATATGCACCTGCTGGCAAATAAGTTACCTGAATTCACTGCCAGCGAGAATAGCACTTTTCCTTTCCCTGGGGTGGTGCCATTCCTCAGTATCTTTTTCTGACAGATTTAACCTGTAAACTCCAGACTTAATGGAAAAGGTGAAAATTTGCTCCAGGAAGTGGCAATTTGAGAGGTGGGGGCATTTGGTGTGTGTTTCTGCGGTCACTTGAAGCCCATCCAGGGTGCAGACCCTTACCCAAAAGGGAATGGTCCTGGTCTTCTGCTCTGTCTCTCACTGACCGTTTCCTGCTGCCTTTTGTTGTGTTGGCATCAGCATTCACCCAGCAAGCAATTTGACTTTTTCCACTGTGAGCAGAGACCTGGTCCAGCTCATCTGTGCTACAGCTGTGTCGCTGTCCGCGGGTGCACTGGGGCTGGCACAAAACGGACAGCGGGAAGGACCCAGGTCCATGCTCCCATGGCTGCTAGCTTGACATGGGGCTGGGATTGCAGCAGGCAGTGATTACCTGGGTACTCCCAAGACCTGCCTGGGCTGGCTGGGGGGCTGAAAGCATAGCTCCCCCCCCAGCAGGCACGTGTCACCCCAGCCTGTCTTTGGCTGTGAAGCATCATCCTGGTGCCGCCTGGAAGAGGCACATAAGGATGCATGCCCCTGTGTGAAGCATTAATGGTTGTAGACATGTGACCGTCTCAGATGGTTTTCAGGGCTGAAGTTAGGTGCGTGGCTCTGAGCTGTATCAGGGAGGGGGAAGCACCTCCGCGCACACGCACACACCCCCCCCCACACACACTGTCCAGGTTCCCCAGGTGAGTGACCACAAGGGGCTGACTGCAGGCAGGATGAAACACTCCCTTATTTTCCAGTTTAAGACGGGGTTTTTTCTTTACTTTTCAGAGTAAGGGCTGGCCAAAAGCCTGCCCACAGTCAGTAATGTCTTTAGAGAAGCAGAGAAAGAAAGAAGGAGGTAAGTAGCAGAAATGCAAAACTCCTATTGAGAAAGCAGCACCTGTCCAGTTTTGGTCACCAAAGCATAACGCTGTTTTCTTACACTTAAGAGATAATATCTTTGCTACTAGTAAAACCAAAAAATCGGCTTTCGTTCTTGTGGTTTCCAGAATGAGTCTTTTGTTTTCCCAGTCAAGACCGAGGAGACAGATCAGTAAACACATCCTTTATAAAATTTCACCTAAATGTTACCAAGTTTAATTAGCCCTTGGGTTTATCATTAATATGCTAGACTTGCAGTGGCTTGTGGAGGAGCATGATGACTCGGTGTGCCAAAGCCTGCTTAGGTAGCTTCAACCCTGTCACCAGAGCAGCCGACCTGCTCAGAGGTCATGTGGAACCTGCTGCTGGGAGGGGGATTTTAGAAGGAAGCCAGTCCCCTGTCCTTGTTGACAGAGCAGCTTTTCTGGGCTATCTGGCACTTACAACGCAGTTGTTCAGCCCCTGAAGGGGTTGATTCACATTAAAAACTTGATGATAAATTCTTAATAAATAGCCAAATATTGTTCTGAGGATGTTCTTGAGGATGCTTATCAGGTGCATTGCTTATGGATACAGCACTCTTAATGATTTTGCAGTCATTATGCCTGCGCTTGTACAGTAATACTAAACAAATTTTGGTGGGTAGGGAAGTAGTGGGCTAGAGAGGGAGTAAAGCGTATAATCTTACCAGTCTCTCTACATACCGAATTCCCAGTTTTGCCGAAGCAGTTGGCTTGTGTTAGAAGGTTAATGCCCTTCAGGAACTGAAAAGATTGAACATCCAGGCTTCAATTGTAGGAGACCGAAGTAAAGAAGCAGTGTTAATACTAATACATTAATTTTATTTTTTCTGCTTATAGTCTTTGAACTACACACATCTGAAACCAACTTCTCATGTTAAATATGAGGTTTGGGAATGATGCGTGTGGGTCAATCCTTGGCTCAGAAAATCTGTTTGACACTTCAGTCCTTGGCAACCGAGAATTTGCAACGGGAAGGTAATCAGCCTCAGCAGCGACTCTGTACGCACAAAGCAGGCCATGCCCATACAACAGCCATGTTTAAAAGGCTGGTCTGTTGAATCAGTTGTTTTCAAAGTAGGCTAGGGGAGATGAGATTGTAGTTTGGAAGGTGTTCCACATCTGCTGTCTGAACTGAATTACTTCCCTTTGCTGGTAATGGTGCTGTAGTCTGTTAACACTCCGCTTGCACAAAAGCATTCCATTGACATACAACTTAAACTCATTCTGCTCTTCTAGGAACTCTCGGGATATTTATTTACAGTCCACAATCACTGTCCCCCAGCCTGACTGTACTGTTTGGTTTGGGGCCTTAGTCCATGCAGTATCGAGCTGAACATCAACAATCGTTTAATAAATCCAGACAGCAGGGATATAGCCTGTAACCCAGCAAGGGAGCCTGCTGTGTGCTGCGGATATGGGTATCAGGATGTGTCTTCTAGTATTTTCAGCACCCTGACTCTTCTGCATGCTGGCTTGGCGGATGACTGTGTGCAGGCTGGCTCCTCAGGCTCTTTCCCCTGTTGGCCTTTGCTCCTTGACTTTAGTCAGGGGATCCTTCTTTTGGGGGGGGGGGGGACTGGTCCATGAAGTTCACATATTTGAGGTGTGGGGAGCAGCAGGTCTGTCTCCATGGGCAGGCCTAGAGCATGTCTGGGGGCAGCCTGGGCCATCGCGGCGGTGCTGTGAGGGGGAGCGGTGCTGGCGTGGGGCTGTGACGAGCCAGCCAGCCCACTGGAAGCAGGACATGCTGCAGCCCAGCTCCTGTGCCTTCAGCAGCTCGCAGGAGCTGGCCGAGTACGGACCATCGGGTGAGCTCTCTTCTCCTGCTCACACAGACACGCACTGGTCTTGCCCGCTGCTTTGGGGATGCTACCCCAGAGACTTAACGAGCAACGGGAGGGGGCTTGGCCTTCCTGGTGGGGCAGGTACAGGAGGAACATCCCGGGAGCGGAGGGACACACCGCTCACGGGTAACGGGGGTCCTGGCGAGGCAGGGACCCCTGCGGGGCTGGGGGCAGCCTGCAGTTCGGCTGCCGGGCTCCGACGGTGAGTGCGGGGTGGGACGGCAGGCGGTCGGGCTGAGGCCCAGCCGGGCTGGCTCCGCCGCGGGGCAGGGGAGGGCGGGCGCTGCTGGAGCCGGGAGCCTTGGCCAAGAACCACGCGTGCGGCTGGATCCCCAGGCTCGGGATCCCCGGTGCTTTCCTTTCCCCTCCCCCTTATTTTTTTTTTTAAACGCGTGTGCGTGGATCGCTGGCGGTGACAGGCGCTCTTTCCTCTGGGGGTTGGCGCGTTACCGTATTGCAGCAGGGGGCGCCTCCCCGTTATTTTACACTCCCCCCCCCCCCCGACCACGCCTGCGGTGCTGCGCGGGGAAGATTCCGCGTTTTCCGCTTCTGCCGGTTGTGTGCCTGCGGCGCGGGACGGGACGGGACGGGGTCCTCTCCGGCGCCTTTCGAAGAGCCGCGTCCCCAGTGGGGATGGCTCGGTAACGCGGGGGGCGTGCCGCTGACCCCCGCTCCCCCGCCGGGGCCGGCAGCCGACGGAGGCGGGCGCGGCGCCGGCTCCCCCGCGGGCGCGTGACGGCGGGGCGCGGGCACGTGCGGGGGGCGGGGCGGGCGGCGGCGCAGGCGCGGCGGGCCGGGGCAGGCGGAAGAGCCTGGGCGCCCCGAGCGCCCGCCGGGCCGGGCCGGGCTTAAAGAGCGGCGGGGCGGCGGCGCGGGTAAGCTACGCACCTTCCTCCCCGCGGCCCTCCCGGCCCCGCGCCGGGCTCGGCCAGGAGCGGGGCGGCCGGGGGCTTTGTCCGCCTTTTTTTTTTTTTTTTTTTTTTTTTTTTTTTTTTGCTCCCGGCGATTCACCGCGATATTCTTTATTGTTTTCGGGGTTTTTTTACGATTTTTTTTTTTTTAATTCCTTCCGCACCAGGCGGGGCCCCGCCGTCCGGAGCGCCGAGCCGCCTTTCGTGTCCGTGTGTCCGTGCGAGCGCTCACACGCGCGGCCCGGGGCCCGGGTAGCGAGGGCGGCCAGTGCCGGCCCTGTCTGCCCGCTCCGGCCGGGCCGGCGCTCCGCGGCGTGCGGCAGCTGCCCGGCGGCGGCCGCGGTGTGAGCGCCGGGGCCGGGCCCCGCCGGTGCGCTGGCGGGAGGGCCGGCCGGCCGGGAGACTTGTCTGTCGGTCCGTGCCCGCGTAGGGCTGAGCGGGCAGCCTGGGGACGCTGTCCCCCCGCTGGATGGAGCCCAGGGCTGCCGGTGATGCGGTGCCCCCCGCGGGGGCTGGCGGAGTGGTTTGAGCCCCCCGTCTGCCGGAGGCGAGCATGTCCAGTGAGCAGCTTAATAGGACAGCGGTGAAGGATGCGCGGTTAAAAGACCTGTTGTTGGAAAGAGGTACCCGCCTGTTCGCTGCTGCGCCCGCAGGGGCAGGGCTGCGGCGAGCCCGGGCTCCGGCTTACCGGAGCGAAGCCCAACTTCGCGGCTGGCGGAGCCGGGGGACGCCGTGGGGGCTTCCCTGGCCGGGGGGGGGGGTCTGTCTGCCGAGGAGGACTGCGGGTGGCGGTCCAGGTGCTTTCGCTTGCGTGCATGTTGACGGGGTTATAAATAATTTCTCTTGTTTTCATGCTTTTCTGTGGAGGTGTCGTCATTCAGTATATAGTTGCTTTTTCCGCGCTGGGCACTTACCATAAAAAAATACTCTACTAGGAGGAGAAAAATGTATTATAAATGTGATTTCCTGCGTGTAAAGAAACAGGTATATGCAAGTGTGACAGAGAGACTTGGGGAGGTAAAAAACCGTGTCGTTTCTCTTCCCCAAGTCTCTTTGCCAGCTGACAGCGGAGGAGCCGGCTGGAGCAGGTGCCGGGGCGGGGGGCGAGGCGGGGGCCGGCGGCCGCCGGGAAGCACTCGCGGTGCCTTGAGCGGTGCCGGTGAAGAGAGACCGCTGCAGCTCTTGTTTTTTCCCTTTTTCCTGTTAATAACCTAGTGAGTAGCAGGAGGGCTAGTCAGGAGGAAGGGTGAGATTGAAAATTACCTTCCTTTTTTCTTTCAATCCATACTTTACAGCAAGGAAATCCTCTCGAATATCAGTAGGGTGTTCTGTTGCAGTTTGCATTTGCGGTGTAAAGCTGGACTTGGAAAATCCTGTGTGTTGTGGTTTTAATTTTCTTTACTATGTGGCCATGTTTTAGTCAAACATTTCGAAATTATTCTTCCCCCCTGCCAAGGGAAATGCTCAGAGACCCAATCATTTATTTCTAAAGGAGAGGTACTGTCCCCTGCCGCTGAGATGCTGGAGCCCTGATAAATTTAGAAGACTCTGCCCTTGGCAGATAGAGAAAGTAATATGTCATTCCAGTGATCTTTGCATTCTAGGAAAGCCTAAATCAACATTGCTTGTTTTGCATGTTGCCCTTTAGCAACAGTCTCTCAATTTCCAGTCTAAAGTATTACACGGACCCCCCAAAAAAGGTTTTGTTAAAGAAACCCTTTAGTACTCGGTAGCTGCAGAATGTGATTTGCAGCAGTCGTCAGTAGTGTTAAGTCTGTATTTTGTTTGTGCTTCTGAGGCAAAACCCCCTCAACTTTTTACTTAAACGTGGGTTTGGTGGGTTTGTTTTTTAATTAATGCTATGCTTCCTGCCTTTTGATCTTTTAGTGCTGACATCATTAGCTTCCAGTGATGCGAGGGGGGGTGGAGGGATGTTGCTGCACTGCATATGGGATTGATAGCAAAAGTGAAGCAAAGCACTGACTAACCAAAATTTTTGAAGATGTTCTGCGTGGTGAGTGGATGGTACTTAACAGCAAAGAGAAAGTAAATGATAGATGTATTGTTGCCCTTTTACTCTTTGCTTAGCCTTAAATAGGTTTAGTTACTCCTACTGAGATGATTGCAGAACCTCAGCACTTAGATGGTGGTGTGCCTGTGCCCACTGGTAACTTGTGACAAACAGCTGGACCTCAGCACCAGCCTCCACTGGACACCAGTGCACTTGCAGCTCCTGTAATCTGAGGTTTTGTTTGGAGATCTTAGAGTCTTAGGTTTGTAAGAGATCTTAGAATAATGAAACAGTCTTGGACTTCCTTTGGTTCCACTGCAGGTCACTTTGGATTTTATGTGTGAAAAGCATTTGTCTAGCTCGGCTTTATAGTTGTGTTGTGTTTGCATACTGCTGTTACACAGAAGGCTGAGGATGACTGCAAATGAAAGAGATGGGGGGGGGGGGGGAACTTGTTTTCTCTGATTGCTTTGTCTTTTTGTTTTTGTATTTTGTTTATCTTTCTTTCTTTATTGGCTTTTTAAAACAGAAAATTTAGTATCGCTTCCCCAAAGTCCATTTTTTGGTGTCCAAAAAAATAACAGTACTTCTGGGAAGTGCCAAAACTGAGTAACTTGCACTGCTGCTTTGCTTTTTCTGCCAGGCTAGCAACCAAAAACCTCTTCCCATTAACTGGAGTTGTCTTTCAAGATGAGAGCATCCCCTGTGAGCGATGTAGTTTCCATAGAAATATCAGCAAGTGTGTAACTCCAAAGGGCAATTCCTCCCCTTGCTCATCCCTGCTGCTCCAGTATAGCCAAAAGGGTGAAAGAGTGACTCATTTCTAAATCTACTTAATATTTGTTGTATAGGCAGGACTTCAGATAAGATGATGGGCTCTGATGGAGTTGCTTGTAATTGTATCTCTTGCTACAGCCAAGGCCTTGGTTTCATTTTTAACCATAGTGGAACATAACTTGTTTTAGAATATCAGATCTCTTTTTAGATTTTTACTTGAATGGGAATGTCCTAGAACAGTTAATTTTTATCTAGTTGGAGAGAAGCAATTGAAGAAGACGTTGTATGTAGATTCAATAGGGAAAAAAAAAATCCCCCTCTTGATTTAGATAGCTTTTGTGCCGTTTAGCTGGTTGAAAAATCAAGAGTAGTTTACTAGATAGTGTCCCGATTCCTTTCTCTGTGGCCTCTGCTTTGAAGCTTATGGAACCCTCTGGATTCAGTTGGCATTGCAGGTGGCTATTAAAATAGAGTGGGGTTTGAGTGTCTTTGGTTTGTTTTTTCTCCTAGTGAAATCATTTTATTCTCCAGAAGGCTTGTCTGTACTATTCATGCTGAAGAATTTGTTACTTGTGAAGGCTGCAGAGTAGTATCACCAAGAAGTTTCTTAGCTTTGATCTGCAGCCACTAATACTGAATGATGGGCACTGCCAAAAAAATATTTTCATACTACTTTGGAACAGTGTTTTCTTCACGAAACTTTGTGAAATGGACAGCAGTAACATCTTAATCAAGATCAGTCTTGATGGAATACTGAGGATTTTTCAGGTTATTGCTTTGATGGATAACTTTCTCTGTGTGATTGACATATTTTCCTTTTTTTTCTTTGTTTTAGCTGAACTGGAGTTTGTTCAAATCATCATTATAATTGTAGTTATAACTGTTATGGTGGTAGTGATCATCTGCTTGTTGAACCATTACAAACTCTCGACACGCTCCTTTATCAACCGACAGAGCCAAAGCAGAAGACAGGAAGAAACTTTGCAGACAGTGAGTATGAGCCCCTTGCACCAAATACCTTCTCTTTGCGCTGTACGGGCCTGCGGCAAAGCCTTCTGAGGAGCTCCAGTACAGGCAACTGTTGAAAAACTTCTCATGCCACTTCCAGTACTCCCTATAGTTAGGTCTTTTGCTGAGGTTGTATTTGTCAGTAGAACAAAAAATCATAACATAAATTAAGATATGATTAATTAAAGAGTTATTATTTTAGACCCTACTACGTTTTATGTAGCCTATTTTCATTTTATGTTTGGAGGCTCAGATGTGACATCCTGTTTGCTGCTGCTGTAATTCGAAGGGGAGTGGAGGGGAAATGGATGGAGACCACCTGGGGTACAAAGATTTGAAATAAATGTTGTTTGACTTTCCATGTATTTACTAATATCCTGGAGTTTTATCACTATTGCTCTTTTGTGAAGCTACAATAACTGGTTTTTTGGATTCAAACCACTGGCTCAGTAAAGGCCTGTGTTTGTTTCACTCAAATTACATCAAAATGTAACATTTGTTTTACTCAAACAAGAAAATGATCCCTCCAAGGACTGGAGTGGTTAAGATGTGTTGTTACAGAGCCAAACACTTAAGACAGTCTCAGCTGAGACCTCTTAAGGCTGTCTTTTGTCAACCCAGCAGTAAATGGGCCCCTAACTTGCCTTGGGACCAGGAGTTTGCTGGGTGGTATGCACTGCTCCCTTGTGAGGGTTTAACCACAGGGTGTCTGTGGCCCTGGAACATCCCCCCCCAAGCCAGGCAGTATCCTCTGCTGTTGCAGGGAGGTCCTTTTTCTGATGTGCTTTTCAATGTCCCTGGAGTGGTGCCCCTTGGCCTCTTTGCTAACTGTGATAGCCAAGTGGCCACTGGTGGGGATAGCATTTTGGTGCATCGAACTTCTGGCAGCAGTGTTGGGTTCACACTTTCATTTCATTTTGTTGTCAAAAAACCTGACTGTAGCTGAGAGGTGTAGCCCCATAATGGTTTACACCAGTCATAAGTCCACGGTTTCACCTTTCTTTCCATCCTGGTCCTGTGTTTCCTCCTTCTTTGTGCTTAGGGAGCTACTGGGGTCATGGTGAGAGGCCTCAGGGGACTGATCTGGCTGAACACTAATCGTGGTTTTTTTCAGTTAGATTTCAGCCAGATAAACGACTGAAATGCCTGGGCCAGGGAGGAGACAGGGATGCCACAGCCAGGGCTGGACCTGAGCAGCTGCTGTGGAGCTGGACCCCTGGCAACTTGAGTTCCCAAAGGTCCCGCTTAGCGCATCACCTGCGCCTTTTTGCTAGGGTGAATAGCTCATACCTTGGAGGCTGTGCAAGGACGAAAGGAGCTGTCTCCTTGAGGGGAAGTAGCCTCATTCTCTAGTGCTTTGGTAGCACAGAAATATTTAGCTCTTAATTTGCTTACAGACAAAACTGGAACTTGTCAAACCTTGAGCCCTTGTGGACTTCAGGATTGGAAAAAATGGCTGGATTAATTTGTGTTACTCTTAAATGGATGCTGTCATTCAAGACCCACACTTCTGTCTGAAAAATGTTAGCTAAAATTGCTAAAAGTACCTAAAACTAAATAATTTGAGATAAAGGAAATGCATTTTCATCTTCACACATCTTTTTAAACTGCAGTAAGCTGTCAAATGCATGGAGTAACGCGTTCCTTTCTATGGTTTGTTAGTATTTCTGTTGTCAGAGCAAGTGATGCCTTTTTCTCTTAGATGCAAGGGAGGAAACATCACCTTCTTGTGAAGAAGAACATGCAGTTTGGTGGTGGAGACTTAGGAGCACTGTAGTATCTAGAACTGCTCTTAAATAATTTTTAAAACACTGACTCAGTTTCAGTTTGTCACCCTTTTCAGTCATGATAATCATAGGCAAGTGAGCACTTCATGGGAACTGATGATTAGTTGGCGAGAACTGGTTACTAATTCTTCTGAAAACTCTGGTATAGGTTTGTCGTCATTGACTCCTGGATTTCTGATAGGCTGAAGCTGGGTCATACTTGTGGGGAATGGGACTTAAGAGGTCTCTTAGGTCAGATGTCAAATATGTTTGAGTTCCCCAGTGCCTCAGGTGTTGGAAAGACATTATGATAGAAACTGGTTGTGCACTGCTTACAATGGAAACCTGAAAAGTGGTGTGTGTTGCGTGAGGGTCGGGAACCTAAAGCATTTGCTCTGTGATCTGAAACTGGAAATGACCAGTCTGTTGTCATTGTCCACGGAGGAGTGAATTGTACAAGGGAAATCGCGTGAGCAGTAAGATGCAGGTTAGATTATATAATTTGAAAAGATGTTTATTTTTTTAACCAGGCAGGCCTTGTTCTGTGTGCAAATGCTGTTGATAAGTGGATTCTCTTCCAAGGGAATGGTTTTGTGGGGTGTGTTTTTTAATGGTATATGGACTCTGAAAACAGGTTTAAGTGTTTAGTAGCTACTGATGTCTGAAGAAAATACCATTCTGACTCAGGCTTTCTGTTGGTGGAGGAATAGTGAATGGAAATAGAGGAAGTTTGGCCGTATTTCTTAAAAAGAAAATGGCAAAGAAAATTAATTGACTGTGGGCTAGTTCCTGTAGTGAACTATGAAGTGAACTCCCCTTCATGTAACTGAGGTAGCAGATGTGTACCAAGATGCAGAATCATGCCTTTTGTATTTGGAGGGGCTTTTTTTTTTTTGTCCTTTCGTTACCTTCATTTTTCCTTTCTTTAACCCTGTCCTATTTCTAGTAATTGTGCTATCCAACAGCTGAGCTGTGGCTGAATTGTGCAGATTTCTGGCCCCGTAAAGACCAACTATCGAACACATGATTTCTCTTATTCTGGTTCTTCTAGAAACTATAATAGAAATGAGCAGATAATTTATCTGCTGCTGTTATTGCCAACCTCACACCTGTAAAACTCATGGAGCAGTACAGCTTCCACAATAACGAAATAAAATGTATTTGTGTGTTTCTTTGTCTGGATGAACTTCCTTTTGTGTTAAAAACAAAAAAAATTCACCAAAAACCAAAACAAAAAAGGCCTTAAAGCTGAAATTCTCATTGTCTTCCAAGCCCAGAAATTAGAGTATTAAAAAGATGAAGTATCACTGGAATCACAAGTGTTGGTAACACTTGAAGGGCAGAAAAGGGACCAATCCCAGAAGCAAAAACCCTCCCCTTTGATAAGTGCATGCTGAAAAGTAGCTGTTACATTCATGTTCTGTAAATAATTGGTGGCCACACTGGAAAGCATAATCTTTTTTTTTTTCTTTTCATCCCCTCTGGAGTCTCATATTCCAGTCTTTGCCCAGGTCCTTGTTATATTAACTGGGTTAGTGTGCTGAGGCCTTAAACAGATCACAGCAGGGTCAGGACAACCTTTGAGTGCTCAGGAGTACTGGATGCTTCTGCAGCAGCACTGCCAAGGCTGCTGCCTGCCTTTCCAAGGCAAACCCTGCTGTCTCCTAGTGTAGCTATTTAGAATATTTGAACCCTGTTTTAACACCAGCAGAAATACAAATTTTGGGGTCGTTAACTGTGAAAGGTGGAAGGATGCTGAGTGTCAGCTGTGTTGTCATGAGCAGCAGTGTGCGTGACTCACTGAATTGAGTGTACATGGTACTGAATGGTGTCCATACCGCAATGGATAAAATATGGAGGGTTTCCCACTGCTGCTCAGTCCATCAGCCATGTTTTGCTTCGCAGCCGGGAGTGAGCCACGGTTTGCAGAGCATCTGAGGGGAACGTGAAGGCTGTGGGGTGTGGAGTGCTGGGTTGTTTTGGGGCAGAGCCATGTGGCAGCCTTGGAAAGGCACATCTGTGTATGGGGTATGTATGCCTGATATCCCAGGGGAGGTATGTGTTGCTGGCTCTGCACTGGGAGGGCAGCACTGCTGGTAACCAAAACCATCCTGCTGGAGTGTAGGTAGCCGCAGCTGAGCTGCTGCTGCGGCACTATGCTGTTTGCTGGGACAAAACAAAGATCGATCTTGTTCTCTGATGATTAACTCTTAGTGTCATCGCCAGTGATTTTCAGGGGGATGTTGAGGAGAAAGAGATTAAGTGATTTACAGAGAGGTACTTAATGAGCTTCTGGTGTTCCTAAATTTATTCCTTCTCTTTGTCCTGGTGGCTTCTGTCTCCATGTTTTTCTCTTACGAACTGGATGTTGAAGGGGTACTGAACACTTGGACTGCCTCAGGCCTGCTCCTGGCGGCAAAGTCCCTGTATCTATCACACAAGATGCTCACCCTGACTGGACCCCACCGCCCAGCACCCAGGGCAGCATTGCTGCTGGGGCTAGTCAGCTTGCATTAGGACCTGCATTGATAATGCCCATCGTGAATGCCAGGCTCCAGGAGCACAGCTGTAAAAATATTGCCCTCTTCCCCAGAACAGCATTTCAGAATAAAAGGGGAACATTAGGGGGGTGACAGAAAACACTCAATATTGACAATGCCAGGGATTTGTCAGTGATTTCAAATCTTAGTCTTGCCTCTTGGCCTTTTAAATTGTTCCCTGCCGGTGTTGGCATTATTCCTTCTGTTCCCTGCTGGTATCCCTGTATCACTCATTCTCATTTTCTTGCTGACATGTACAAAAGAAAGAAAATGCCACTGGGAACGTGAACGCAGTCTGTAGCAGGGAGAGAGCGTGAGTGCTGTAGACCACCGTGCTTTGCTAAACGTTTTGCTTTGCACCAGGCAGGCTTCAGTTGGCAGGAGCTGGACATGTGCTGTGTTCTCCTGTCTGTATGAGGGATGTGGGCTTGTCTCTTCAGGGAGTGCTGCCAGTAGGGACAGCATGGGCTGGCTGCTGCTCTTTGAAGTCTACCACAATAAAGTTCAGGACATCTTTAATAAGGGCAGGACCATCTAAGAAACCAGCAGGTAGGACTAGAAAGTGAGGAGCACCAGCTTCGGGTGGCTCCCGACTCAAATGTGTCACCTTGGGCAACTTGCTTCTTCTCCAAATAAACGAGGAAGGATAATAGTACTTACTTCCATCGCTTGGATGAAATGAAGATTACTTGAAGTGGTAAAGCGCTGTGAAGTTGGGGAAGTAAGTTTTAAGGCATTAAGTAACAGAAATTATTGCTCTTAAGTGTAGCGAGGTGGACTACCACATGTGGGAGGTTTGGTGCTCTCCATAATTATCTCGCTGTAGTACTTCTCCCCCTTGGTACTGGGGGAAGTACCTGCCCTTGGGGAAATACAGCTTTTAAAGGGAAGAGCAGCCCTGCCGGAACCTTGTCGTCCTGTTGGGGATAACGCAGTAGTTTGTTTCGCTCGTGTTGAGCAGGGAAAACGTCGCCATCTGCAGAGCTGCGATGGTCTCTGTCACCCGAGAAGAGGCCGGGAGGGCCCCTGTGCCTTCCCGGAGCGTTTCGAGCCAGCTGCCGCTGCAGCGCGGCGTGATGTATCGCTGCCACCTAGGGCCGGAACGGGAAACGGCGCTGCTGTCCGACACGCTCACATGTGCCAGAGGGGTGTATACATGTATCTCCATTAAAAAAAAATCAAAAAAAATCTGAGTTTAATCGAGAGGAAAAGAGGGACTTTTTAATACTTGTAATGCATTTCAGAAAGTGAAAAAATAACTTTTGTTTCTCAGGAGATAGTTTCAGTCAGTATTCTAATTCTCAGAGACTTAAACTTGGAGAAAAACTGAAGATCTCCTTGAGAGTCAGTAAAAAAGTTTGGATTCTGTGGTTTTGTTGTGGTTTAACCCCAGACAGCAGCTAAGCACCACACAAGTGCTTGCTCCTGGTGGAATGGGGAGAGATTTGGAGGGATAAGAGTTACAAAACTTGTATGTTGAGACAAAGACAGTTTAATAAGTAAAAGCAAAAGCCATATACACAAGCAAAGCAAGAAATTAATTCGCTACTTCCCATCAATAGGCAGGTGTTCAACCATCCCCAGGAAAGCAGGGCTCCATAACAGTTACTTGGGAAGACAAATGCCCTCACTCCGAATGTCCCTCCCTCCCTCCCTGTTCCCCCAGCTTTTATCGCTGAGCATGATGCTGTATGGTATGGGATATCCTTTTCCTCAGCTGGGGCCAGCTGTCCTGGCTGTGCCCCCTCCCAACTTCTTGTGCCCCCCCAGCCTGCTCGCTGGTGGGGTGGGGTGAGGAGCAGAAAAGGCCTTGGTGCTGTGTAAGCCTGCTCAGCAATAACAAAAACATTTCTGTGTTAGCAACACTGTTTCCTGAACAAATCTAAAAGATAGCCCCATTCTAGCTACTGTGAAGAAAATTAACTCTATCCTAGCTGAAACCAGCCCAGGGATGATTTTGCTTTATTGCACTTTGAGGAATTTTTCTTACTGAATGTAAATTTTCACCTGTAACTTAACCCTGAATTAAAAATTTTTCTTCAGGTACGTTTCTTCCCTGCTGTCTGTCAATGTGCTGATGCTCAGCCAAGGTAGTTTGGATGACACCACGTGGTCCAGGAAGCACAGTGTTTAAAAATGGCCTCAAAAAGTAATCTTCCTAAACTGTTTAATTCTGGAGGTTGTAAACATTTGTAAAATACGAATTAGACCAATTATCTTAGTCTTCTCCGATCTCCTAAGATCTCAATATTGAGTTAAATAATCATTACCATAAGATAAGTAATCACTCAGCTGGATTTATTAAATGATGCTGTTATTTCAAAACCTAATCACAAAATTAATTTCTGTAAATTATTGTGAAACCAGCAGTCGCAAAGGTCAGCAAGTGATGTAGCTGGATCCCTAGGATTTTTCTTGTTGTGGTGTTATTTGTAGGAGCTAGGATTTACCATGGAGACTCATTCTTTTTTGTTCCCAAACCGAACGATGTTAAAGATGAATACAGTATAGGAATGAATGTATAAGCTTTCTCTTCCTGTTACTTTTAACTATGGAAGCTCATGCCTGAAGACTTTTAGTCTCTTTAAGAAGGAGAAAGTTGAAGTGGATGGCTACTGAGAACCTATAAGAAGCAGGTAAAGGATATATTGCCCACAGGAAAAAAAAAGGATAAATGGCATTTGCTGAGGCTTAGCCTTGATTGCACATACCTAAAACCTACTTGTACAACACCCTGGGCTTTTGGTGTGAGGGGGCATTGGTAGCTGGGAAGCTCCTATCCGCATGATGCCAAGCAGTGCGGTCCTGGGGCTGCCAGCTTGCGCCAGGCCTGGCAGCTGGTTAGCCGTCATGCTGAGCCGTATTGCCTGTGTCCAATTCCGTCTTGCTTACAGGATGAGAAGTCACTGAGTGAAACGAAGTTGAAAGTAGGGGGTTTTTTTTATCATTAGGAAATATACCTTGCTGTTTTGAATAATAAAGAGAGAAACAATATCAGGGAATATAAATACAAGTGCTCTCAGTTCTTACCTGATTTGCACTGACCTGAGCACAGGGAAGCATTTTAGTTGTGGAATGTAGGTCTGTAAGTAGAGGGGCAGGGAGAGAGCAAGAAATTAACACTTTTCCACAGTGTAGGTCACTCCAAATTGTTGATGGCAGTCCCAGCATGCTATTTCTTACATCTGCATCTTGGGGAAAGAAAAGTCGTGGCGGTATTTTCCTTCTGCAACACAGGTTTTTTCCTTTCTTCTCCTCTCATCCCCTTGTCATCACCCAACGAACACAGGGGTAGGTGGGCACCAACCCTTGGATTAGGTTGTATCTGCCCAGTTTAGGGGAGAGAGGATTTCCCTGATATGAAAGACTTGAGAAGGGTAGACAGTAAGTTTCCTGTGGTGGATGTAGTGATTTCAGGAAGGCAGAATGACTGAAAAGACCCAAATCGGGAAGATGGTGCAGGCACCTGTTTGGACGCAGTTCTCTTGTTCCAGACAGATGTCACCTTCTGTAGAGGAGATGGGGTTTATCTATGGAAGGCAAAGTGCAGAAAACCTCCAGCATCTCAGGGTAAGACTCATCAAAGGACTTCAGTGTGTTAAATTTTTATTCATTTCCTAGCTTTTCTCTTAGCCTTGGGCTGTTAGCGGAAGCGCATGTCTAAGTAAGTGGTTGCGGACAGACCTGAGCAGTCTGCCTTTGCGCCGAGCTGGCAGCTCCCAGGCCAGCCCTGAAGCAGGAGCCACACTGCTCAGTAGCAAGCTGCGGAGTCTGGGTCGGAGGCACCTCGTGAATTACGTGCTATGTAAAAGGATAAGGGGTATCTAGTGCATGATATCAGGCATAAATTATTTTCCTGTTCTATTCTGTCCCTCAAATACATGTAAATAAAAACTTCATAGAGCCATTCACAATTAAGCACTGGCAGGTTGTCCCTTGTCTCTTTCTGTCTCTCTCTTCTCTCTGTACTCTTTCCCATGCTGTCATACTGTTCTCCTCTTAAAGTCTAGGAAGCCCCTCTACGTGTTTGTATGTGTCATTGCAGGTCACTGTACAATAAATTCATGTCCTAGAAGGGTTCAGGGGTTTCTCTATAGCTGAGTGCAGGAAACCCAGTTGCTTGCTAACGCCTTCCCTTTCTCATTGCCTCTCTTGCTGTCCATTTCAAGACTGCCTGAAGTAAGAGCATACCGCCTTTTCCTACATTGGGCCGGTTGGTCTGGGCTTACTCTAGCGGTGATGAGAGATTCCTGTACTATGGCACTGGACCAACGAGAGCTATGCATGGTGAGGTTGGTCTGCACGTGGTGTGTGAGCCTGGTGTTTTCCAAGTGTGGGCGTGCTGCGCACATGCTACCCAGCCATCTGCCTGGGGAGTTCTCTGGCTCCTGGGATAGAGATCTTACTGGGGGTTGGCTGCTGCCAAATGATTTATTCAGCCTGCTGCTCTCTCCAGAGGAAACCTTAGGGAAGGGAGTAGTTACACGTGGGCTGCAGGACACACTGTGAGACAGAGTCCATGTTGTTACACATCATTGCATCCTAACCATTTCACAACCTTGCAGTTCGGCTGCATCCCAAGCTGTCTACCTCCTCAATAGTTAGCCCAGAGCTGGGAGAGCCTTGGGCTCCTTTGGTCTTGTAGTCTTGGTCTGCCTATTGCAGCACCCTGCTTGCACTCTGGGTGGTCCCTGTAGCAGCTGCAGTGCCTCCAGGCAGGGTCTTCTAGTGTACTGGAGTTAGCAGCAGTAGAAGTAACGGCCAGTGCCACTCTTCTAGCAAGTTGATTCTGTTAAGGCGTTGCTGGTACCACATCTGCATGCCTCGGCTCAGCACGCAGGTCCCGCTCCATCTCAGTGCAAGGAGATTTTCCCCATATACTGCACTGTCTCCCTCAACTCTCCTTACTCTCTCCTGCCTTAGGGGAGATGAGCCCTAGGATGGGAGCCATCATTTCCACATCAGAAACTCTCTTCCATAAGGGAGTTGAAGTAACGTGTAGTGGTGGCAAATGGAATTCCTTTCTGGGTTGGGTTTGCCTTTTTTCCTCTCTTCTGAGCTTGAACACATTAAACGTGAGACCAAGACAGTTACATAAATCATATTTTTCAGACTGTCACTTGGGAATCTGCTGTTGGGCTGTGTATGGACTGTAGTTCACGGGCAGTTAATTGAGCAGTGTAGCTTTGACTAATATATTTTACTTAACAATTGCAACAGGCTTGGAGCCTGCTGGGTTAGCTGCTGATAACCTGATAGTTTTTAATTGTGCAATTATACCCTCAGATATTTCAAAATGGGGGCACCCAGGTGATGGAGGGGTGGAAAGGAAGGTGAGTACATGTATATGTACATGTCTATATACAGTTACACAGTTACAACTTCTTCTTTTGACAAAACCTTATATAGGCACTGAAATATGTGACTACGTAAGATTTGTCTTTCGTATCAGGCCTTTGCACATGGGGATACTTTCAAAGGGAGGTTGTAAACAATTGCAGTTGTCAGCCTCCCTGCCTCTGCTCTCTAAAGTTACGTAAGAAAAGTGGTTGACCAGATTTGTTATTCAAAGCATTTCCCTTAACAGCTGAATCCTGTAGGAGATTCCTCTCAGAGCAGCTTTCCTCTGGGGTGGACTCTCCTGACCAGATCACAGGTGGCTTTTGGTCTCTGAGTGTCATGATGAACATCTAGTTAGGTCTGTTTTTACATCTGAAATATGTTGAAGGATGCTATGGTGAGAAGAAGCAGTATGGTAAGATTTGAAAGTAGTCTACACAAGGTAGTGCTTTTGGGGACAGTATGCTTTTTCCTTCCTGTTCCTGAAATTTCTTGTGTCTATAAAATCATGAAACTTGAACTGGCACCACGAAAATAGTTGTGACCATACAATGTTTGGATTTTCTCTTTCTGAACCAAGATTGAAATTCTGTGCTTTATACTTTCTGACGTGTCCTTTTCAGCTTTGAAATTTCCAGTAAAATAAACCCATTGTGGTAGTTAGTGATACTCTAAACAATTAATTAAGAAGAAAAAATTATCATATACCTTAAGCTGTTTTCCCTTATTGACATGTTGTTCTTCACTCTTATTCTGCCCTGAGTGCTGGTACAGCATCAGAACCAGGCTCTCAAGGCATGAGAGGGAAAATACTTTGGCCTGAGAAGGTGTTTGGGGAGGTGGTTGAAGAGGGGAACAGGTGGCTGAAACCCAGCCGTCTAACTACTGCTTATGGCGGGAGTTGGGCAACTGGCAGTTTTGACCAGAATATACCTGAGTTTAGAGTGACTGTCACTTCACTGAGACTACAGACGACAGGTTTCATTGCGAACTGTTTCAGCTTTGGCGTGTAATTGGGATCCTGGCTGGTAGGTCAACTTCGTTGGACCTGCCAACCTCGCTGATGTGGCCTTGTCACGAGCTGGGAGGTGACAGGTACCTGCTCAGCACAAAAGCGCTGAAGTGTCCGCAGTCGTTCCTGCATGTTGCAACATGGTCGTAGCTGCAGCCAGCCGGGTGCTGTGGATGGCATCTCAGCACTTGCAAAATGGACCAATCTTGACCTGCTTGGGTGCAGAGCTGCTGTTTGCTCTAGTTTTGGAAAGAACAGGGTGGGATGTTACTTGCTTACCACCTCTGTTTGGGTGGCGAGGGCCAGTCCTTCAAAGCTGACTGCTTATAAGAGTTTTGGCACTGAGGCAGGATGGTGATGTGATCTATTAATTTTTCCTCTTTTCTTGTTTTCTTCTACATTCCAGGAAGGGTGCTTGTGGCCTTCAGAAAGCTCGGTTTCGCGCCAGGGTGCTTCAGAGGTATGGACAGATTTCTTACTATCTTCACCATGTACTTTCCTCTTTCCTGTAATGTATATTTAATTCCTTTCAAAAACATGCATCTGTTTAGGAAATAAAGCTTTTTCAGTGTAGACTAAGAGCCAGGTTCATGTGGACATCTGAGCCTGCCTTAACTCCCATTCCATAAATGCGTAAGACTTTTTCATTAAAAGAATAAAATTCTGCCTACCGGACAACGTCATCTCCATCAGCAGCTCCCTGTATCATAGCAGGCATTCACAGGTAAAGTGGTGGAGGTGTGTCTCTGTCATGCAGTGGCTCAGTAATTAAGAGTACTCAATAGAAGCGGGGAGACCAGTTGCTCTTCTTCCTGAGTTTTTCTTGGATTTACAACACATATCCTATCACCGGTGTCTCCTGTCTTCCAGCTAGCACAGATCGCTGGTCTGTGTGTGATTTGTGGGTGTATTGTTCCGAGTGGTCCAGCTCTCCTGTGACAAACGGCAAAGCTTCCTGGTGGTTGGCCCTGCATCTGTGAGGGTCAGGGGCTAAAGACTTGCTCTGTGTGGACCCAGAAATGAGAAGAGCAGTTTGATAGATCTAGATCTAAGAAGCTGATGTGTCTGTCTAGATCTGGAATAGACCAAATGAGGAGCAATAGCTTCTCACAGAGTACCTTGAACTCTTCCTTTTGTAAAGCCTGACCTTCTGTGGGGCTTAATATGCCAGGGACATTTTTTCCACTTGCAGCACAGAAGCCTTATAGGTCCTCCCCGGAGGCTGATTTCTGGCTGAGAACTGAGGAGGAGGACACCTGATACACTGTGGTAGTGAAGGCGTGAGATATGCCGGGCCTTTACAAAATGTACTAAAATGACCATCTGAATTCTTTGATGATGCGGGTATTACATTAACTCTGAGTAGGAGGGGGAGGCTCAGGCTGCAGCTGAAATTCAGTATTGGGACACTTTTGTAGAACTAGTCAATTGTCAAGACTAGAGAGAATGTCTTTCTTTGTTCAGAAGCAGAATAATTTTCCGTTGGCACTGCATGTTTTAATGTCAGAAGGAGCTGTGTGGGGTCTTGGTCGTCCTTCATGAAGCTGTTCTCAAGTATGTTGAATTCCTTCCTGCAACTCCTACCTGTTCTTATCACGTGCACGCATGTGGGAGCACGCGTCCAAGTGTGTCCTGGGTTTAACCTCCTAAGATGGGTGGCAAGGAGAAGCATTTTGCATTTTATCAATTCTTTGTTAATACGGCGCCCCCACAGTGCTTTGCTCAGATATAGAGTCACGTGTGTGTCTCTTCCCATTTCAGATCATGTATGCGCCAAGGTCCAGGGACAGGTTTACCACCCCGTCTTTTATGCAGCGGGACCGTTTCAGTCGCTTCCAGCCCACTTACCCTTACATGCAGCATGAGATTGACCTCCCTCCAACCATCTCCCTCTCCGATGGGGAAGAGCCACCGCCGTACCAAGGCCCGTGCACCCTGCAGCTCCGGGACCCAGAACAGCAGATGGAGCTCAACCGGGAATCTGTCAGGGCACCGCCCAACCGAACCATTTTTGATAGCGACTTGATAGACATCTCAATGTACAATGGGGGCCCCTGCCCACCCAGCAGCAATTCGGGCATAAGTGCAACCAACTATAGCAGTAACGGAAGGATGGAAGGACCACCCCCGACATACAGTGAGGTCATGGGGCATTACCCAGGCTCCTCTTTTTTCCATCACCAGCACAACAACGTGCCTCCTTCCTCACAGAGGGGGAGCAGACTTCAGTTTCAGCAGAACAATTCAGAGAGCACAATAGTCCCCAGCAAAGGCCAAGACCGTAAACCAGGAAACCTGGTCTAAGTTACTCGCCCAGGTGCATTTGAACTGAAGAGGAGAGGTTCATGCAGGGCAGTGGAGGAAGACCCCCCCCATGCTCCAGTGCACAATGTTGTTACGTTTCACGTGGTACAACTTAGTAAAACCAAACGTGCAAACCAGTTCTTTGTTTCTGATTCCTTTCAGGGGAATTGCATGCAAAGCAGATTGAAAGAAATACAAACTTCCATTCAGTTTGTCTGCGAGCAGTGTTTCAGGGGAGAGGGGGGATATATTATTTTTTTTTAATAAACTATTTCAATTATTTAATTCTAAAAGTTAACTTAGCACAGAAATGGCTTGTACAGCCTGTTTTATACTCACTGAATGGCAGAAGGAAGAAGGTGGTTTTGCTAGATAAATGGGGGAAGAATTGGCTAGTTTGCTTTTTTTTTTCTCCCAGGGTATGGATTTTTTTTTTAATATGAAACAAAATTCCTGTTTTGTGTGCCAAGGTATAAAGTTGAGAACTTAGATGAATGCAAGGAATTAATTTGTGTTGTGATAAATGTGTTCTAAAAAGTTGCACTATCTTAATGTTTTAAAAAAATATATATGAGGGAACTCTTTTATGTGAAGTTCTTCTATATGTCGTCTTTTGACCTGTGGAATAATGATAGAGCCCCAGAAGTAATCTGGAGGAGTTTGCCCCCTTCCCCCCAGGTTTGCTAGAAAAAGGGGACAGGACTTAGCCTAACATCTCTTGGCTTTTACAAATCAAGAAATTACAGGGACGCTTGTCTTTGCAATAATTTGCATTCGAATAACAGTGCATCAGTGAAGTGTCTTGGAGACTTTTGGATGGAAGAAGGCAAATATGAAATCCCAGCACTTTCCATCACTTAGGTTTTAGCTGATTTTTAGTGTAGACTATTTGTTTTGTAAATGGCAAAACAAAATCCCAGATGTGTTAATTTGTATTGATGCTAAGTGCTGCCATTCTTTTGTTTTCATAATGCAGCATCACCAGTACTTACAGTTTTAGAGACTTTTGTCCTCGCTGTAGCCTGAAATGTATTTAGACACACATATCATGACATTATGCAATAAATTGTGTAAAAATGCAAGATGGGTTTTTTCCCCTGCAGTGCTGTTCAAATACGTGAGACACTGTTGTGCTTTTCGCTCTCTGTTTCATCCTTCAGATACTGAAGTTCAGTCCTGGAGATCCATCTTGTTGAAGTGAAGGGGCTGTTGTAGCTGTAGCCCCCCCCCATGCTTTCTCTGCAGCAGGACCGAGAGCGCTTGTGACAGTGGTGCTGGCTTCTGTGGCGTCCCTGGCAGTGACACGGGAGCACCAGTTATGCTCACTGCGAAGCATTTTGCTCTGGGCCCTGTTGCAGAAACCCTCCTCCATGCCCGTCATCCGGCTGATGCCAGCAGGACTACACTCATGGGTAAAGATGACTCACATAGTAACCAAGTGTCTGTAAGCCCTGGTTTTGCCGTGCTGGTCTTCAGAGTAGCTGGAAAATGTTACCTGCCTGTAAAGTGGCATGTGGGGTGTTTCTTCCCTGGCTGGTTCTGTGTGGAAGCACATGCAGTGCTGGAAGGCAGTTGACGAATGGTGGTAGTGGCATCACAAGCACATGAAAAAGCACAACTTGCACTTAAAATGCATTTCGGAAACCGACTTAAAAGTAAGAACCTTTGGAGTCTTAGCTTGAATAGTCTCTAATATATATGTGTATGAGTGTGTCATAGACCTGTTCACTTCAAGTTCTTTCACTTTTTTCTATTTTCTTAAGCCTTGTGCTTGGTTAGGGGCAGCAGCCACTGAGTGCCGTGCCCTAGCGCCTGGTCCCATGGCCGGAGGATTTCTGCAGGACTTCTGTACACCAGGGGCTCTGATAACTGAAGTGTATCTTTGATCTATGCAGAGTTTTAATGCCAAAACAGTGTGCATGTCTGTGTGTGTGTTTTATGGGCCTCAGTGTAGATTATTTTCTCCATAAGGTAGTTTGATTTTATTCTAGTTTAGAAATCGTTTATGTAACTGTTAGTCTGAATATGCAGCCCCATTTGTCTCTGTAATTGTTTTTTGGTCTGAGTCGTGCTGGTAATGCAGAGTAAAGCTGCCTTTTAATTTATGTATTATTTGAAGGGAGAGAGAGAGATTGTATGATGGGTTTTACTCCCCCCACCCCCCTCCCTGACCCACAGGACAGGTGTTTAGGAGATGACTAGGTGGCTGTCAGTCAGCTAGGGCTCTCATCATGTCTGGTTCCTGGGAATAAAAGCTGTGAAATTAGATTTTTGCAAATAACCTATGAACATAATTCTTAGTTAAAAAGCAAACAAACAAACCCAAACAAGAGAAAACCAGCAAATGTTGGGTTTGGTCTTCAGTGACTTTTATTGTCCTTCAGAAGTGAGCTTGTAAGCCAGAGAATGCACGTGCCTATACAGATACTGTGCTTTTGCCTAAACGAGGATTATGTAGCTGAGAAGCCGTCATGTGAGAACAGCTGGAACTCGGTCGTCATGGCAGAGCACACCTGGACTGGGCCCTGGGCTTGGACCGGTTGAGTACCAACTTCTCCCCATGCACAGATCTCAGCGAAGTGAGCCTTGAAGTTGCCTTGGAAGTCACCTCTTGGGAACATGCTTTCTTTGAAGACGGCCCTTCGCCATCTTTTGCCATCTTTGCATGCCAGTAGATTTATGCATTTCCCATTAACGTTGTCTGGTATGATATGTGCATTGTTGTCTCTTAATTTTTCATGATTGAGGAAGTTTTCCTTTGCGTGGAAAACGTAACCTGTTAAGAGTTCTGTGGAAGAGATTTGTTTAACAAGAACTTAGTATTTGCTCACCTAATGGTTGCGTTTCCTTGTGCATCTTCGCCTTCTCATCATATTCTGCTGTGTGCAAAGCTAATGTGCAGCCAGTGTACCTGTCAGCTCTGAAAGTGTAGTCATCTGTTGCTTGCTATAGGTGAGTTTGCAATCTGCTACTTTTGTTTCAGGGCCTCTTAAAGGAGTAAATATGGTATTTACTTTTGTTTTGGAGCCCCTTATAGGAGTAAACATGGTATTTTCTGATGAGTATTAGTCATCTCCGATGGGAGTGCCGTCAGTATGTTGCAACAGTGTGTGTTTTTCTTTTGTTGCGGTGAAAGAGAATATACCATGGCTAACAGAACAGAATGGTAAAAGAAGGAATATCAGAATTAGATAGCACTGTTGATCTTTGCGGGCTTAGAAATTGGCGATCTCTGAAGGTAGGTAATTCTATAAAGCACTTACGGAAAACTCCCTTTGAAAATAGCCAGAATTGATGAACTGTATTCCACAGCCACTCAAATGAAGCTTTTTAAATTATAAAAGATTTCTGAAAACATTGTAGATTTAATCATGTGGATTATACCTCAGTAGTGGGGTTTTGGTTTATGCATATTGTGCACAAAACCCACATAATACATGCGTGGAACTTTCTGTGCGATGGATCGTATTAGCCTGAGTTCTGGTTGCACCTCCTGACCTTTGCCCAGTAACCCATCTTCCCAAAATTCAGTCCAGTGGTGTCCCCGTTTTAGAAATATTCAGGTTAAAAGTGGAGGGTTTTTTTAAGTGTACCTTTAAGAAATAAAGCAGCGTTATTATTGTTGTTATTATCATCTTTCTGCAAAGGTTAATTTTTCCCTTATGTGGTTTGGCATGGATCCCTTCTTGGTGCTAAATATGCCCGATCTTTGGTGTTCTCCTGTGATCTTGTAGGGCTAGAAAGAAAGTTTCTCGATGGAGCACTCAGCTCTACTTCTGGATGTATGTTTAGCCTGATAGTGGTTGGGTTCATCTCAGTGCTGTACAAATAGGCTCTGTGTATGTGACACTGCTTGAAAGATGTGAGTGAGGGATATGAAGACTGGTACCCACTCTATGGAGCAGTGTTCAGATCCCTCATGGTATTTTGCGTTACAGGTGGGTTTTGTCAGGGAGGACCTACTTAAGCTACTCCTAGTGTTGTCACTGATGAACTCTGCACTTAACCCAGTCTCGGTCTGATGTGACTTTATTACAGTATACTTTCCCCTTTTGAGTATGAAAACTCAGATGCGTGCCCCATATGCGAGTTCTTGATCGTTAGTGAGGAAGGTATTTAGTTCCTGCGTTTATGGAATCTGCAGGAACCGTGGGTCAAGCTGTGCTTCATTTGGCTTTTTATTATTGTTTGCCCACGTCTCCCACCAGTTTGTCCCAGCTGGAAGCTGCTCCTGTTACCCCAAATCTCTGAATTTTTGTGGTGCAGAAATATATGTATATGTATATGTATATAAAAGTGTTGCTGAGATTGATGATTTTTTTTTTTCTTCCTGTTAATGTGGTTCAGGGAAGGGCAAGGAGTAAATGACATTGTTTCTGGAAGAGTGCACTTTTGTTTGCAACAGGGAAGAAAGCCTTGTCCTGCTGGAGAGTCCTGTGCATGGGCTGTCTGGAACAGTGCTGTCTCAAGTGGGTGGTTGTAACCCTGCCAGGTAGTGAGATACTGGATCTTAAAACTGACATCCTGATCTGTAAGGAATGCTTGAATGTTTTGGAGAAGATAGATTACTAACCTTTCTCTTGACTCTGAGCCCTGAACGCTTGTGGTAACTAAGGTAACCTTATTTCATAGGCAAAGGGAAAGAAAATAATGTGCTGGTGAAAACAGATATGCTCCAAAATTGTTCTTTGCTTTCCCCCCTCCCTTCCCCCAAGGCTGAACAGTAGGCTTGCTGGTACGTTTGAAGGTGTTTAGGGTTATTCACAAGTTGTCTCTGGTCATTACAGTTAAGTCATGTCCATGCACATGTGTGTATACATACCTGCATGCAAACTTCTGCCTGTATCCTACCCCTCGATCATTTATATATTAGTTACTATTCCACAGTCACCTTCTGGAAGTGCTAAATGCCTATATATTGTGCTCTCAGGAACAGTGACAGGTCATTTATCAAACAGCTGGATGCACGAGGAATATTTGCTTTTCAGTCATGTAAATGTTGTGGCCCTGCTTTTATCAGTAGGGAGTTCCTTGCTTCGCAAATCCTTGCCCCTGACTTGGTGCGCTAGTGCATGTTCCATCCAACAGCAGTCTCCTTTTGGGTGAGCTTTGAAAAATCCTTGTGCTTTTGGGACGACCCTAACTTATTGATGTACAGGAAGGAAATGTACTTCTTGTACTCTAGATCTCAGAAGTGTGTTTTTTCAGACCTAGCTGATGCTGAGAACCTAGTGATGCATTTGTACAGTGGGTTCAGATGAAGGCTAGCTTTTGATTACATCTTTGCTTTTTAGATAAAGGCTGTTCCAAATAATTCAATTACACACATCTGGTCTTTTCCCACACTGTGTTGTGTGCTTGCCAACAAGTGTGACTAACAGCTTTTCTCCTGAAGTAGCCCCAAATGTTTCAATTTTTTAAGTCCCTGGAAGGAGGCATGCTCTTAATTGTCTGAGACCTGTTGAAGCCTTGCAGAGCATGGAAAAGTCCTTTGTGAGGGTGTGTTGAACTTGCAGAGGTTTCCCGTCTGAAGACTGTTGTGAATGTTTCTTTAGGAAATTGAAGTTTAAAGTTTTGAGTGTCCCAACTGAAAATGTGGGTTGGTAAGATTCCACCACCACCCCCGGCCCCCCTTACTTAATGTATTGTTTGCCAGCCTGTGCTCATTAATTAGGGGTGTAAATTGCCTTTTGACCCACCTCCGACTGCCGTTGCTATGCTGGCAAAAGCCCCATCGGGCACATTTGCAGCGGCAAAGAAGAGTCATTTTCTTGGTGTGGCTCCACTTGGGGAATTAGCAGAAGCTGCACCAAGTTCAGCCTCCAAAACCAGCATCAGACCTGCACTGCCCCTTCCCAGCACACTCCAGTGTGGGTGATGGCTCAGTTTCAGTTAAGTGCTTTTACCACACTACTAAGTACCACAGACATCCAGTGGAGGAGTCTGCGGGTGTTTCCTTGAAATTGCAACTGTTTGCATTAAATATATTCCAGGACTGATAATGCCGGTTTTGTAACCACTGACTACGTTTCTCCTGCTTTCGAAAGGGAAAACCAAGCACGATTTTGTATTGAGAAGTGTGCAAACTCTCCTGGCTCGCTCTTCTGCCTTGCTGTTGTCTCTTCCATTTTTAGACCGAATACAAGCAACCCGGGTATTGCTAGCATCACTTTCCTGCTATAAGAGAGCTTACCTTTTTTGTTGGTTAACAATAAAAAAACAAACTTGTAACCTAGATATTTCCCTCTTCCCTCTGACAGCCGTGTGATTTACTGCCAGAGATGACTCTGTCATTTCTTTGCTATATTGCTGCTGCTGCTGCTGTTTTAAATGGTTTGATATACGAGCTTTCTGAAACAACGTGGTGTGTGTAGGATTTCGTGGCTGATGAAGCTGTCTCTTTTCTTCTTCCTTTCGCTCCTTGGTTTGTGCTTGTCTGTCCGCCGTGGTAGGTTTATTAATAAATTATATATGTCCGTATTAGATATAATTTTTTAGGAGGTTTGCATGTCGGTAGTTTGTAAGCAACTAAGGTGCCTCATGTTCAGGTCTGAGCAGATAGGAATCCCCTTGCACTCGAGAGGGCCTGATCCAAAGCCCGATGAAGTTGGTAGGAGGACTGTTGCCAACCTCAGGGGGCTTTGGATCAGGCCTTACGCTCCCACCTTTGTTGTGCCTCACTTAAAATGGTGCTTTTTCAGTTGTCTGTCTTTTTTTTTCTGGTTTGTTTGGGTTTTTTTTCTTTGTATGGTGCTGTGTATAACTTGAATATATTATGCACATATCCTACCCAATGGGTAGAACAAACAAACATACAAAAACAAATAGATGTTGTTAATACTGTAAGATAATGTATAGATGATACCAATTTTAACACAAAAAAGAAAATGGCATAGACTTTGTGAATGCCAACTTCTGTGCTTGGTCCTTTTTTGTAAGAAAATTTCCAAATGAATGCACACAAATGACAAAAAGTCTATGTATTTTATTTTCCTATTAAATATCAATATAATATCATAAGGGAAAAAGTTTGAACAAATCCTTTTTGAATAGCCTGTGTATAGTGATTGGTCGTTTGATGCATCTTTGCTGTGAAGGTTTGTTTTTTTTTTTTTTAGATCTGTCACTTTAAGAAAAAGGAAAAAACACAAAACAAACAAAACCTCCACAGCTTTAACCTTGCAACTAGATGCTTCTCATATTGGTTGCTGCCTCACTATTGCCGAGTTAGACCAGTATTAGTTATTACTTCTCCAGCAGATACGTTATTTATTATTATCCTTGATTAACTTTTTGTTATATTAAAAAAAAAAAAACAAACAACTTAGAAATGGGCTAAAAGCTTTCAAATCTTTTTATCCGCATCCTAGATTTGAAGTGAAGCTCAGACAAGTGGGAACTGACCCAAACCATCCCTGCAAAATCAGAACTAGGCCAACGAGAGTTTTGTGACAACAGCCAGCCCTTGCTCTGTGCCCACTACTGGCGTGCAATCCTGCCACTGCAAACTGGCTTAAGGCTGGGTGTGCAGCTGGGACTCGCTGCTGACCTGTGCGGCTGCAGGGTGCAAGGCTTAAGGGTAGGCAGGAAAAGCCGCAGCTGGTAGCGAGCTGAACGCAGGGTTTGAGCGTGAGCTTTTGAGTCAGCAGCGCTGCTGCTGCGTTGGCCTCTGACAGCAATGGCTTACCCTGGGTTCGTATTGAAGATTATGGAGAAACACCTAAACCTGTTCAGACCCAACACGGGAAGCGGTGTGGAAAGTAATGAAATGCGTGAACTTTCTGCCAGGTTCCCTGGGCAGTTTGGTTCTCCCTGGTGTCTCCGCGCGTTTGGCTGTCTGTCCCCGTGCCCCGCATGCCGTCGGTATGGGCTCTTTGGTAAAGCAAATACCTCAGGAAAACTCACCATGAAGTTCTAGTGTAGAGACTTGCAGATGCTGTACTTATTTTTCTAAACTGTTTGTTCTAACTATCCCAGGACGGTAGGTGATATAAAAGTTTATTGGTCCCAGACAGACTAGTCCTCTCACAGATGGATACCGACTAATCTTCCATAGATTCTCATGTCTGTATGTAGCTTTTTTATACTTGTTAGGCTTTAACCACAGATGTAAGGTAGCAGCGTGTTGGGATATGTTTGAGATGGCGTTTCGGTTTAGTTTTTCAGATGACTAGCTAAACGTTATGCTAAAACTCAGGGGGCCTTATCCAGGGCCCAGTGAAGTCAGTGGGGAGGCTTCCTCTGGTGTGAGTGGGCTTTCCATCTGGTCCGTCACGCTGGAGGATGGTGCCCTGGGAGCACAGTCCTTCACGACTTCTCTGCCGACCTGAAACTTCAGCTACTCGTTTGTAAATATCTTTTAAAAAGCCCTCACAGGAGTCCTGTACCCGAATGTTGATCATGGTTGTTTTGGGTTCTTTTGTTTTAAAGAAGTGTGTAAGTTTTTTATGGCCAGTTCTGCATCATCAAGCCCTTACAGGTAGCTTGTATCCATCCCTCTATGTATCGAGCTCTTTTATCAGTAAGCATGTACCATAGGGAAATGCGCATATTTCATGACTGTCACTCGTTAACTCATTTATTGTTTGTCAGGGCATAGGGTAATTGTTGTGGAAGTACACCTTGCCTGGCCACCTTCGTGTTTTTGTTTGCACTGCAGTACCACTTCTGTGCATGAAGGAAGGAAAACAAAAAACCGCAGGCCTTGACTAGGAAGACTGTACAGAGCAAACCTCCCACCGGAGGAATCTAGGGTAGGATTTATCACAACAAAACTTGCATATTGAGTGGACCAAACACGAGCATGTCTCCTTTTAGAGGCACTAATTTGCTTTGAAGCTGCAGTGGAAAGAGCAGACTATCTATTAAGTGTATTCACAGCTGTGTTCACGCTTTTCCGTTTACCACAAAGCACAGCAGGCAGCCAAGATTTTAAAAGAAGTGTAAGCAGAAGTTATGAGAGCCTCGGGCATCGTAGACCCGGACAGCAAAAATAATAATAATAAAAAAATCACCTTAATATTCTTTAACAAAGCTTTTCTACTTGCCATACAAAGACTACATAAGCATTGATAGGGGTTTTATCTTTGTATAGCTATCAGCTGCCCATTGCTGCTGTGCTCAGAGCATTTCATGATGGTATGCACATCAGTCAGGCTGTTACACTTAAAATTAACCATCAAATGCCTGGTTTTAGAGTGTTGACCCTTTCTTTGTTGTTTCTTGCTAGTTATTTTACAGTGTAAAATGCTTTATTGCGCTATGGATTTTTTTGTATTTCCAACATTGTGGTTTTCGAGATCATGTTTCCAGCACCTCTTATTTTTGTCCATTTTGTTTCAAGCTATTCTGAAATATGTACAGCACTATCAACAATATTTAATCTTTCTTTTAAACTTTATTGTTGTAAAAACAAAGCTATTGAAAACAGTAAGTCTTTACAACTGTATTGGAGTTTCTCAGTAGCTGTTCACGTGATGCTATGACAAACCTGGCTTGCTTTAATTTTTTTAAAAGAATTATTTTCCTTTTAACACGATTAATTTGTTGCTTATTTTCCACCGTAACTCCCAATTATATACATGAGAAGATTTCAGCTGTTGTGTATCTGACTTTTAATTGAGCAAATGGTGATGTCCTAGTTTTTAGACCTAAGGTCTGTTTATTGCAATACTTTTAAAGGAAGATGTTGCTCTAAGTGCTGTTGTTAGTTTTAAATACAGATTTTATGCTTGTTCTTAATATGCTGTGGTTAAACCATGGCACAAAATTATTAAAAATCATGAAATGCATTTGTCTCCTGTTGAGTTTATTTTCTCTTTGAAGCGAAAAACCAAAACCGAACAAAACAAGAAAGGTGAAACACTGGAATGGCCTTCTGTAGAACAAGTACTTTTCGTCTTCCCTTGCTGGTTTGCTGCTGGCAACCAGGTAGGTGATTGTTAAGGAATCAGAGGGTGGATTCGATCCTTGAAGCGTATGGGAGGGCCCTGGGAAACAGATGTTTGATTAGGATTTTATATCAGTGTTCTGACCCTCAACCTTTGGTGATTAATGCTGGGGCGGTTGCAGGTGTTCCTGCCCTACCTTCTGCCATGGGATGAGCCGTAGCAGGAGGCAGCTGTGCTGGAGCACCTGCCTGTCACCCGCTGTAGTTAAGTCTAGGCACTTGTGATTTCAGTTCCCTTCAGATCAGCCCCGCCTCAGTCTCATTTAAAGCACTGGGTGCTGGTGGCTGCCTCTGGCATGCCAGTGCTGCCTGGCCAGCTGGGGATAAGCGGTGGCCCCAAATCACTGAGCTGCAAAAACTGGTTAAAAAAATGAATGTACAAGGTACGGCTTGTGGGTGGGGAAGCACAGCCTGGTTTAAGAGACCGGGGGCATGCTTTGGCAAACGTTTAACACGGGAGCAGTTGTGGTTGGAGGGGGGAGCGGCAGGAGGGGGATATATACAGTTGGTAAGAAACTAGACAGAAGGGTCCTGTGAAAGACGCTTGTCTTTCGTAATGCTGATCTTCGCAAGGTAGATCAAACTGTCCCTGCCTGGTACCTGTCACTTTGCTATACTAAAGCTCAACAAACCCAGGAAAGATTATTTTTTAACAGAGCAGTTGATTACTGTTTAATTATAAAGTGATGCTTTGTTTAGCACGATTATTAACAAAATTATTATCTTTTATTATATTTTATACCTGTCCATGTGCTTGCTGGAGCTTGAGCTCTGTTGTTGATACGCAGTGCTTAGGGGGAGGTGGTACTTCAAACCTGGGGGGGTTCTCACAGGTCTTTTCAAGACAGAGGTCTGCTGTGGGAGCCACCGTCCCAGCCCGTTCCTGACACGCTGCTTACAGAGCGGCCTTTGTATTGCCCTCAGATAGGGACCGGGAGGCATGCCCGTTGCTGCTGTTCTTTTTGAATGGCTATGCTCTTTAAATGTTACAATACTTATTTTTGGTTCAAAAGTAACCATTTTCTCTTCCTGTAGCCACCCCCAGTTAGCTGTCCTCCATCTACAGCGTTTTAATTCTTTAGTACTTGGGGAAATTGCTAGTTCCTTAGTCCTTAGAAGTGCTCCAGATCTCCAAGCTTCTGCTCCTCCTTTACAGTCTGAACCTTGAACCCCCTGGAAACTGCCTATTTTTTTTGGCCTGCTTTGATCTTTTACTTAATACGGTTTTAATTGTATTTATATTTGTTTTATAATATGCCATTCTGTTTGATTGTGTTTTAATATCTCTGCCAATGGTTGCAACTCAGAACTCGGCTATAAATGGGATGTCACATCTCAGTAGGGTTACTTTTTTCCTGTTAAAAGATTAATACAGTGGCTGCTGCAGTCCTGTGAAAGCTCTAGGTCTGGCTTCCAGGCTCCCAGCAGTATTGTGTCTCATTACAAACACCCTGTTTTTAACATCCCAAACCATTTTCTTCCGAAGACCCTTCTGTAATGAGACTTCGTTACTTAGACAAAAATTAATTAGGCTTCTCTCATTATCACTGTTTTGATCAGTTGTGCTTTAAATGAGTTCTAATTAAAATGCACATTTTAAAATCCTTACTGCTGAATCCTGTTCTAATAGCTCGCCTCTACTGCAGCAGTGCCTTGCTTTTGTGTAGTTTGCATTGTGCCGCTTTTACAGAAGTCTAGCATTGATTAGAATAAAAACTCGCACGATTTTTTCCCCCTTGTTTTCTATCTTCCCCCCCCCCCCCCCCCCCCCCCCGACTGACTGCCAAATGATTGCTCCCGAAAGTGGGGATTAGAGCTGAGATACCGAATTCTTTGCATGTGGTAAACTGATAAGCCGAGTTTCTCCGTATCCTGTACAGTCAGTAACGTTACTTGTCCCCAGAATGTTTCAAAACATAAGGGAGAAACTGTGGGCTTGTACTTGCTACTATTTAACTGCCTATTTCTGCTTGCCTTGGGTGTTCCAAGTTGCCCTTGATATATTATTTAAGTTGGCAGGACTGCATGATCTGTCCCAGTGATGTCCGTCACATGCTAAGCTGGGGGCAGCTTTGCTGGGATGCCAGGGGACACGCTAATTACAGCGGGGGGGGGCATGGTGAAGGCTTGCTCTCCTTGAGGAAGGGACTAACATGTAAACATGCTTACTGTAAAGTATTTTGTACCCGTTAATGGTTTCCATGATGAAGCGTGTTGTGGATTAGTGGCAGAAGGGTGCTAATACTATTCTAAAGGTGAGGAAACGGGCATTAAGAAGAACATGGCAGGTCTCGGCGCGGTCGGTGGCCATGCTGGGAATAACCTTCCGGTTGCCACCATTCTCGGTCCCTCCGCCTGCGAGGTGCAGTTTCTCCCCGCTCACTTCTAACACGCTGGTACTGCTGCCTCACACAGAGCTGTTTTTCTGTGTTGGGCTGATAGTGGCAGGGCTTTAAGCCAGCAGCCGGAATGTAGCCACCCCTTGTCCAGAGGAAGAGGGTGTCTTTTCCATGGAGGCCAAAATGCCATCCTTGAGCCCCAGAAGCTCCCGTCAGTGCCAACACCAGATCACTCCAGATTAATTTAAGGTTTGCAGACATTACAGTGATTGACAGTTGAGTTGAGTGGAAAATTCCAGCTTAATCCTGCTCTGTGTGCCACAGACATGGGCTCAGACAGCTTGACCCACATTTAACCCTGGGCAGCAAGAAACTCTAGGGAGAAAAGAAAAAAAAAGTCATTTTCATCTCAAAGCAGTGAGAATGTTCCAGCTTATTACACATCCCTGTGTATATGCATACATGCCTAATTGTGTTACAATGCTGTGAATATTTCATAAGCTGAGCCATGTTTGCCCTAGTTGGCTCTGCTTGGCGAAGAAGCCATGGAAGCCAGATATAAAAGCACAAATGTGCTTGCATAGCCGTTCAGCAGGGTTTACGGCAACAGCAAAATGTATAGGAGCTAGTTCTCTCCTGACAATGGGGTGTTAGGATTGTAAGTGCTATAAAATTTGCTTACAACTGCAAAATATATAGCTCTCGGGGAAAAAGCTGATGAGCTGGTAACTTTCACTAATGTTTTGTCAGGAAAAGCCTAACAGGTAAGGCTTGAATGACTGACTGCAAAGTCGGTCTGGTTCCTTTGGTCCCCTTCGTTCTGCAGATCAAAGGCGCTGATAGTCACTTTACCTGTGTTTGTTTTGGATAGTGGCTGGTGCACTGTGAGGTGTTACAGCTCCTCAGCCAGAAGGTGCCTTGGTGCACGTTAAAAGCCCGATGGCTGAGTGCTAACTGCATTAGTTACTCAACATGCAAGCACTCTCACCTTTTAAAATGATGCTGTATATTCTGCTGATACAAGATAGATAAGAAAATATGTGTGCTAGCTCCCGCCATATGCTAGGGGAAACAGACACTTTAAAATTATGATTTGTCAGGAAAATCGGATCAAGTACGCTAAAATCGCCATCTGACAGTAACACGCAAGAAATAAAATGCCTGTCTGTGGTAAAACTGTACTCGAAAGTAAATCGTGCAGCTGTAGCTTAATTGCTGCTTGTGCATTGGCAGATTTACTTTCTGGGTTTTTTTAAGCACGTTGGCTGTATGCAGGTACGTACTGTGCAGAGATGTGCACATTGCTTAAATAGAGCACAGCAATCCAGCAATATAAAATATACTGTTAGTGACATTAGGCAGAACTTGGGAGTGCTCCTTCTGTAAGATTCTAGTGTGTTATCTTTATTTTCATATAAAAAAAGAAACCAAAAAATGCTTTTCTAATCTAATCCAGGATAAAAATGAACTGCAGGCATTTGGTGAACCGAAGCATTAGCCATCAGTCAGCCAAGGCTGAGAAATTTCTCTTCCCCCACTAAAATTCTTACGAAGTGTCTCCTGCATTAAAAGATGTCTGCTGCAATGCGGGGGGGGGGGGAGGGGCGGCTGAAGGCCCTAGCAGTGTGCAGGCACCTGCTTTTGAGGGAAGGGTGCCCGGAGCCAGCCCTCGCAGAGCGGTGCAGAGCCGCTTGCTTGGGCTGGTCATTGCTTGGGCTGGGACTTTGGCACTGGTGCCAAACGGAGCTGTGACTTCAACTTTAAGATACGGAGTGAGACTTTAGCTCCTGCCCCATCTTGGGAAGCAATTCCAGCTCTGGCCCAACTCATGCTGCTGCTGGTGCTCTGGCCCAATATTGGGCCAAGATTTTTGCTTGGCCACAACTTTGGCTCCAGCCACAGCTTTGGCTCTGGCCATTGCTCAGGCCACAAATTTGGCTCCATCACCATCTTGGGCTGCCAGTTTAGCTCCAGCTTGATACCTGATTGCAGTTTTGGTTCTGGCCCCATATTGGGCTGTGACTTAATCTCTGGCCTGATATTGGCCCCTGCTCAGCCTGCGACTTTGGCTCCAGTACCATCTCAGGCAGCTGCTGGGCCACCTGCTTGATATCGGACTGCAGCTTTGGCTCTGGCCCTACTTGGGAGGCTGTTGTGGCTCTGGCCGATATTTTGGCCGCTGCTTCAGCTCCAGCCCCATAATTGAGCTGTGATTTTGACTCTGGCCACCTCTGTCCACATCTCGGTCTCTGGGTTGCAGCTTTGGCTCTGGCACCTGTTCGGTTCATGACTTCTGCTCCAGCCCATTAAAGGCTGCAGCTTTGGCGCTGAGCCCTTCCTGGGCAGTGATTTCAGCCCTGTTCCCCATTCAGGCCAGTAGCAGCTCTTTTCAAGCCACACCTTCAGCGCCTGTCCAATATCAGACCATGCCTTTGGTTCTGTCCCAGTAACCTCAGCTCTGGTCCCCTGTTCCTGCCTCTGTTTGGGTTGTGACTTCTTGGGCTACGACTTTAGCTCTGGCCCTGTTTCACACCACAAGTTCAGCTCCAGCCCCGTATTGGGCTGCGATTTCAGCTCCAACCCCATCTTGAGCTGCAACATCAGTGGCAGTGCCATTTGTGCTGCATCTTTGGCTCTGGCCCAATCTCAGGCCACGTCTTTGGCTCTGGCCCCTATTCAGTTGTTAATTTGTCCCTTGCCACGTCCTGGGCTGTTACTTTGCCTCTGGCTGAAATTTTGGGCCATGGCTTCAGCTCTGGCCCCATCTCTAGGTGTGACTTCAGCTCCATTCCAATTTCAGGTTGTGATTTCAGCTCAGACCCATCCTGGGCCTCTGACTTCAGTTTGGCTGAATACTGGGTCACTGCTCCTGCTCCGGTGCCTGCTCCATCAGTGACTTTGACTACAGCTTGATAGCGTGCTGTGACTTTGGCTCTAGCCCCATGTCGGTCTGTGGCTTCATCTCCAATGGCATCTCTGGTCGTGATTTTGGCTCTGGCCCCATATTGGGCTGTGACTTCAGCTCCTGACCTATCTTGGGCCACTACTTGCCTCCGACGCAAGTTTGGCGCTGGTCCATGCTCAGGCAGCTATCGCAGCTCTGGCTGCTGTTTGGGCAGCGATGTGGGCTCTGGCCATGGCTTTGGTTCCAGCCCATCCTGGGTTAAGACTTCGGCTCTAGCACTACCTCAGGTGGTAACCGCTGCTCTGGCCTGATACTGGGCTGTGACTTTTGCTTCAATCCCTGTTTGGGCTGTTGCTTTGACTCTGGCCCCATCGTCAGCTGCAGTTTTGGCTCTGGCCCCATCTCGAGCCACAATTTAGGCTCCAGTCACATACTGAGTTGTGATGTTGGCTCCGACCCTGCATTGGTTTGCAACTTCAGCTCCAGCCCCATCTTGAGACACCGTTTCAGATTTGGCTCCTGCTGGAGTCATGACATTAATCCAGTCCCATCTTGGGACCCCAGTTTTGGCCCAATTCCCTGCTCTCATCACAGCATGGACTCGTCTTGGCCTGCAGCTTTAGCTTTGGCTCAGTTGTGGGCCCTGGTTTTGGCTCCAGCCTGCTCAGGCTTCTACGTCAGTGCTATCCTCATTTCAGACCATGACTTCAGGTCTGGCCCCACTTCAGGTTGTGACTTTGGGGCTGCAGCTTCGGCTCTGGTGCCATCTTGGGCTGCTGCTTTGGCTGTGGTCAGTTATCAGGCTGTTACTTTGGCTCCAGTCCACTGCACAGGAGGGTCCTACAGCTCTGGTCCCTAATCTTTGGCTCCAGCCCCATCTTGAGCTGTGACTTTTGCTCTGCCCTGATATTGGGTCACTGCTTGGGCTCCAGTCCTGTACTGGGCTGTGACTTCAGCTCCGGCCACATCTATGTCTGCAAAGTTGTCTCCAGCCTGATACTGGGCCGTGACTCTGGCCTCTGCTTGGGCTCTCATGGCTGCTCTGGCTCCGCTTGGTCCTTCTGTTCTAGTGGTGTCTTGGGCTGTGACTTTAGGTCCTGCCCAGCATTAGGAAAAACTTTGCTCTTGGCCATGCTTGGGCTGCAGCTTTGGCACTGGTGCCAGATCAAGGACTTTTGTCAGGATATTGGGATGAGACTTCAGCTTCTGTCTCACCTTGGGCAGCAGTTTTGGCTCTGGCCCCACCTCAGGCTGCTACTTGGATTCCAGCCCTGACTTGCTGTGAACAGTGCTTGGGCTGAAACTTTGGCTCCTGCCCCTGGTAGGGTCATGTCTTTGGCTCTGGTCTTCATTTGGGCATTATTTTGCTTTCATCCTCATTTCAGCCTCTTAAGTTAGCTCCAGCCAGACTTTGCCTCCAGCTCTTGCTCAGGCTGCTGTTTCAGCTCTGGCATCACCTTGGACTGTGACTTTCACTTGAACTCCTGCTAGAACAGTCACTTGGCTTGGGCCTTTACACAAGCTATGCCTTCAGCCCCATCATGTGCTGCTACTTTTCAGGTCGCTGCTTTGGCTCTGGCTCCATCCTGGGACGTGGCTCTGGGTCTAGCCCCACCTTAGGCTGTAACTTTGGTCCCAGGTCCTGCTTAGACACTACTTCACCTTCTGCTTAGGCTGCAGCTTCATTTCCAGCTTCTGCTGGCAGGCACTCAGTGCCTTCCTGTGTGTACCCGCACCAGAGGCAGACAAGGTGATGCTCTGTGATGTGTGAGGCAGGGAGCAGGCAGAAGTGGGCAAAAGTCACCAAAGCAGCAATTTCTCTGCTGCATGTGTGGCGGGCAGATGCCTTAATCCTGGTCTCACTAGATTTCTGAAGGTTTTGCAAAAAGATGGAGGTACCACCCCACCACCCCTTCTTCTAGGGCATAAAGGACACATAAAGGAACATCCCTTTCCCCTGAGGATGCTGACCTGCCAGGGGAAGATGGCAGCCCCTTGGGTCTCCATCTGGGCTTTCCACCTCACCAAAGACATGGCACTCTGCTGAGGGGAGATCAGGCAGCTCTGCCAGGCATTCCCTTGCTCCGGTCACTTGTTGGCTGCCTCAGTGCCAGCTCCAGGTGCTGTGCATGGACTGTTAGCTTTCCTAGGCCACAGCACCTGCTCCCCCGTTCCTCCTGTGCTGCCAAAGGCACCCACTGGTACTGCTCCACCTCAAGGAATGCTGCTGCCATATGGCAGTGTGACATCTGTGCTGGCTTGGACACTAGTAAGTGACCCTACGTTGGTCCCAGGCACCCCTCTGCACGGTGCAACTGCCCAGCCTGTGCGCACAGCCTCACCAAAGGCATATGGGCCCTGGCTTCCAGCCACGCAGACGCACATTGTCCTACTGTCTGTAACAAAAACTGGATCCTAGTCTTGTGGCAAGAGCTACAGAAATGAAGTTATAAGTGAGATACAAAGATGAAAGCAAACTTTTAACTGTAGTTAAAACCACAGTGTAGCTGGGTACATGCTGGGCACCCAGTGGACTAACGTCGTTCATTCCCTGGGTGGCCCAGAACTCCCCAGCTGGTCTCTGCACTAATGAGGCAATGCATTGATTCCAGATGAGGCTGACTTGAGACAAGGTCACCAGTACAACCAAGCATTTGACTAACTGTCACAAAAAACTCTCCAGGTCAGATTTTCAAAGTCCTGAAGATCTCCCCACCTGCTTTGTGCAGATCAATCCACGTAATTGTGTGCCCTGTTAATGGACATGCTGGGTGGAGGGTGCAGCTGTCCCAGAAACCGCTCGAGGCTGTTCATGCTGCTAAACTGACCAAACAGTACAGAGATGATGCGCTTGCCAATACTCACTAAGAGCTGTTCCTGCAGATACAGAAATGGTCACATAAGACAGTCCTACTGTACACAGTTAAGAGATACCTTTTGTACTTGGCATTGGTAGTGAACAAATCAGTAAACACTGGAAGGGTCACAGGCCGGCTGGACAGGGGGAAGGGCAGAAGGATGGGGGTACCAAAAGGGTGCATCTGTGTAATGAACAAGTGCTAATGTGCCTGGGGGCTACAGACCCATCCTAGGAAACCAAGATGCCCCTGTGCCATCCCTGCCACATGCAAAGAAGAGACAGATCCTGTGAACTGCACCGAGAGGTTACCACATTTGGCCTCAGACTGAGAGGATGACAATACAGTATCACCCAGGCAGGCTTAAGGCTCTGCAGGGTGCAATGCTGCCTGCAAAAATGGAAAACCAGAACAGATGCCGACATCAGAAGAATGCGAGCATGGGGACAATAAGAAAAAGTGCACTAAAATAGAAAAAAAAAGAAGCTGCATCTATTAACTCCAATCCTACAGCAGTGGTCAGCTCAGCAGCATAAGAGTTCACAGAATTATTTTTTAATATTTAACAGAAACATGGCACGTTACATCTTCAGGGCACTGAATATACAATGATTACTCCTCACAACATCCCTGTGAGGTAGGCATTAGATTGCAGTTACTATTTGACATGTGGACAGAGGCAGAGAAGTACATAACCAGCCCTGCACAATGAAGTCAATGAAGTTCAACTCACTTAAGCCTGGAGAAGCCCCCAGTGACTTGACTGAAAATGTAAGAGTGGGGCTGAGCTGATAAAGTATCAGCTACCTTCTTTTACTCTAGTTAATTACAATGCTCAGGGTCCAACTCTGTTGCTTTCCCATATCCCCCTACAAAACCCCACCTTTGTTAAACAAGACACACATGCAGAGAGTTGCTACCAAGTGAGTTCTGCAATAGAAATAGGAAAAAAAAAAATAAAAAATCACATTTCAATTTAGCCTACATTTGAATAAAACCATGAGTGAAGTTTGCCTGCCCAGTTAAATAGAACAGTTTCAACTTCAGTCCTTTTATGATATTTGAGACGGCATTTCAGCCTTCAGCTGTAAGTGTTTGCTTAACATAAGAAAATCTAGGGGAAAAAAGTTTTTGAGACAGTGATCAGTGTCTCAAAAATTATGCTTCATTTAGTTAAATTGTTCTACTGAAGTCTGAGGAATTCCTGAATAGGAGGAGGAACTTTTGGGTTTAACTCAACCCAAACTCAAACTTTTCATGTTCTTTAAAAAGCCCCTTAGTATACCAGTTTCTCAAGTAAACTCCTCTATCAGAATGTTTTTGTTCCAAAAATGAAATAGAACAGTTTTGTAAACTTCAACATAATAAAAAAATCCTAGTTTGTAATATACGATTATTGATTAATTTCATTTAATAACTTTCTTTCTACTGTAAATCAACTTTAGGAAAAAAGTATACTTGACAGTATGGCTACTGTGATTAACTCATCTTCCTACAGCTTTCAGTTGAGGTTTCTGAAAAGATACACTGTCCAAGAAAGATTCATAGTCTCAACCTGTAAACTACCACAACTCAGCTGAAGTCAATGTAGCTGTTATAATTCATTCAGACTGAGTGGCTAATCCATTGATTCCTTCATGTGCAGTATCGGTGACAATGGTCTGTCTCCAAGTTGAGAGATGATCACGACTGAAGAGGCCTGGGTCCACATACTCTGAAAACCAGAATATTTTACCTTTCCCTGCAGAGAAATCTTAATTCTCATTTGATGGAAGATTCAGTCCAATGGAACAATGGCTGTGCACTACGATGGAAGAAGAACAAAGTAGTTGGAAGAAACCATCTTCATTGTGGACTGGGGGTGGGGGTGGTGATTAAAAAGAAAAAAAAAAAAGAGGGAAGAGTTAATTGTTAACGATATTACCAATGGACGCACAAACTTCTAATCTGAGATTTACTTTTCCTCTGTAAATTGAAATTTTGTCACAACCTCTCCCCAGGCGACTTTTAACCTTGGTGAATACACAGAATTTTTAAATCCAGAGCAACTGCAGTCTCCAGACAAGGCAGGAAGAAACAATAAAAACAAACAAAAAAAAGCTCAGAAGTGCACTTCATATATCCTGCCTCACAAAGGGTTAAAGTGCTAAGTTTGATATATCCAAAAATTAAGCATCTCTCCTAGTCCTTTAGTTTTTTAAATGAAACTTTATCTTTGGTTTCTTGTATCTTCTCAGTAATTTTATCCTTTGTTTCCTCCATCTTCTCGGTAATTTTATCCTTTGTTTCCTCCATCTTCTCAGTAATTTTATCCTTTGTTTCCTCCATCCTATCTTGTAGATACTCCTTTACTGGTGGTGGTGTGGACATGTAGCCATTCTTACGCAAATATTTAACAGTGATGGATGTTCCTCCCAAAGTCACAGTGTATCTGGCAGGAGTTGCAATCTTAAAAAAACCCAAAGAACACTCCATGTCAATAAAACAGGACAGTATTATTTAGCAAAAGGTATTTTTAATATTGAGAATTCTTTTGGGCGAGTATCAGATACTAAAAAGGTCTTCTATTTATAAGGAAATAAGCCAATATACAGTGCATATCCCCCCCACCCCCCGCAATGCATACCCTACTTAAAGTATCCTTTTGACAAAGCCAGCACAGGCATTAGACTTGCATTTAAAAAACCCAAACAAACCACCCACAAACCTCCCTGTGTAGCTTGTGGGACAAGCATTAGGCATCTCACAATGCAATTCAGAACAGACAGTATGTGAACACCGAACCATATAAGCAAAGAGGAAATATTGACAATGTATGTTTTAAAATTCTAAAAATCCAAGAGTATAGGCATCTTTCAGTCCAAAACTAGGACACACACAGTCCTTAAGAGGTCAGCTAACCCAAGACACAATAAACCAGGTTTGTTATGCTAGACAGACTAAACTGTTCTTTCAGAACTTCAGAGATAAAGCCTGCACAATCTTTTTGCAACCTATTCTAGTGCTTCCGCATCTTGGAAGTTCCTTCCAACACTGCCAGATCTCACAGCTATAATAAAATCTTTGTATTTAACCACGTTTCTTTATTGGTCTCTTTTGGGCACAGGAATAATTGGCCAGAATAGTGCTTTCACATGTTGTTTAGGAAAGTAACCCTTTTAAATAACAGATAAGGAGCACATCACGTTTGGAAACAAAACAGGTGAGTGGCATTCAAAGAGAATACGGTACTTTGGTTTTGCACGGTCTAACATGGTTCAAGTTTCCTAAACATGGATTGTGCACATATAAAGCAGTAGAGACCCAAACCTGAATGTAAGTAATTGAGTCAAATGGACAGTGACAGTACTTGACAATGATGGAGAGCTAAGGTAGGAAGACAAACTAGCAAATGCTCTAGGATAAAAATAACTGCACTTTTATCAGGAAGTCATGATGTGTTTAGACCTTACCTCTTTATCCCTGTTAATTACGTCAGGGTTACAAAGGAATAACTTATTTGTAATTAAATCTGAGGGCAGACAATAGTTCTGCAGCAAACAAGTTATTTTAGAAATACAGACAGACTCCTTAAAAGGAACACAGAGCCCATATCAACTTGCATATGACTATTTTTACTACAAAAATGAATGTTCAAGCATGTGTAACTATCAAAGAAAGAAAACAGCATAAATTCTTTCTGCTGTAAACAAGTAAACCCTGTTTAGTTCACCAGGCAAGATTTACAGCTTATTTACAAACTATAATTATACTTACTTTATACAATGCATATGCAGTTAGTGCATTTCCACTCTGGGAATTTTTCAGGATGTTTACTATGCTGTCTGGTAACCCAATCAACTCTAGGAATGGAACAACATTCACTCCTCTATAAAAGAAAAAAATAATAATCGATAACCTGAATTGGAATTTGAAACCTGAACACTGATTTAGAGTACCATTTCCATTCTTTTCATTTACACAAAGTCTGTAATCTTATAGCGAAGTATTTTTTCACCTAAGCAACGCGCTTACAGAATTGTATTTCTGTACCTATAGGCAAATTAATGTTCTTTTCAGGATTCCAAGAGGTGAGGCATTTATATTATCCCTGCTGAGCTGAGTAGCTACTAACTTACCTGTGCCCCAGTTTAGTATGTTTGGAGGTAAGTAGATATAATGGTGGTAAGACAGCTATTCAGGCTTAACTTCATGTTCTACTTTGCCTACTTTTTTTTTTTTTTTCCTTTTAAAAACTTCAGACTAATCTGCAGCATGCCTGGAAGCACAGAATCCATACTTTAGGGTCCTCCATTCACTTTTAAATATATTAAACAAATGGAATGTGGCAAAAGAAAAGGAAGCGACATGTTATATGGACAAGACTTCAGGGGTTCTGGCCCAGTTGTTCTACCTTGTCAATATAAGGTGTCAAGATGGGCGGAGGGAGCTCCTATCACAGTTTCTTTCTGTTTGAAAATCAGGGAAGCTAGTATCAGCACCAAAAAACCAAAAAGACAGCCCATCTTTACATTACAGTGGAAAGCTACATGCAGTTATAGAGGACGTGACGCTCCAATATTTAGAGATGTTATATTATCATTATCCATTTCTACCTAGTATTTTAAGCATTCATTCTTCTGTGCATGTGATCACTTCAGTATCAGAAACAGTAACAGGCAGTTAATTTACTAAAGACCCTACAATCCAAAGGCCTATCTCCAGAGCAGAAAAAGTAGACCTAGTAAGATTTGAAAGACAGCATTAACAGCGTTATTTCATAAACTACCGTTGTTTAGTCTTGTATCATGAGCAGTCATTCCGAAAGTTATTTTTCCACTTCAAGAGGGTGCTGCTCCTGTGGCATGACAAACTGAAGCTTTGTTACAGTTTCTAGTTAAATATTTCAGTTGTTTTCATCCATCAAATACCTATTTCAGCAGCTAACTTTGACTGAAGATTACTTTTTTTGGAACACTTACCTGAAATTTCTGGATGTAAGTATCAAGATGAATTAATCCAAAGCAAAATATTTTTATAGCTGAAGACCTTTATTCCTCTGACATGAGCTAAATTTAGAATGACATTTGGATCTATAGCTCCTAGAAAGGGCAATTATGCCTGCTGGTTAGAGTAACTAAAACACTTGTGCGGTAAGGCATTCTGATGTCAAAACCCCATTTTTGCCACCATGAAATATACAACACTAGCAATCCAGAAATAAACATTTACTCTTATTTAGCAAACCATTTGCAGACAGATAAAACCTTTCAACTGAACTAGCAGCTCATAGATGATACAGTAGTTCTTTTTCCTAAGAAATGGCATTTTCCAGAGTAGTATCTGGCACGTGCTACAGCTGAAAACCCCAAATTAAAATACTTAATTTATCTTTTTTTTAACCACACAAATATTTAATTTCCAATTAAAAAGTCTGGCCTACAGTAGCAATTTTTTTCAGTGGAAGACAGGAAAGACAGGAAAAAAAAGGAAAAGATACACATGACTTGCAAAGAGCTCAGAGTGAGGTGAACGACATGGAAGTCCAATGATGAGGGAGGACCAGTGAAGAAGGGGGGGAGAAAAATGGCAAAATACCCCTCAAGTCAAAGGGCAAAAAAACCCCAAAAAACAAAACAGGTCTACAAAGACCTCACCTAGCAATTTGTAATCAGGATTCCAAATCCCTATCTTAACCTTGTCAGAGGTTACTAATAATTTCAATGATGTTTACATCCATGCATATTTTGGGGAGATGAGCATTTCTTCAGGTATCTGGTATGCATCAATAACAGCATGATAATAGTGTGTATGTGACACTCTCAAGTCCTATACTCTTTCAATATTAATCTTATGCTTCAGTTAAAAACATAGCCTCATTTCCCTATTACATATAGAGTCATTTTAACATGTAATAATAATCTATATGTCCTTTCACCTGTGAAAGTCAGTCTCAATTCAACAGCAGTATTGGACACTGCAACAGAATATCAACTTACTTCATGGCTGCATAGTAAAAGGATCCAAACCATACAGTGGAAGTCAGAATATGCACTGGAATCATGACTTTTCCATACTGTTTAAAAGTCTTCTTGAATCTCTGAACGAGACTAATTGATTTGTCTTGTAATGGATCAGGTTCTGAAGAATCTGACTCTACAGGGCTCTGCTTGGGTGTATCAGTGGCTGAAGTCAAAGGATTTTTCTCTTCTGGTACTTTGTGAGGAGTGTCTGCTGGCTGTGATGCAAAAGGACTTTTCTTTGAGGCAAAGTGTGCTGCACCTGCATGAAGACGTCGTTTAGGAGGGTCCCGTGCCAAAATCACTTTGCACCCAGCATTAGACAACACCGACTGTCCTTTTAAGCACTGGAAGATACTAGTGCGAGGAAAAACCAAACATGTCCCACGCGCCAGCTGAGATGCAGTATGTAATAGACTCTGATGCATTTTGATGAAATGTGGCTGAGGTTTTTAGAGAGGAAACAAAAAGAAAAGAGCAAACACATTGCAATTCAATAATCTGATTTCTATTTGCTGTAATGCCACTTGAAATTCTCAAATTTTAAATTGCTTTCTATTCTTCAACTTTAAAAGGTTTTCCTTACCTTGCTTTGCAGAAATGGCTACCTTCCAGAATTAAGCAAATAATTTTAGATCTCACTTCTTTAGCATTCTGAACTAAAATGGCCCCTTCACTTAACACACACTGCTCCTTACAGCTAAAACACTCATGTTACTCTCTAAAAACACTTTTAGATGTTTAATGCTATCTGCTGCTTTTGTCTGCATAATCTGGCACAGTTGTTGAAAAGTTACCTCTGAAACTTCACTTCTAGTAGCAACTGATAGTTTGATACTTTGAGCCTACATACACATAGTATGAACTCACTTAAGTGCAATTAAAATTATTTTTTGGTGTCAATACAGTTAGTTTTGGTGTAATTTTCATATTCTATACGACTTTGAACTAAAAGTTAATACAGTAAAAAATAATCAGTAACTTATTAATAATCAATTAATAAGAAATAACCTTAATAGCAATAAACCATAACAGCCTGCTAGTATAAATCTGTTAGGAAGGGGGATGGTGCTGTTGAATGTCATGTATTAACACAAGCAAAATTGAGCTGCAATTTCCAAAATATTACAATGCAAATAATATCTTCAAAATCTGGATAACCCAGTTAACTTTATGATTTTGAATACCTAACAGTTTTTTTTAACTTTCAGGAGTAACCCCATTTACAGGTTCCCCACAAAAGAGGGTAATTTTGTCTGGCATGTACAAACATCAAGAAGTCATTTTTTTCCCCCAAAAATGCATGATTTGAACTAGTGAATGAAATATTCTCCCCTTTAAACAATGACTGGAAGTTACAGAACTAGTTTTCCTTCCCTCCAAAAAAAGTGCCAGTAACCGATTTTATGTAATGAAAAAATACGCCCGTTAAGTTGTATTACAATGCTCAAATATTTCTGATGCTTTTGTATTTAATTATCATAACAATTCTTGATCCAAACTAGAAATCATTAAAGTTTAATTCAAACTCCACTGTCACCTTCATATCTGCTCCCCCTTCACTTATAGTGTTAGATACATTTCAATTGGGTGTTTCGATAGTGAATTTGTCTAGGCTGCTGAAAAATGATCAATACTTCATAACATAGGCAGAAGGTTTTAAAAAAATAAATAAAATGAAGCCATACATACATACCCTTTATTACTTTCCAGATCCGCAACAAGGACAGTATGATTAGGTTTGTATCTTCAAAAAGTTGTAACTCTTCCACTTGTTCCCCACCTTTCAAATATATCTCTTGAACATATTGATGACTCTGCTAAAGTAGAAAAAAGGCTTATTTAGAGAAACAGCAACAACAGCAAACTAATATGATGAAGATTTTTGGTGAGCCCGAAACCTTGCTTACTGAAGAAGTTATTGGTATAAATTCCCCTTTGGATACTGACACAGTAATGGGAGATCTTTTTTGCGTAACTTAGAAGTTCCTCAACTTTGAATTACCGTTTCCTTCCAAGAGACAGAAGTTTCATAACCCAAATGCATCTGTTGGAATATTCCTGCCTGTATGTTTTCTAGGTATTTTTATGTTATTGTTGTACTTGAATTAGTTGCAATTACTAGAATTACAGTGTTTGATGTGGGGAAAAGATCAGAGGAATGGTTTCAAACTCCCTGGGAACCTCTACCTTGCACATCAAGCACAGACACCCACTTCTGTTGAACTTGTATTAACACGAGGTATTGCATCAACAGGGGAAAAAGGAACACTTGTCTCTATGCAAGCAAGCAGTAACTCACTCCTGTTGAGTTATGAACTCTTGTGGGAGCCAAGAAATACTGCTGCTTATAGAGCAGTAGATCAGCTACAGGTACTGCCTCTCTCCGAGTCAGTTTTCTGCAAGAACTCACTGAAATAACTACTTGTGCTATCTCTGGTTTTATGAGAAGTGGAGATTCTTGCTGAATTCTTAGATCCAAATGCAATCGCTTCTCAAAACAAAAAGTAGTGAAAAGACTCAGCAAAATTCAAGTGTTAAGATGGCACACTGCCATATACTAACTACCTTACCAATTCACAGAAATTGTTAACAAACTGGAAGAATGCAACTACACTGCTTGCCTATGGCCACTTACGCTCCTCTCCTGAGGGATAACTCTCCACAGCAGACTGCCCCCCCCCTCTCACTAACAGTACACAACACTAAGCATCTGCCCCAAGTAGATTTCCACAATATCCAGCCAGCAGACTCCGCAAAGGTTACCTGTCCATCTATGGGAATTTGGGAGCTCTTGAGTCAGACTACTACTGTTCACCTGTTTTCAGCGGACGGTACCCTATTGAGAAATACCTGTTCCAAACAAGCTTTGACAATTGCTACCACACAGGATGGGGACAACTATGCTCAGCACGCTGATTTTGGTTCATTAATGTTATCGACTGGACTCTGCATTCCGAACAGCCTTGGAAGGAGATCATTCTTCTGTACAGATGCAGGAAGAAACTGAACAAGTATTTCTGAATTTTTGCATTCTATATAGTGTATATATAGCAGCATTTCTCAGAACAGTTTCTAGGTTTTGCTGTTCAGCACCTACTGACAGCACAAAAATAACGCTGTACCACCACACCTCTGATTCATTGCAATGACTGCAGAACACGTGGTATTAAACGGCTGCCAGGGGGCTAGAATTCTCCTTAATGCAAAGAAGCAATGGGTCACTACACTCATCAGTCAGTAGCTAACATAGCTCTGTGATTAGTAAATGAGTTTCAAGGCCTCTGCTCACAAGTTAGCTGCACCGTGTAAAACTTAAAATGTCACCAATGGCTTTTAAAGCAGGGGAACTACCAAGGCTACTGACAAAGAGTTGCCACGCCAGTTTTTTTCTTCCTGCATCCTCAGATGGACTTAGAACTCATTAACTAAAGGGTTTTTCTCCATGATGCAAGACCTGGTTGGTCAAAGGGAAGGTTCTCTGTCTAGGGTAGATCCTGAAAAGGTCCTGAACCTTGTAAGCACAGATGGTATGGTTCTAGTTAACGTTCAGCAAAACAGCTTACTTTTTGCTTCTCTACTTTAAAAAAACCTTTTTGCTAGATGCTTGATATATAAAAGGCTTAAATATGATAGTGCTATTTGAGATAATAAAACAGGTATTTTAAAACAAGGTTGGCATTTTCCTAACAAACCTACTGTGTTTCATGGGTACAAGCTTCATTTTACTTATCTAAATGAACAAAGGAGAGGCTTCTAAAGCATCAGTAAATTGAAGATTATGCTACTTTCCAGCAGCATGACAAGACTAAATGAGGCAAGTATTACAACGGTTACAGCAGGAAAGGCAACTTAATAAAACAACAGATTACTATAGCATACACTTTGTAAATTGATTTTAAATAAATGAATATTGTTAAAGGGGTAATAGGTGCAGCTACTCAACTGTAGTATTTTAATTACTTGGCTCAACGTTGCAAACAAATCTTAAACAGGACAGACAAAGTGCACAATAAATGTGGCTGTAGGTCCAAATGAAACTTAGTTGTTTCATCCCTCTAAAACACGAGATGAATACAGAAAATATGTCCTTTAAGACAGTTAGTGAAAGAAAGTTCCTAGCACCCTGTGTGCTCAACAGGCAGCGGGAGAAAGCGTGCCAGCCTATGAATTTGAGACACAATTCTATTCTTTACGTATAATACTTTCATTAAAGAAATTACTGGAGCTATATAAGCTATACAAGCTATACAATTTCCCTGTAACTTTTGGTTGTTCAAACCACTCAGATTCTAAGGAAACCAGGACAGTAACCTAAATGTTACCCACAACTGCACCTAGTGACTTTTCAGAAGTTGTTTCTTCATTTTAGTGCGTTTTATTTTTTTCATGCTATTGCACAATGCTGCAAAGACACAGAAAGGAAAGAAGCTAGATGCTTCAGATACAAAGGTGGAAAAGCAGCTGGCCTCTGGCCAGAGAATTTTGCAGTGGGGGTGGGGCATGAACAGAAGGTATTTGAAAGCATCTTAGATGTCTACATTAGCTTTCTCTTAAAAATGCCACAAGGAAAAAAAATAATATGGGGATGTCTAAGGACAAACATAGCTGTTCTCTGCTGTAAGAATACCATGCGGTCAGTGACTAAATAGATGCTAGTAGGCCAATCTATGAAACTATATACTAACACTTCTGGGAGAAGGTCTCCAATTCAGTGCTGTCATATTCTGGCTGACTACTTAGAGTATCTCTGGCTGGCTGTAAACTGAGCTGAAGGGACCTTGGCTGTTCAGGACATACTCCTGGGTTGCAATTCTTGGCCATCCGTTTAGTTCTTGAAGGCAGCTCTTTCTCATGGCAAGCTATTAAAAAGGCCTCTGACAAAGGGAGTGCTCCAGTGCCCTCTTCAGGGAAAGTATAGATCAACTTCTTATTACAGTAGTAGAGTTTTTGTTTAGCAAACTTTTGTACTTCTGTTATAATTTAGATCAGCTTTGGCATAAACCTGATGTACTGTAGGAGTACTGTCTCTTGCATTTGCTCTGCTAAATCTTTGCCTTCCAGTGATTACTAGGAAGTACAGATTAGACCTCCTTTTGTTCCCGAGGACAACAAAAGCTCGCTAGGATCTTTTAATGTCAGAGTTCATCTATGACTACCACAAATTCATCGTTTTGGATGTGTGCCAACATTTTATGCAAAAAAAAAAAAAAAGAAATGGGATCAGTGGTAAAACACAGAAGTAACAAGCCAGGCCAATATAGGTACAGCAAAAGCTGCTGTCGATATCTGCTGTTGGAAAGAAAAACCATGCCAGAGATGCTGTCAGATGAAACTTTCATCAGAGTAATTTGTATTAAAAGTTACCCCATTACAGTTAACTTTTTTTGAGCTCCCAGAGAAATTAAAACACAATATGTGGTCGATATAAGATGGCAAAAACTTTAGTGTAAATTCTTTTGCAAAAGAGGTCAGAAAGCACCCGAGGGAATTGAGGGTGTAGCATATGTAGATTACAGTGGTTTATTTTCTCAGTTCTACCAGAAACACTCTGGATACAATATGTAAATATGGATGAATTTAAAACATTTTTCCCTGTTCTGTTACTGTTTAAAAAAAGAACATTAATTATACCACAGGAGAGCTCCCAATGAAAATCCATGAGTTTTTCCATTCCCAAGACACCTTTCTATGAAATCAGAGAATTAATTTACATCCTTGTCATTTTTAGTGTAAAATCAAGCAAACTTTGAGGGTTGTCTGTTGTATATACAGAAGAATTTTGAAAAGACTCTTAAGTTTTCAGAAATCCTTCCCAGCTCACTCTTCAGACTGCATAAAAGGCAAATACAGAGATCTCATCCAAACAGCTCAGTTTAATAGCCCCCCCGCTTACATTTATACTAAATACAATTAAAAAAATAAAGCAAAACTTGTTTTCAGATTTCAATAATTCTTTTCACAAACTTATTGACAGTATATTAAAAAGAAAAAAGGGCATCTTGCCAAGGTCATAAACCATAATTAAAAAAAAAAAAAAACCTGAACAGAAAAAACACGTGGGTTTCCCAAAATGCTTGGAGCACATTTTAGAATTATTGTAATAATAGCGCAATACATGCAAAGCATCATTGTTTTTCCTAAACTCAATATAAGACTGTAACTATATGCCTTAGTAACTGCAATAGTTCAGCATAACATGCAGTCACTACCCATGGATGGGAAAACGGCAGTGTATAGGGACTTTTTATTCTTTGTATCAGTACGTTTAAAGTGTATGTATGAGCATTCAGAATTTGTATTTTGACCTTTACTACTTTTGCAGTGTCCCTGATACAATCTGTTATACATTCTAGACTAAGAAATTTGGTTCTAACTTGAAGTTTGGGCATCACTAGTAGTCTAATCTTGTCTATCAGTTAGAACTGTCTAGAATACATAACACCACATTTTAGGTTAAAGGGAGTAATGCAAAATAAGTCATCGTGAGATTTATTAAAATCTTGGTTAAAAAATCATCATGTTAAAGCAAATGAAAGAGTAAACTCTTGTAGACAAATCACACACATTAGCCCCATCCCACCTCCACCACATTTAATCTCTGTAATACCTCCACTTAGCAAATGCTATGCTATAATTTTTAAATTGATCATATTACTACAGTTCAATACCGATGTAAGTGGAGACAAGCCAACAACTTTTTTACCCTTATTTTATCTGAACTACTCTTGTACTTGCTAAAACAAAGAGTGAAGTCACAAAAGTAAGATACACCCTCATAGGGTCCTTACACACAGCAATCTTCTCTACAGCAATTTTCTGATAATCAGAAGGCAAATGAAGCATGAGAACGTAATGCAATGCCTACCTGTTGATTTACAGATCTGGAATGCTAAACAGGAGGCTTAACAGCTGATTTGCACCCAGTCAATATTACAGTGGTATCCCCATTTTCCTCTGTGTTAGAAGGCATTGAATCTTAAGCTTGCATGCAGTTAAGCATTATATAAAAGTGTGAGTGTCCTTCCTCTAATTCTTCTAAAACAAAGCATCACAATCATTTGTAGTGCTTTCTGCTCTTCAGAACGATGTTTTTAATAACTGGTGCTATTCCTTCTTTTAACTGTTTTCCTGTTCCATAGGGCTGAACAGCTACCCCGGGGTTCCTTCATTCAGAAGTTTGATTCTGCCCTCTACTGAATTTTTACATAAGTACACCTCTCATACTTACACTGCAAAAGGTCTTTGCTCTCCACAATTCCTTCCAGTAAGTCTAAGTTTGCTGGACCATCTTCTATGTTGGTTTCAGAGCCTCCCAAAACAACAGACAGGCATCAAGGGAAGGAGAAAAAACCCTGCCTTTTAAAGTGCTATCTGATTTGACTTTTTGCCTGTTTGTCACTCCATAGACAGGTGTCTGCAATAAGCAAGATAGAAAAGTTATGCTTTTAAACCTTAACTAAGCTTTAAAATAGGTATATACATCTATGCTAAAGGGGTTAAAAAAGCCCTTTGTTAGTTCAAAGCAGGGATTGTACTGTCTGCTTATTATTTTGCCCTTCTGCACATTACCTTTCACTTGACACTAATGATCAAAACACGTTCTAATTCTCTCTCCCTTCTATTCCACTCTTATGTAGTAACTTTCTCAAGCAACCCCTAATAGCCTCTTTCATCTTTGTATCTCCCAATATATCATTAGATCATTCCCCTCAAGACACTTGTGTTTTTCTGTCAAGCAAGTTTTGAATCAGAGGGCTGTTAACATGGAGGTGTAGGTGTGCGGTGGTACAGTTTGCAAAGCTGTGGGAGGTTTCTACCAAGTAGCTAAAAGGAGCAGCAAAAGGTAATTCACATAAGCAAGCCTCATGTCAGCGGTTTCCTGCATATGGCTTTGAACTCCCTCAGGAAAAAAACACCCCCAAGTGAACTGGCAAGTGAGTTAGATGCTAAAACACAAACAAATAAATAAATATACAGATCCATTTTCTACATTTTACTGAAACATTGCTGGAGAATTTCTTAGGATCTCCCCTCTCAATAGTTCAGTGAACCTTATTTGGCAGCTTCCTCGCCTCTTTCAATTTTCACTGAGGATCTCAGGAGTTCTGAGTGTACATTTTAACACATACGGGAACACATTAGAAACACAACTATTCTATGTTCAGCGTTCAGATATTTCTTCTATGAAGTTCTGCTACCTCTCTTCAGAATGCATAGCTGCTGTGCACATCTCTTTTCACTAACAGAGGCACCAGTAACAATCAAAAGGCTGCAGGCAAAACTGAACTCCAGCTTGCTCAAGACTTCCTGCTATTCATAATTTAGATTCTAGTAGCCAAGCTCATTTTTTAATTCATAATATTCCCACTCAGGACTTTGCTGATATAAAAATTAGATTATAATATTTAATTTAAACAGCTCTCGGAGTTATAATCAAGTATTTACTCCTGAAAGGTCTAATGAAACAACTGGAGACACTCTGTAGATACTGTGACTTTTACTAAAACGAATATTGCTAATAAAGTTCATCCTTTTTGACCAGACCATAGAATAAGAGCTTAGGTATTCAAATACTCTTTTTTTTTTTGGACTAACAATAAAAAGGCATTTAGTAGGGATATGCTTAATGTTAGATCTTAGCATCAACTTTACACAGCCTTCTGCCTCATCTTGCATTGGGACTCCGAAACTGTTTCTTTTCTAGCCTTGATAAATGCCATTTTTTGCCACCTTGGATCTTTGCAGGTGTTGTCTCATTGTTCTGAGCCTCTTCCCTCCATAACTCAACCATAACCAATGGTATTGGCTGTAATAATACTTCAAATGCAAGTTATAGTATGTAACAATTTTACAAAGCACTTAAAACAGCAACCTCTACCAAGTAACAAGTCTTCTACTCATCAAATTCACCAAAGCGTTTCTAAGACTTTCACAAAACATCCTCAAGGAAAAACTCTGAAGCCTTACAAATAGAAACAAAGTAGGAATAAGCACAAACCAGTCCCAAACTGAGAAAAAACCCACAGCTTCAGTAAGAACAGAATTCACAGTGGAAGCATTAGGCTCAATTTTTTTTCTTTTATATTCTCACCACATTTATTTCACATTCTCAAACACTGAAAAGCTGTCATTTTCCCCAGCAAAAAATACAGAATGTTCATCCTTCAGCAGAATTACTGTTGGCAGACATTCACTTCCAGTATAAACCTTTTCTAAATATTCAAACTAAGTGTTGAATTCTCTGTTGTGAATTCAAACTTGTCCATATGGGGAAATCTGTGTAGTATCAATCAGAGTATCTTGAAAAATTATGTGTGAAGATGCTGATCATAACATTTACAGAACACACACGCTCAAAACCACACTCTTCATCTAATTTTTAGTAAATGCTGTTCCCCACATCTCTACAAATGAATGTGAACTGTTTTCATGAAAGTAGTATTTTTTTATTAAGGTCTTGATACTTAAGTAGATAAACTTTCCTGCCCACTATTAAATTTAATGCCTTATACAACATCTTTTGCTTACAGGACATGATTGATGATGTTACCAGACACACAAACAACAAAATGACACCATTTATAAATGTCTGAAAGAACATAAGAGACTGAGAGCTGTGTTTTTACACCAGAAGGAAAAGTCTGACAGGACTTCAGTAATAGGGCCCTAATAATGCTCACGCTTACAGTCTGCTGTATTCAGCTTGAGAGAGAAATCCTGTGACTGCAACACTGCAGCCTTTGAGAGCACACTGCCTTCTATGAGATGTGATTAACAATGCCCAAGGCTTTTATTTCGGCACAGAAACCTTCCTCCATCAGAAAGTACTCTCCTATGGCCTGAGAGAGCAGGAAGCAAAAAATGACATCTAATTTTAACATTAGTGAAATCAACTTTTAAATTCACAAAACATTAAGAGCAAATAGCTGACTGACACGTGTGGGACTAAGCACTACCATTACGGTTGAAAGATAAATACCCTCATGTTCTACTTAACCAGCTACTTCTGGAAGAGACTTTAAGAACTGCTGTAAAGCCACCCATGTATTTTTATTTAGAATCAACAAAATCTAGCCATTTGAAAAAAAACCACATCAAACCCACCATCACTGCTGTGTTTTATTTATAATTTGATCATGAGCACCAGACTGTACTAACCCCCCACCCCCTTCCCTCATCCCACTCTGCCAGGACAGACTACAGATGTTCTAGGAGCTACAAGGGATCATCTGCTACAATGCTCTGTATGTCTGCTACAAAGCCACAATCACAGCTGCACAACTTCTTGTTTCACAGATACAAGAAATGCTACACATGGTCAAGGTCAGTTTTTGGACAAGATCCAAGCAATTAGAATTTACAGCCCAGCTAAGTGGCACCTTCATTTTCTGATGTGCACAAACAGAATACAACCTAGTTTTACCATTCAGATGTCTGTTTAGAAGGAGTAGTGCCATGTCTGGCAAGCCAATGAAAAAAAATATTCTTTTTTTTTGTTGACTCATACAATGGGTAGCTAGTTTGAAGATGATGCGGGCAGAACTAACTGATGGAAGGCACAGGCGTAGAAAGGATTAGAGCTGTTTAGAGGACACAAAGTTCATGAGAACACAGATCACTACCACTTGCACTGCAGAATTCTAGACATCAACAAGAGTAAAGCCCTATTGTAGAATCCCAGAGCCTTAAAGGGGAAATTACTTCTGCCCTTAACTGCTTACTTACTAGGACAGACAGAAGGTGGGAGGCTTGACATAACTAGGCACACTAATCTGGCCTACCAACCTGGTTAAACTATAATTTTTCTGACAGTTTGAAGCGATATATTCTTAATATGAATAAACTACATTGGACTTAACATACCTATACTGGTACCTTCAAGACTTAAATTTAGGAAGGTATCATCACAATAGATCATACAGATTCTTTAACTGAGTAACAACTTTCTACTCTTACTGTAATTTTATTGTAATGACAGGGACATGAAGAATAATCTGTGGTGTTAAGAGGTATCATGACTCATGACTTGAAGTTCTGTAGCTTGAGCAGCATTCTTTTTTTGTTGTTGTTACTGCCATACTAAACAATCCGTTTGTCTTAAGTCAAAGAATCTACTACAAAAACTTTATAGTCGCTAAGAATCCCTGACCTTGAGGTTGATCTCTGATCTAAAGTGATGGAACTAGGTAGTTACCTATCAGAACAGCAAGGTAAAATCCTTATGATCTATTGTGATGACACCTTACTGTCCAGGAATGCCTCAATCATGTTTTGGGCCCAGGCCTCAGTTCTAGTGGTTTTATGCCATTCTTAATACTGAAATATTGCTGATTGATGCTGAATTTGCTTCAGCATCTGATTTTCAAAGTAAGTTCAGATTCAACTATCTGGGTTCACAGCGTATCAACACCAAGAACTTTGTTGGATCTTTTCCCCAATCTGCAAAACCAACTGATTACAAGGAATCTTATGCATTCAACTAGCAGTTTCACATTGTAAAAATCAGCCCTCTTTCTGCTTTTGTCATTGAATTTGTTGTGGCCTTATCTTCAAGACCAGTCAGAACTCCCTCCAGATCCAGAAATGTGTCAAGATGCAAACTGAGGGCTGTTATCTGAGATAAGGGGGCATCAAGAACTCAGTCTTGCAAAACCAGACTTCAGTTTCTCAGTGATGCCTATAAGCATACACAGAGAGCTAGGTCAGTTTGGAGATATCTACAGCAGGAGAATTACACAGATACTTTTAAAAACCAAAATCAGATCAAACCTTTTCTTATCAGCTGATATAGTCTGTAAGGTAGATCTGTAGACAGTCATGCTAGACAAATCCTTAACTTCTTACATGCTCTTTAGCAGTCTGAAATTTGCCTACTCAGTTTTTGCCATGTGCAAGCCACCAGATATCCACCTACTCAAATAATCAAATGATGTTCCCCCCCCAATGGAAGTGCTTCTCAAGCAGCAAGTGCAATACAATAATGCTGCCGCAGAGGCCAGTCATCCTCCTTTTACCTCAAGCAGCCCTTGAACATAAAAGGAGTTAAACATCTGCTGTCAGCCCCATAGGAGGAGATGGATGGTGGGGACACATTATCCTCTGTGCATGCATTTCCCACACAGAAGCAGCTGCAAGTCATATAAGCGAGTGGCACAGGCAGCAAAACACATTCCAGATAAGGAATCTGTTCCCTAACCCTCCCCTAAAGTAGCAAAACTGGCAAATAATTTTATGTTTATGCTCGTAACAGCAATAACATCTTGGGGTTTTGGTAAAGTGAGGAACACTTTCAGTTTAAGAACTAGTTTTGGTAAAGAATTCTAGGTCACCTCATGTACTCCCGTCCACATTAATGTTGTCTCTTTTGGGCCAGCTTGTAGAAGGCATTTCAGAAACAGATGTAAATAAGGCGGAACATGTAGTTTGTAATACCTGACGTAAATCCACATTTGAATTATGAACTTTAACAAAAATTCTCATGACTTCTCAGTCTGCCTCCCTGGATAACTCCCATAGTTAATTACCAGAAGCAGATTACTAATGAGAACCATAACTCTCCGCAACTTTGCCAAGAGGGTTGTGCCTCATTCGGCCAGCCACTGCCTCCTAAGGATTCAGACTCCTCCAAAGATGGTCCATACAAAACGTAAAGAGAAAAAACGGTGCTGAGAGCTCAAGACGAGCAAGAAAACATAGTTTTACCAGTGAACAGGTAAGAGGAGCAAAAGTCGCATTTTTGAGATTCTCCTACTGAGGGAAGCCAGCCCTTTGCTCTTATTTGTCACGTACGACACAGCTCAAAGCATTTATTAGACAAGAAAATATTTGCTCGGCCTCCTTAAATAGTATCGAAAGTCAAGAAACGCGCAGAATCGGTTGTCTCGGGCCAGAAACACCATCAGGAGCGAAACCTAACTACGGCCCTATAACGGTGCAACCGTCAGAGAGCGGCGGCCGGCGTTTTCCACGCCAGACCGAACGGCCCCGCAGTTTGCAAAAGAGCAAGCAGCGGGGGGAAGGCACCGAGCTCCAGGCGGCCAGCCCGCCTCGCCGCGCCCCCGGCCACCAGCGGCCGCCGGTCGGTCAACCCAACCCCCGGGACCGCGATGGCAAAACAGCCGGGGGCGGGGGCGCCCGCGGGTCCCGCCACCGCCCACCAGCCAGCGCGCGGCAGCGGCCACGCGCCCTCCCGCCGCCGCCGCCGCCCGGGGGGCTCCGCGAGCCGCCCGCACCCGCCTCGGCCCGCTGCCGGGCGGCGGCCCCTCCCCCTCGGCCCCACCGAGCGGGTACCTTGTGGCCACGCCACCGCTCCTCCTCACGGGCCCCGAGCCATGGAGACGCGCCGGGCGGCGGTTGACCGACGGCCGCTGCCGCGCGCGCCGCTCCCGTCACCTCCCCCTGACCCGCCCCGCGCGCGCGGCAGGACAACGTGCGGCAGCGCCCGTCCCCACCATCACCTTGAGGCCCGGCGGGGCCCGACGGCGCAGGCGCGCGCCGCGCCCCCTCGCACGGCCCTGTGGGGCCGGCAGTCCTGCCGCGGTGGGCCCGGCCCGGGCGCCGAGCCTCGTCACGTCTCCCGCGTCGCGCAGCCCCGCGTTCGCCCCGCTCCTCCCCCGGACGTGACGCCGTCGCCCTCGCCGCCGCGCGCCGGGGGCGTCACTTCCGCAAACAGGATGGCGGAGCGCTGGGCTGGGTGAGTGCCGCGCGCCGCCCGGCCGGCCGGCGACGGGGCCGCGAGGCGCGGAGCCGGCCGGGCGGTGCGGGACGCGCGAGGCGGCGGCCGGCGGGAGGTGGGCGGGGCGCGGCCCGCCGCGCGCGGGAGGCAGGCCCTGAGCCCTCGGCCTCGCGGGCGGCCGGTGGGGGGGCGGGGCCGAGGCGAGGGGGGGGGGCGGTGCGCGCGGGGGGCGCCGCGCCGCGCCACCGGCCGGCGCCAATCGCTGGGGCCGTGCCGGGGCTGCTGGGCGGGGGCGGTGGCGCGCGCTCTGCCCCGCTGCTGAGGCGGGCCGGGCCGCGGCGGGTGCTTGGGAAACCGCCCCGGGCAGCGGCCTGACCGCGGGGCCGGTGCCCGCCGCGGGGTCGATGCCCGCCGGCGGCGGGACGCGCTCCCTCCCGTTGCGCGGCCCCCTGTGACGCAGCTGACAGCCTTCGGGGCCCGGGCTGTTGGCGGCAGCCGCCGCTGCGGCCTGTCGCCTCTGCGCGTCCGACTCCATGGGCCGCGCGCGCAGTCCCGTCGCCGTCCCGCCGGCGCTGGGGGCTCCCCAGCTGTTCTCCCGAAGGAGCTGCCCGGGCACCTGGCTGCCGTCGCTGTGGTGAAATTCTGAGCGTTGCTACATTTAGGCTGTAAAAGCATCTGGTAAACTGCTGGGGACAGCCGGGTGGGGATGAGGGAGGGTGCGCTGCCTCTTTGGAAGTGCCTTGGGTGCTGTACCGTGGTGGAAAAATCGTGTCCGTAAGGCATGCTTCGAGGCCATCTGTTCCGAGGAGAGCTGTTCGGCATCTCCGTGTAGCGGCCTTCTTAATGAACGCGTTTTAGCCCTCATTAGGAGACCCGAGCCTGGATATGGTGGAACGTGGGTGTTTTCTGTTAGCCTGGAATAGGCCACTGCTTTAGGAAAGGAGTTGCCAAGCTCTCCTGTCCTGTGCCTTATTAAAAAGCCTTTGCCCTGCTTCCTGATGGTGACAAGAAGGCTGTGATGTGCTGGAGACTAAATGAGCTTTGTAGCAGTGATTTGCAGTCCTTCAGGCTGCGTACGTATTTGTGAAGTGGAGATAAAAAAAAATCAGGTAGAGCTGAAGATGCCTCGTGTTAGTGAAGCTTGAGGCATAGAGGATATTCTTGGCAAACTTGAAAATCCACAACTGATAGGAAAATGTGCTCTTAAAACCACCTTGATTTTCTTGTTTTTGAGAACTTCCATTTGAAAACTTGCGTTTGAAAACATATCAGGTTAAATAATGAATTTACTAATTCAAGGAACTCTTGTCAGCTTGTGTTTCTAAGCGTAAATTGGTAGGTTACTTTTAATGGGGAGGGGGAAAGGGAGTTTATAGGCTGAAAACCAGTAACACGTTGCAGTTGAATCAATAAAGATAAATCTTTACTCTTCACATCTGAGCCTTTCTTATCTTAATTTGATCTTATTATAATGAGAGTACTTGGAAATTTTGCATATTTTATTGTGCTGTGTTTATTAAATAACTAGTCAAATTTGAAGTCTAGATGATGTTTAGGGCAAAGGCATGTTATTTTTATAATGCCACTATTAGTATTGAAAGTCAGGACTGTAACCACAAGTAAGTGAAATTGAACATTGAAAATAGTTGTTTTTTGTTCCCCCCCCCGCCCCCTGCAGATTTTGATTCTGATCAATGGACAAGGAGACTAACCTGTCAGAAATGGCTGATTTAACCAAGACAGAAGAACAAGAAGTAGAGAAGAGTTTGGATGAAGAAGTGGAGAAAACACCTCACACTTTAGAGGCAGATTCTGGTGTTGGTTGGGAAGGTGATAGTTCAACTTCAGGTACAGTGCACTCCACTGAAAATGAAAAAGAAGTTGTTAGTGATAATCAGGATGGCAGAGCAAAAAGGAAGAATTTAGATCCTGAAGATGAACCTCCTAAGAAAGTAAGTAGTGAGTATCGTTTATTTTGAGCTATGTTCAAATCCTTGTTTCAAAGTCTTAGCTCAAGAAAAGATTGAAAGTATTTATGGTAAACATGTGAACCAGCATGAAATGCCAATTGTCAAAGTTTGTGGCTAGCTTCCTAGCAAAATGACAGGTGCAGAAGTTATGTTGGGCTAAATGGAAGAGAAAGAGGGCTAGTAATTAGAATGTCAAGAAAACTGATCTCAGCATGTTCTTAGTCTAATGCTAAGACTTAACATTCCATCTCTATTTGGTAGCAATCTGGTAGTGTAGTGTAGGATTTACTGCTATTAGTCCAAGTCCCATATCTTGAGTTCATGTGTTTTGTATGTTGTTATCCTGTTGTGTATGTTGTTATTCCTAACCTAACTAGGTTAGGAAGAGGTTCTGCCTTAAGATGTTTGTCCTTCAATTTCCTCAACAAAGTATTATGTAATTTAGAAAACTCTACAAACTGCATCCTCTGTGATACAATTTCAGTGTGATTTGTTAGCAAAGTAAAGACTGAAAGGTTCACAGGTGTTGGTTTGTTTTTTTTTAAGACTGCAAGAGTAGCAAAAAATACTTGTCCTTTTAACTGGGAGGGTGAAAAGGGTAATGTTTTATATGATGCTGTCCCTCACTGTGTATGAGCTTGCAGAATCTGATGCTAAAATCCAGTCTAATTTTGACCTTTTGGGATATTTAAGTATAGTTTGAAAATGTCTTTGACCTATTGCTTTGTTTCTCTGTTCAGAGTATTTCCAGCATGTTGATTTATGCCAAGCAATTAGGTAAAATAAAGGATGCACTTTGTTGTGATAGAAACAGTATTAACCCTTTCATCTTTTCAATAAGGTAGTTCTTTGATAAGGTTTAAGTGGACAAGAATTACATTGGTTTTGTCTAGCTTAAGGTGATTGCATTGAATGCAGCTGCCACCATTTAGATGTTATTGCTGATGGCTGTTCACAACTGTGCTTGCGGCAGTTGTGACACGTTAATGGATGGCATGAATGTGTCCCCCACACTTGTCAAAGTCAGCTGTTCTAGCTTATGTCACCTTCAGTGGCCATTCAAGGAGCCATCTGTGCTTACCCTAAAAAAGCCTAGAAATGGTCAAAATATTTTTTAGTATCAGTCTGTCGAGCATGGTAATAAACAGATGAATGGGGTCATAGAGATTCCAAGCAAGTATGTCTTGTATTCGTTCTGAAAGTTACCAAAATTATATGAAACACTGAAGAATTCATGTAGTGTACTGAGGTCAGTCAGACCTTTTCCCTTGAAGAACTGCTATTTGAATAGTAAGATATCGGGATTTTGACTTTTGTAGTCAGCTGTGGGGAATGCTTTTAATTACCTTGTGAATTCATACTGGCTGGGGTTTTGTGGCATGTTAGTGGGTTTTAACAGAGAATCCTTCTTTCTAGTTCATACTGTTATTTCAAACACTTCTGTACCTCACCGACTTTGTGTTGTTTCTCCATTTTCTGTTACTTTGATTTTATGTATAATTTATTTCAATTTCATGTATATAATTGAAGATTATTTTCAAAGTAAAGAAGTGTTAGGAGTGTAATATCTGGATGTAGACTGCTTCTCTGGGTCACATGGGACAGAAATCTCTTGAAGTATTTACAGTTACAGCTAAAACAGGGACATTTCTGTTGCTAACTCTTTAGCATTAAATGGGATATGTTGTCAGGTCATTACACTTATTCCTTTACCATGGTCTCTGGCAGTGGGATCATCCACTTAGGGCTTTGTGCAACATCAGCTAGTTGGCATTTTGGTTAAACTGGCAGTTCATACACTTCTGTTAGATCTAAGCACTGAATTTCTGAAACAGGATTTTTAAAGAAGCTTAAAGTTCCTTGGGGAGGAACATCCCTCTCTTCAATCCTAGGCTTAAGGGGAATGGAACTGATTCTTTGAGAGTGGTCCAGTATTAGAGAACTGAAATTAAGTATTCTGTGAAGGAAAGATGCTGGGCATCATCTGTCAGAAATTACTTGGAACAACTGAAAAGGGGATTGACTTTTTAAGGGAGTTATCTCTGTGATAATTGAAGTACTGATATCAGTACCAGGACAGATACGGGAAATGTTTATATATACATAATAATGGTGCTCTTCATAGTATTACTTGTTTACTTTCTTAAGTCCTTAAAGTGAACACATCTTGATTAAATGAAAAAGTAACAAAAATAATTCACCGCTTGAGTCTATTCCTTCCCTTGTTTCTACAGCATGAGGTGGGCCATGGGCAAGCTGTAGCTGCACATTATAATGAACTTCAAGAAGTTGGATTGGAAAAACGTAGCCAATCTCGCATATTCTACCTCCGAAACTTTAATAACTGGACAAAGAGCGTCCTCATTGGTAAGCTTCCTTAATTGGTCACTTCAGACTTTTAACTAATTTTAAGTTTTAAAGATCAACTGACCTGAAAACTAGAAAAAGTTCATACTGGAAACTCTTCTTCTTCCTGAGATTTTTAAAGAGAAAGATACACCTTTAAATCACGAAGAAGCAATCTGTTCTTGTTAGATTGAGCTGTTCTTGTTATTTAAATCTACCTCAAATAATTTCTTAGCCATTTTCCCAAAGCAGTTTGTCCTCAGGTCTTGATTAAGCAGTTCTGCAGGGAACTTGAAACACGTAAATATTTTCTGTATTACCCATAGTTAACAGTTTAAAAGATGAAAAACTAGAGGATGTAGTGTTTTAAGAATCAACAGCTTTTTATAAAAGGCAAAGTCTGCTGTCCACAAATCAATTCCAAAGTGCGGGAACAGAACCATCAGATATCTGCAAACAAAGAAAAGAATTACTGGCACAGCAGCACAGATTCATGAAGAGGGATCTGTGCCAGGACATATTGACACATTTATCTTAGCATGCTGCTTTTTATTGTGTTTTATCAGTGCAGTTAGAAGCAGTGTTTAGGTTTATATAAAGCCATTCCTGAAGCCTTTCAGTCATGATGAATCTCAGTAGTGTGGTTTACAGCAGTTGTATCAAAACTTCTTTCCTTTGTCTTACTGTGAAGAAAAGTTGCTAACATGCTGATACATGCTGATATGTTTTTCACAATATGCTAACATCAGTCAGAGCAGAAATTATGTATATTTATATGTAGGGTAAAACCACAGCAAATAAGTAGCAATGTTACTGCAAGGCCTAGGAGAGTGATTGGAAAACTATGCATTTTTGTAATGTGACTACAAAGAAGTGTTGTGGCTGATGTATTTAATTGGCTTTTACTCTTCTGCAAAAGGCTTTCCCATACTTATAACGTCTGCCTTCATTATAAGGGTAATGAAAGGGAACTGTGGTTGTTTAGTGATGTGCAGTTTTGCCTTTGTCTGCCAGTGAAACAGTTCAGAGCTCCAGACATATTGCATGCAAAGCACATTAAGCGCAGAAAATACTAATTATCTTCTCCATAGTTTTAAAAGTTTACGGTTCCTTTTGTCATTAGTGGTTTCTAGAAAAAAGAGATTTAAGTCTGTGATGTTAAGAAGACTTATAGGTAAGGTCATTCCTGAGGTGTATTAAAATTCTCAAAATCTGGTGGTCCTTTAGGCTTCTCTGTACAATCTAAGTGAACTACAGAGACCTGTACATGCATTCTCTTTATTTTTCTAGGTGAATTTATAGACAGAGTACGACGGAAAAAGAATGATATAACTGTTTTGGATCTAGGATGTGGCAAAGGTGGAGATCTACTGAAATGGAAAAAAGGCAGAATTAAAAAACTTGTCTGTACGGGTAAGAAGACACAACAACTTTCCAGGGAAAGTACATCAGTTTTTTGTGGGAAAGCCAAGCATGTGTCCAGTCTTACTATTTTTTCAGTAAGCCCAAGAATGCAGTGATACACCTGCCAAAAAGTCTTTGATGTCTTCAGGTTAAAGGACAAAAAACTTGATTGCCAGCATAAATATAAGAACCACTGATTTTCCATGTGATCAGCTTTCAGTTCAACTCGTAAATAAAAACTAGTATCACTGAAAAAATACACAATTGTCACAGATTGTCTTAGGCAAAATGTAGCACTGGGAAAAAGACCGACGTTTTGTATTATGTGCGTTTTCTCCCACATCTAATCTCTTGTTGTATTTTTTTAACTGTTCTAAAAGCACACAGAGAAAAGTTCCATTTAAAAAAACAAATAAACCCCACGGTGTTGTGACAAAAAATGTTCTTTGGTATTACAGTCAACTAAAGATTTTCAGACTCGGGGGAAGGAGCTGAAACTGATTAAAGAAATCTTTTGTTTAAACAGTTTGCTTAGGTGTTGGGAGGGAGATGCCATCTTCCCTTTTCCCCAAAAGTGTCCCAAGGAAAATCAGACAAAATATTACTTAACTTCAAATTTAGTTATATACTAAAATTTCATAAAATTCTTTTAGTGGGAATTATTCTGGGTGTTGTACATTTTACAGTTCTTTCTTGCCTTTTTCAGTTGGCAGTCTTCAAATGCAGTTGATTTAGTCACGAAGTTTTTACGTAAATTTATTGCATATTGTTAGTTTTAAAATTTGTGCAAACTTAGTGAAAATGTCTGAGAGGAACAGTCTTAAGAAGAAGAAACTTTAGCATGATGCAGTATAACAGCATATAGCAGAAATAATTGCGTTTCAGCATCTTGTATATTTTTAAGAAGATTAAGAGCTTTCAGTACTGTTGGAGAAACTCTGGGAACTGAATTTTACTAATGCATACTAGACACTTAATGCTGACAGCACTTAGTATCTGTCACCTAGTATCCATCACTTGTAATTTTGGAGGCTTGCTTTGTACTTTTGAGCATGGGAGCTTTCTAAAACCTTCATGTTGCAATTTTTGTATTGAAGTAAAGACTGAAAGTGGTGGAGTTATAAGCCCAAACTCTTTCTGCAAGTTAAATTCCTTTTCTGCAAATTGGCAGTAAGTGTTTGGTCTCCTCAATGTGTAATTGAAGATCAACTTTTATCCCTATCATAATGGATCTGCTGTTTTCCAGTAACCATTCAATTTTTCTTGCCTGGGGAGCATTTTAGACACTTTTTTTAAAATACTCTCTCCATATTAGATATTGCAGACATTTCTGTGCAACAGTGCAAGCAGCGATACGAAGACATGAAGGCCCGATGTCGTTATAATGAGCATATTTTTGATGCAGAATTTATACAAGCAGATAGTACTAAGGTACAGTTCCTATGCTTTCTCATATTTTTGAGATTTAACGTCCTTTTGTTAAGCAAGTACTGGAGGTGATGGTGGTGCTGTAATAGTTTGGGTGTGTATATTTTTAAGATCAGATTGTTGTACTATCAGGAGAATCAGCCGTATCAGTTACTGAAAAGATGTGTAAGACGTAAATGTATTTCGTTATTGTTTTGCAGTGTAACGTTCTTGAAGCCTGTCTTTTCCAGGTAATAAATCTGGTGCTTTCAGTTTCTTTTGCTTGACAAAGGGAAGGAAGTGACTACTTACATCTGGATTTCTGGGAGCCAGCATGGGATGTTGGAAACTATCTTGATGAATGTATTTTTATACTGGAATGAATAGGGGATGTTTTCTGATTTGATTTGTACATTTTGCTTATACCAGTATTTTTGTTCTACTGCCATTTTAATTACTGTTGTACATACCTTCAAAACTTACATGATAGAGTAGATATCTTAGACTGTCTGGAGGCAATGGTGAATACATTGCCGAAGATTTGGAGACAATTTTGTAACCAGCACTGCTTTTGCTTCCTAGAAATGCAGACTGAGAGTGCTCTGCTGATGCAGGTTGCGGGACGGAGCCAATGTAGTTCCAGCATATCTGTTGAAAGGCTGAACCTGTTCTTCCCAGTCTTGCAGGGAGAATTGTTTGCTAGAATTATTGGTTGCCTCTTCTGAGGAATACAGCCTCATGCAGGTTCCAGGTCATCTCTTTTGGCTCAAAATTACAGTGGGAGAGAGAGTAAAGAGCCTTGGCTAGGAAAGAAAGGGATATTTTCATGTTGCTATTACAACTCAGACTTACATGCATATATATTTCCTGTTGCATGCTCTGCTCTGTCTGTCCGTGCACACAGAAGTTCATCTTCCTGACTTTGTATCTCTATCATCTATGTTGTATATAGTGCAAAATCTCATTCTCACAGCTTGTCTAATTCCACGCACCTCTGTTTCTCAGTTTCCTGTATCTTTGTCAAAAAGTGGAGGGGGAGTAATTGAACAGATAAACTGGCCATGGGTGTATGAAGTGTCCATTTTTGTCTATCTGCATACAGAACGTTGACAGTATGTGGCATGAACTAGTAGAGTCTGGGAGTGAGTGGGTGGATGGGAAGTCTGGGAGAGAAGAGAAACTTGGGTAGAGCTGTTAAGCATGAAATATTTTTAAGTATGGAATGCATGTCACGGGCCTTGGGGAAAATTTGTGTGCTCCAGCGTTACTTATGGTAAGTACTAGCATTGTATAAAAGAAGCCTGATGAAGATGAGTTAGAGAACTGCTCAGTACAGGGTCAAACTGGCAAGCTTTAACCTGACAAATATCAAGGGTGCCAACTTCTTCCGAGTTACTGCTTACTTGGTCTGGGATGGGGAAGGAGTATGCTGGTACTCATGTACGTACATGTGTGAGAATACAGACAAATAAAACTTGGTGGGCAGTGCAAATTGCCATATTTAAAACAACCCATCCTCCTCTCAATTATATGTTTAATGGGTCATTTCTCATTACAGAGACTTAGTAAACTGAAAATTTGTTCTAATGCAATAATTATTGCAATAATGCAATAATATATTTAGCTGTTTCCAGCTAAATAGTGGCCAGTTATAAACATTCAGCAGTAAAATATCTCTGGAAACTATCAGGTAACTAACTTTGGGTTCTGACCTTTCAGGTGTAGTGGTGTTAACTGATGACATGAAATGTGTCTGTGTATTCTTCTGTTCCCAGATATCGTGTAAAGTTTTTTGTGTAGCAGAGGACTTTTTTTTCCACTCTTACTTTTCGTCTTCTTGTTGAACTTCTGAAGGAATGGGAGCTGAAAGGAAAGACTTCAAAGAATTACACGTGTAGCATACTTATTGCAGGGTTTAAGTGAATCATTCTTGTTTCTGTAGCTTTTGTTACAAATTTTTTTCTTTTTAATCTATTTCAGGATCTCTTGTCTTCCAAATACAATGATTCAGATATGCGCTTTGACATTTGCAGCTGTCAATTTGTTTACCATTACTCATTTGAGACATATGAGCAGGCTGATATGATGCTTAAAAATGCTTGTGGGAACCTCTCCCCTGGAGGGTATTTCATTGGCACAACTCCAAATAGCTTTGAACTTGTGTAAGTACCTTTGTATTCTATTAGTCTTTCAAAAGTCTGTGAAGCATAGTTATGTGGTAGTCATTCTTACAGTGCTCTGATACATTTGTGCAAAAAAAAAAAGCAAATTTTTTGCAACAAGTTTGGATTCTAGTCAGGAAAATCTCACTCTTGAATGTCAAACAGGTAAACCTGTACAGATCCTCGTCTGTTGTACCCATGGCCTTTCTGGTATTGGGTATAGATCTTCATACATAAACCCTCTGTAGTGACTTCAGTAGTGGCAAAATAGCCACAGCCTGGGGAGTAACTGTCAGGATTTTGCTGTGTTTGTTCCAGGAAGCCTGGCTTGTCCATGTACGCTGTGTCTGGGCTAACGGTTGATTTTTCTAGCTCCATTTAGTCTTTGGCATGTTGTATGGGAATGATAAAGTGTTAAAACCTAGTATGCTGCTTCTCTTCCTTTCATTGTTTTGTTGCCTTATTAGGTAAGGGAGGTGGGAAACTACAGAGATTACTGAATGCTGTGGTACTGGGAGAAATGCTTTCAGGCCTCTTATGCATAGTTTTCTCTGCCTTTTAAATTTAAAACTGGTCGTTTACTGTTTGTTTATATCTCATTTTGTAGGAAGCGACTTGAAGCTTCAGAAACAAATTCATTTGGGAATGAGGTATACAATGTAAAATTTGAAAAGAAGGGAGAATATCCCCTGTTTGGCTGCAAGTATGATTTCCACTTAGAAGAAGTGGTTGATGTCCCTGAGTTCTTGGTTTACTTTCCATTACTGGAAGAGTAAGTTAAATTTGAGTTCATTATACAATGAAAGGTGTGAAATATAATAAGCATTTGTTTAGTTTGTGCATTATAGCATAATTCTTGCAGAAAATTATATTTTGGTTTTCTTTTTCATATGTTTCAGTCTTTTTTTGTTGTTGCTCCAAATGCAGAAGTTTCATGCATTTCCATCCACAACTGTAATCTGTCCATTGCACTCAGTTGAAGGTGCTCTGGTCAGAAGCTGGGAAGACTTAAACTAGGTCTCACAAGAATGTCTGCATCTGATATATTCAATCTGTCAGCAAACCTCTAGTGCTGTTGACTTTTTCTTCTTTGATCTTAACTTTTTTGGAGGTTTCATTCTACCTTTCTGTAGTCATTCAGCAAGCAGACTTGTGTACCCTCTTCATCATGGTGCCCCTTGTCTTCTCCAACTTTCTTTGGATGCTTGTAGGATTTTTCCTACAACTTACTTTTTTTTCCCCTCTAAATCTTCTGTGAGCATATATTTTGCTGTTACCTCTGTGTGAATTCAGATCTGCCTTTCTCAGCCTGTCTTTGGAGATGCAGACAAATGTTTCCATGTTGGGGTTTTTCCTGCTCTTCAAGCTCAGTATGGTTGTTAAACCATATTAAGCTTCCCCTTCAAACCTGTATATTTTCTCACACTTCATTTTTAGGTCTTTATGAAAAATACCAGCATCTGTCACTGACACCTGTAACTTCAGTGTTGTAGGACCAGGGTGTATACATATAATTGACATGTAATGCACTAGATCTGGTAGAAAGAGGTTCTGTAAGTATATCCATAATACCTGATGTGACAGGATGGTGATGCTGCGGGGAAAATGGTGTAGTCTGTCTGGAAGTTCAAATGGAACTTACTTCTGTGTGTTGGGAAAAAGAGACATTTTTCCTATGAAAATTTCTGTAAACTACTTGTGTAGATTGTTGTTGTCCTAATTAAAAAAAGTACAGTGTGTGGTGGTAGTGCAGGTTTTTTTCATCTGAAATGTCTTTACTAAAAGAAATGAATTCTAGAAAGAGTGTAATCCTAGTGAATACCAGAAGGTGTCACTGTGGCTTAAAATTTTTCCTTTGGAAAGAAAACTACAATAATTTTGTGGCTTCCCTAATTAAGCTTATTATTTTGACAGAATGGCAAAGAAGCACGGTATGAAATTAGTCTACAAAATGACATTTCGGGAATTCTATGAAGAAAAAATCAAGAACGAGGAGCATAAAATGCTGTTAAGGAGAATGCAGGCCTTGGAGGTAAATATGGAGTTAACTTATTTCATTTAAGTAGCATTTTACATCTTGTTAGTTATTTGTGCAATAATTGAAATTCCTGTTGTGACCATTGTGCGATTAATTAAGGCCTGCCAATAGAAGAACTAAACTCCTTTGGCTGAAAGTGCAGCTGTGGTGGGTTAACCCTGACTGGCTGGCAGACCCCCACCAACCTGCTCGCTTGTTCCCTTTTCCAAACAGGATGGAGGGAGAAAATAAGGAAAAAATATGTGTGTCAGGATAAAGATAGGGAGTATTGCTTAGCAATTACTGTTACGAACAAAACAGGCTAAACTTGGAGAAGATAAATTTATTACTGGAAAAAAAAAAGGGTAGGAAGGTGAGAAACAAAGACAACCTAGAAACACTTTTGCCCTACCCACTGCTTGTTTCTGAGCTCAACTTTACTCCCTTACGTTTGACCTTTATACCTCTTCTCCCTGCCCTACAACTCAGGGGGGGGGAATGGAGGTTTGGTCAGTCCATAACACTTTGCCTCTCCTTCCTCCTCACACTTTCCCCCTCCTGCTCCAGCATGGGTCCCTTCAATGAGATACAGTCCTTTGCAAACGACTCCAGTATGCGTTCTCTCCATGTGGTGCAGTCCTTCGGATGCAGACTGCTCCAGCATGGGTTGGTTCCTCACGGGGTTGCAGGACCTGCCAGGAAACCTGCTCCTGGCTGGGCTCCTCTCCATGGGCCACAGCTCTGTGCCAGGAGCTTAGTCCTGCGTGGGCTCTCCATGGGCTGCAGCTTCCTTTAGGGCATGTCCACCTGCTGCAGCACGGGGCCCTCTGTGGGCTGCAGTGTGGGTGTCAGCTCCACTGTGGTCCTCCATGGGCTGCAGCAGGACAACTTGCATTGCCATGGTCTTCTCCAGGTGCTGCCCGGGAGTCTCCTTTCTGGGGTTTGGAGCTTCCTCCCCCTCCTTCTTCTCTGGTCTTGGTGTCTGCAGGGTTGTTTCACATTTTTCCTCACTCCCCTCTCACAGCTGTTGTGCAGGTTTTGTTGAGCTTTCTTAACTATGCTTTCCCAGAGGCACTGCATTGTGGCTGAGGGGCTCAGCAGTGCACTGTGGTGGCTCTGTTGGGGTGGTGGAACTGGCTGTGTCCCACATGGGACAGCCCCAGCCCCTCCTTAGAGGCTGCCTCTGCAGCTCCCCCCCACTGCCAGCACCTAGGCACCAGCACCTAATAAAGTGATTCAATTTGGTAGATAAAACTTAAACTTTGAGGCAAGTTTTTGTTAAGTAGTAAGCAGAAACACAAGAATCCTGCCTAGTGTCACACAATGGTAACCATAATCCATTTCTTCTTCAGCAGAGAGACACTGAAAGCTCTATCTTTGTGCAAGGTATATTGATTGAAAAGACAGAAAGTAATCTTTGTAGGAATGGAAGGACAGGCTATGTTTGTAGAAGAAAATGGTACTTAACTGTAGCTGAGCTTGTGGTTTTGCCCAATGCTTTTGCTTTCTCATACTCAGACTTTTATCCTAGATGAATTTAGCAGCTTCAGAGCAGCTTTTCAGTGCTCTCTCTGAGGCTTTGGCTTTACTTACAATTCTCTGTGCTTCCCTGCTCCCTCAAACAGTAGAACTTTTCAGCATATAACTATAAAGTCAAGTATCTGGTGACTTACTAAACAGAGTCACATGGGTGCAAGTGCACTTGATAGTCCTTGTTGACTCTGAAGGTGACAGTGTTTTTTATGGGCTCATATTGCCAGTAGCATGGTGACACAGCCTTTGACATATCAGCTTTGTCCTTAGAAAAGGGACAGTTGTCTTAAATTGGTGGCCACTTATGGGGACTGAATTGTTAAGTACAGACCGTTATGAAGTAAGTGGGATCCTTAATAAGTATATATTAGTTTTGGAGAATCGGTTGTATACTTCTCTTGCAGCTTCTGTGTGTTTACTGAAGCATTTTAAGCATTCTGCTTGAAATCTTACAGTTGCTCGCTTCTTAGTATTCAGCTTAAGAGATGCTGGTTTGTTCAGTTGCTGTTGTAAAAGAGGGTATATCTAGGTAATACCCGTAATCAGCTGTACACAGAGGGTAATTTTTGTAGTTATTCTGTTTCCCCTGTTTTGGAGACGTAAAAGTTAATTTGTAAATCCTAGGTGTCAGATTTTCTGGGAAGTAGGGAATGTCAGACCTGATCCTGTAGATGCTGTAAAGGAGAGATCTAAATTTAAGGTACTCTTAATTATTACTGACCTCTGTTCTGGGCTGTCCTGTGAAAAATACTTGACTGATGTGATTAATGTATCTTACTATGCAATTAATATTTATTTTCTTGTTTTTTCTGTGTTTTCCAGCCATATTCTACATTTGGTGATTCTAGGCTTGTTTCTGATAAACCTGATGATTATGAGCACGCCAAAGAGTTCATCAAAGATGGCAAGGCAAAGTTACCATTGGTAAGTTCCTTCTTACTTTACTAGAGCAAATGGTGTCTAAAATTGAGGGTCCCGGTCTTTTAGACATGTGGTGCATTCTTCATTTCAGCTGCAATGAAATTGGTATGAATGTATCTCTGCATGTGAAAAATCATAGAGCTGCAGGGCTGAGGAATTCCTAATCAATACCCCATCCTCAAGGAATCAAATTCACTTAATGTGGTAGCTATTGAGAAATTTTTAACTATGCCAAAGGCAAGGGATATTTTGCCATCTTCCTTGGCAGCTGTTCTAACATAACTCTTTTTAATTTGGAGAATTTTCTTAGAGTTCTGGATTTTCAGACTACCAATTTGAAGCTTCAGTTTTCTTCTTCTAATCCTCTGACAGGAGAGTTCAAAACTTTCTTCATGATACTGTATGTGTTTGAAATCTTAAACGCACTTTTTCTGTTGACTTTTTGGGTGAGGAAGATCCAGCTCCCTTCTTAGCTGACTTTATTAAAGTTCTGTAAATGCTATTTTTTAAAATATACTGTACCATCTTTATTTTAAGAGGTCCTAGAATTAGACTAGTCCTATGTGCATAAAATTAAATCAATGTATTTTCCACCCGAGACTTTATTAAGTATGATATTCTGTTCATATTCTGAATGAAAAGAAACTATTTGCGATGATAGTAATTTTACTTTGTACAAAACTTAGTCTGCTATCCTATTGCATTATTCATTTCTCCCGTTTCGGCAGTTTGATTTATGACTTCAGAAATAGAATAATATTGAACCATCGTTAATGTAGATCATACTAGATTTTAGATCAGTGGTCCAATTAAACATGTTTTTTCTGCTTGTCTTCTAATGCACATGCTACCTTTCTGAGCTTGCAGTCTTTCTTATGTTTTTATGAAGGATTTTTTTTCTTCCGTTGTCCTAGCAGTACATGACTATGTGCAGAGTTGTCTGCAGCTTTTCATTCCTTTGTATTAGTTTCAGAGTTGGGTGCATGATGGACAGGAGCCTGCACAGCTGCTGTTCCTGGGAGGCAAGCAGCAGGACAGGCAATGTCTACTGTCATTTTTCCCCAGGAACTGCTGCCATTTGGGTCTTGCCTCTTCTGTACCCAGGCTAGCTATTCAGGGTAGCATACAGCTGTGTTTGCTTTGGTCTGTGCATTTGGAGAGTCAGGCTGGATGGAAACCTTGCAAAGGCTTAGTTTAACCTAACCATTCATGTGGAATGGTTCCTGATAAGGGATGTTGGCTCTTCCAGTCTGAACTTTGGTCTTTTTTTGTATGTTGAGGCTCCTTGACAGGAGAGAACCAAAACTGGAGACTAGTTTGAGTAAATATTGTGGTTTTAGTAAAATCATTTGCAGTTATTGATAGATGGCATCCTATTTCATTGTCATAGATGTAGCATGAGGCTGGTCAGCTTGAAGTTTTTCCACTTGGATTTTTCTTTTTTTAATCATTAGTTTATATACTGTTCGTGTTCTGAATTCTTGAAGGTGTATTCCTTTTACTGTGTATATAAAAATCCTACATCAAGAGGGAAAATAAATTTGTTCTCTGTATTTGAAATCTAAAAATTTTAAAAATAAACCCGCTACTTTTAAGAAAAGCTTAAGAACGTGAGAATAGTCAAGTCAGACCAGAGGCATCTTTTGCTAGGTGCTTTGTAACCTGTCAGAGAAGAAAATCTGCTTGAAAAAGCCTTTTTTTCACTAGCATTTTATAAGATTAATCCTTTGGTCAGGATTGGTCAGTGGGTAACATAAGGGCTAAATCATGCCCCCATGGAAAGGGGATGGAGTGGGCAGAGCAGAAAACCAGCTTGTTGTTGCCTCACGCTTCTTAATTGGTAGGGTAAATGGTCGCAGCTTTATACTTGTGCACTGGCCCAGCTGTCATCCAAAGGCTGAACTAGGGGTAGATTTCCTAGGCCGTGAGGCACCTTTTTTTTCACAGTGTGAGCTGGGTTGGCAAGTAGAATTTTTGTGGGCTGCAGGGTGGTGTCACGTGGAGGCAGGTAGTAGTATTCTTCCTGGGGATGGTGACAGCACTGCGGTATAGGGCCTGGTCTTGACTTCCACAAGTCTTGGGCATCTTGGGCTGGGCAGCGGCTTGAGCCAGGTCAAGTCACACTGATGTGTGGTAATGGGCCCAGTGTGCTCTGCATTGCAGAGGAGTCCAGCCCAACAGACTGTTGGCCTGTTCTCTTACACTTGTGTAGTTTAGGTGTGTTCCATTTGCTACCATCATAGTTATTGGAGTTATAATTATTTGTGGTCTACAGGAATGCTGCTCTTGACCCTGAATAGCCAGCTCGTGTGGGTGGTTAGATGTTGGTCTGTGAAAGATTAATTATCCTGAGTTAAACTGGTGTTTTATTGTTTCCTCACTTCTTGTTGAAACCGTGTTTTTGGGTTTTTTTTGTCCCCTTCTAGGGAACCTTGAGTAAATCTGAATGGGAAGCAACAAGTAAGTACTGTTTTGAAAACTCAGTATTGACTGAATCACTGCTATGGAAAGTGTGTAAAATAGCCTGTTCGTTATGGAAGAAAATCCACATTTTAAATATAACAAGATTTTATTATTTGTGTCATTCAGATGCCTATGTATAGGTTTTGTAGTGCACACATCTCAAGAAATTGGGAGGGAAATGCATAAAATGGCTTGAAATTTTGCTTTATGTAGCTTCTGGCAGGCAAACTTTTGGGCTAAAATAGTTTGGGAAAGCCTTACTTAAGATGTATGAAGAGAGGATGCCCAATGTTAAAGGATTACTTAGCTAGTGTTAGAGGATTAAATACTATACTTCTGTTTGGTACACTTGGATATCATACTGTTATCAGTCAATTGGAAAACAAACTCCACTTGGGACATACATTAATCAGAAATAATACAAATCTGTTTTGGGAAGACAGGGATGAAGCTTTACTCTTTGCCTATAGTGATATATTTCAGGAAGAAGCAATTAAAGCATTGATGGTGAAGAGGTGTTTGAATGTTTTACAAAGAGAGGAGAATAAATTCAGTGCCTTGCACACTGAAAAGGATACACTGTTGTTAAATATGTTCTGAAATGTTGTGAGCATGTGCCATGGAAAACTTTTACCATCTTTCTTTTCCGACGTTGAGTTTAATAAAATTCAGATACAAGGCACTGAGAATTCTAGGCGTAAAAATTCCTGGAGAGATAGTTACTTAATTCTGTGTAACTGCAGCCAACCACCCATTTTCAGTTTTGCAGACCAGTGTACTGGTTGCATTAGTGGTCTAAAAACAAATGAAAAATGCTGTTCAATTAATGAATAAAAACATCTTTAGTTAAGCTGTTTGCTTTCTTAAATTATTACCTAATTTTTAAGGGTATGAATCATAAAGCAGACATTAATTCCAGCAATGTAGAAGTATTATGTAAACTGTTGATCTAACTGAGGGGGTTTTTATACCTTTAAAAGTTCAGTGATGACTGTGCAAAGTAGTCTGTTTCTAGTAGTTCAGAGAGATACGGAGTACGGAGCAGTTAGGGTAGAAGTACAGCTTGCTTGTTACATGGAACTTCATTTTATTGCTGAGGAATGTATGATAGGCTTGTCTTGAAAGATTTGCAATGTAGCTATGGCACATCACCCGTTAAGATAAAAGTTGAGTTCAAGTGGAAAATCATAAATGTTTAATTAGACTCATGGTCTCAAGAAAGTGGTTTAACTTACCTGTCTGGTATGAAGTATAAGAACATCTGGCACAGGTGGCATTGATTACGTGCCAAATAAGAGTTTCCCAAGGGTGATGGTGTGGACTGTATGCATATCCATTTTTAGAATCGTACTGTTTTGGAGTTGAGAAAATGCCATAATTTCTTCTTTGTCTGTGATAATTTTAAGAGCAAAATTAATAACTTTGTACCATGAGTTTATTAACTTTTTAATTAAAAATGAAGTTGATAATTTTGCCCTTGATTGTCCATTACTGCATGTGTGAAGGAATCTGTAAACTTTGTTGTATATGACTTTTTATGCACCAGTAGATGTTCATTATGTGTAGAATGGATGGCAGAGTAATTTGTGAATTCCATTCACCTTTCAGTAATACTGTTAACTGAAGTTAGTGTTGCATATCAGCAACCATATCAGCAATATTTAAGATACTTTGCTTTTGTGCATTGTTAGCTCCATTGTGGAAACACGTCTAAAACCATGCTGGAATTGAATACTAGATTCACTCATTGGGAAACCGTAGCATTTCTTATGATTTCAGTAATCGGCTCACAGGTTGTTTGGGCAGAATATCAACCTGTTTACCTTTTGAAAACTTAATTGAGTCAGAGGAAGCTGAAACTTTGAATGCTCTAATTTTATCTTTTAGGTATTTACTTGGTGTTTGCATTTGAGAAGCAACTGTGAAACTTCACGGATTAAATTCTTCACTTCTGGATGCAGCAAGAAGAGATCATATCCATGTGCAAGTTGGAATGGTCAGAAATCCATTGTGGCAACTATTTTTTTATTTTTTATTTTTTAATTATCAGAAGTGTGCGGGACACTACCAAAAACTAGAGCAAGCTCATGATTCTGAGTTACATTGCCTGTCTGTGACAGATGGACTTGTGTGTGTATATATAAGAAAGATTCTGAACCAGTCTTTTTAAGCATTTGTAAGCAATCTGCATGCTCTCAAAACTCATGGTTGGAACTTGACACAACTTTGTTAGAAACAAATGCTTTGTTAGTAGAAGTATGTTTGTGATTACAAGCCTGACCCTGCACTTTCTGAAATTGATGGAAATATGACTGTTGACTTTGATGGTGCAGTATGAGGGCCTAAATATTGTACTCGGTTAACTAATTCATAATGAGATATATTCAGACATATAGGGTATGTCTACATTGCATGCAGAGCTAAGTGGCAAATAATACCTGACTCAGTTTGAGTACCTTTGTGCTGTGCTCAAGCCTGCAGTGTAAATCTACCTTAATGGTATTCCAGGTGTAGTTTACATGGTGAAGTCCCATGATGTTCTTGTTTTTCATGCTTGCTAATATGTAGTGTCACTTTATGGTGCTTTCAAGATTAAACGAGTTTGTTCTGTACAAAACTGCTCTGAAAAAACTGAATTTCTAAAGTTTTAAATCTCTACATTGTTTTTCCAAATAAGACTGTAGTAATCAATAATAGCTGGAACAGGAACTTAGATTGCTGAGTGTTTTCTACTTTATTAAAGACTCTCCTGACTTTTTGGTAGTTTAAATGTCTCCTGAAACTTACTAGACAGATCTTAGGCTATGTTTCTTACTTGTTTCATAAAATTCCAAATAGGCTCAGCAGAAGGATGAACTGTTGGTGGTAATGGGGACCTCACTACAGTCCTTAAGGCATTAGGAACGTGGCCATGTACTGGATCATGAACCAAAAGGGGAGCCTGTATAACATCTAGGGATACCAGAAGTTCACTCGCGAACTGTGGGAGGGCTGTGTCTGTGTGTATATACCCTGGTACATGTGGATAACAGTCCCCAAATTAGAGACAAATGTTTTGTTTGGGAGTGTAATCTAATGACACTAATAGGCAAAACAGTGCCTACCTACCATCTTAACTGCCCATCAGTCCCTTGGAGCTCGCTTAGGGATTTCTGACATGGTGTTTGCTCTGCTTTCCACATGATGGTAGCCACCCACTACTGAGAGGGTGTGAATACTTCATGTTTTTTCTCTCCCTTCTTGGGCTAACAGTAACTGGCGGCTGCTGGTGGCTGGTATAGTTTACGTAGAGATGATATGATGAAATGTTGATGGTACATGAGCATTATGAAAAATTACAATAGATCTGGAAAGAACACTTCTGTTACAGAGTTAAGAATTCAAAGTATTGAGTTAGTAGTTGAATTGCCTTCCCCCTATAATTAGGTCATACTCTTTCCTCCATGACTCCTGATTTTTAGTTTTATTTTATTGTATAGAACACCTGTAGCCTTTGCCAAAGCAGTAAAATGACAGTCAGTTCTGCTGCTGTATTTAAGAAAACAAAACTTTCTTGTCTGCTAGAATTAGTACTTGTGAAAGTAGCTGAAAAATGCCAACAGTTTAGAAGTGCTGAAATGTTTCATTTAAATTTGTGTGCATCAAAACTAGTTTTGTTAGTTTTCTTGTGTCAAATTTCATTTGAAAGTACATTGTTATGCTATTTTTGGAAGAAATCAGAATAATAAAAGGAGGGGAAATACAGTGGAGTGTCTTTCCTCTTTTAAGCAAATCTCAACATTTCAAAGAATCGCATAATGATTGTGGTTGGAAGTGACCTCTGGAGATCATCTGATCCAACCCCGTGCTCAGGCAGGTTCACATAGAGCTGGTGGCCCAGGACCGCGTCCAGAAGGCTTTTGAAATCCCCAAGGATGGAGATTTTCACAGCCACCCTGGGCAACCCACTGCCCTGGTTTTGGCTGGAATAGAGTTAATTTTCTTAGTAGTTGGTACAATGCTGTGTTTTGGATTTGGTGTGAGGATAATGTTGATAACACACTGATGCTTTAGTTGTTGCTAAGTAGCGCTTACTCTAAATGAAGGATTTTTAAGTTTCCCATGCCAGTGAGCAGGTGCACAAGAAACCAGGAGGGAGCAGAGCCAGGACAGCTGACCTGAACTAGCCAAAGGGGTAGTCCATACCGTAGAACATCATGCTTAGTACATGTACTGGGGGGAGTTGGCTGGGGTCTGCCAATCGCTGCTTGGGGACTGGCAGGCATTGGTCAGCAGGTGGTGAGCAATTGTACTGTGAATCAGTTAGGGTTTTTTTTCTTTGGGTTTTATTCCTCTCTCGTATCTCTTTTTCCTTACATTTGTTGTTACTATTATATTTTTATTTCAATTATTAAATTGTTCTTACCTCAACGCACAAGTTTTACCTTTTTCCCTGATTCCCCTCTCCCTATCCCGCTGGGGGCAGTGAGCTAGCAGCTGCGTGGTACTTGATTGCTGGCTGGAGTTAAACCACAACGTGCCTGCCAGTGCTTGTCACCCTCACAGTACAAAAGTGTTTCCTGATGTTCAGAGGGAACCTGCTGTGTTTCAGTGTGTGCCCTTGCCTCTGGCCCTTCACTGGACACCAGAGAAAAGAGCCTGGCTCTGTCTTTATACCCTCCCTTCGTGTATTTGTACACAACGATAAGATTACCACCCTGAGCTTTTTCTTCTCCAGGTTAAACAGCCCCAGCTCTCTCAGCTTTTCTTCGTATGAGAGAGGCTCCATGAGTTTGAACATGATTTGATCCAGTATTGAGCTCTGGAGTACACTGTTAGCCAGTGGCTTCCAACTAGACTTTGTTCCACTGATCACCACTCTGGGACCGGCTGCTCAGCCAGTTTGCAATCCCCCTCACTGTCTGCTCATCCAAGATGGTGTTAAAAGCCTTCCTGAAGTCAGGGTAAGACTATATTCACTGCTCTCCCCTCATCTACCAAGCCAGTCATTTATTTCATCATGGAAGTTTATCCAATTGGTCAAGCATGACTTCCCCTCGATGAATCTGTGCCGACTACTTCTAATGGTTTTCTTGTCCTTCATGTGCCTGGAAATCATTTCCAGTATCTGTTCAATCACCTCATCGAGGTGAAGTTGACCATACTGTAGTTTACTGCATCCTTCTTGCTCTTCTTCAAGATAGGAGTGGCATTTGCTTTCCTCCAGTCTTTGGGCACTTCTCCCAGTTGCCATGAATATTCAAAGATTATTGAGTGTGGCCTCATAATGGTACCTGCCAACTCCCTCTGCACTCACGGGTGCATCCCATCAGGGTCCATGATCAGGTATTCCCTGACCTGATCTTCAACCAAGAACACATTTTCCTTGTTCCAACCTTTCCCTCTGGTCTCTGGGCCTGGGATTCCTTGAAAGCCAGTCTTTTAGCAAGTAAAGCTTTACTTTAGCAAGTAAAGACAGAAGCTAAGAAGGCATTTGGGACCTCAGCCTTTTCCATGTTCTGTGTCACCAGTGCCCCTGCCTCATTCAGCACTGGGTCCACATTTTTCCCAGTCTTCTTTTTGTCACCTATGTACTTAGAGAAGCCCTTCTTGCTTTTGAAATCTCTGGCCTGATTCAATTCCAGTTGGGCTTTTGGCTTTCCTAACTGCGTATCTGCGTGCTTGCACAGTGTTGCTATATTCCTAGCAAGTTACCTGCCCATGCTTTCACCCTCTGTATGCTTCCTTCTTGTGTTTGAATTTTGCCAGGAGATCATTCATTTTTCATATATGCAGGCTCCCTGGTATTTTTGCCTGACTTCCTAATCGTTGGGGTGGGCCATTTGAGCTTGGAGGAGGTGATCCTTGAATATTAACCAGCTTTCTCAGGCCCCTCTTCGCTCCAGGGCCTTATCCCATTAGACTCTACCAAGCAGATCTTCGTGAGGCCAACATACACTTTCCTGAAGTCCAGCGTTGCACTTGCTTTTTGCCCTGCTCCATCAGCTCACGATCCCGAACTCAAATATCTCATGGCCACTTCAGCCAAGGTGGCCTTTGACCTTCATATCCCCAACAAGCCTCTTGTTGTTGGTGAGATGAGGTCCAGCAGAGCACCTCTCCTTGTTGGTTCCCAATCACTGGGGTCAGGAAGTCATCATCAGTGCTCTTCAGGAACCTCCTGAATTGTTTATATCCTGCTGTGTTGTCCCTACAGCAGATAACTGAGGACCAGGGCCTGCAAGAGTGAAGCTGCTTCTGGCTGGCTGTAGAGAGCCTCAAGTCACACACCAGCCCTTTCTATTAAGATGGATTTTTCAGTGCTCGTGAAAAATGCATTTGCGGAGGTAAGGAAGACTTGTTAAAAAAAAAAATGGTACTTGGCTAACAGTGGTAATTTGTCCTAATGTTTTCTCTCATCTTCACTTCTGGAGGAAGCAGCTATATATTTTGTTTCCTTGTCCTGTAGCTGAGGTTATGAGGCAATGAAGTTGTGCAAGTGCTGTTAGCATAGGTAATTGTTCCCTGTGGGGTTTAGGATATTCTGCAATCTTACAGCAAAAACAATGAAATGAAATACTGTATTTGTGCAAGAAATGTGTCACGCTTCAGTACATTACTGTTACATCAGTGCTGTGTTGTATGAATTTGCTTTTGTGAAATATACACCAGTGTGGTAGAAATTGCTGCAAAGCACTTAAGCATGTGTTGTGTTCCGTGCATAAGGAGGCATGTTACCTGGTAGAATGATTCGATTGACATAAGAAGCTAAGCTGCTGCAAATCTTACATGTACTACTGTTACAACATTTGAATAGATTAATTTACATAATGAACATCTCAGTCCTTTGACTAAAAGTGTTTTCCTTTGAGTCATAGTCTATTTAATAGAGCACTCTCTCTTCTAATACCTGTTTTTATTAAACAGAGTAATTACATGCTGTATTCTAACTGCTAAACTGTGTTTGTAAAGACTTTGAAAACAGTTAATTTAGGGAACATTAAGCTGGGTAGCAGTAAATTTAAAACATCTGCAGAGTAATCAAGGGGCTGGTAATAAATCCACTTTTGCAATCCACTTATTGCCAAAGTAATAATGCTTCTGGGGGGAGCAATGTCTTGTCTCATATCAAGTAGGATTAACAGTAGTCTTGTAATCTCAGTTCCCAGTGTTGCTTGCGTGCTACAAATGAGAGTTTCTGTCTCTACAGAAGTGAGGGAACGGACATCTGTATTGTTACTTATGAATGCAAATGAGCATCCTGATTTTTCAGAACTGTGAAGTGCAAAAATCAGGTCATTTAAGTGCCATAGGACATGGCGGCAAGTGTTTGAGTTGTTTTTGAAGAAACCTCATTTGAGATTTAAAGAAAAAGTCTGAAATCTGAATCTGTCTGCTGATGACATGAATACCATGCACTGAACTAAAAACTGTTAATGTAGTTTAGTTTTTTGCAGCCTCAGTGTGTAGTGTTTTACATGGATGTGCTAGTGCTGGTGAAATGACTTTCTCTTAACCTCCCTTCCAGCATACCATCACCATCATAGATTTATCTACTGCCTTGAATGTTTCTGTTACTTAGAGAACAGATGTAAGGCAGAACAAAGCTAACACCAGACCCTGGCAGTGTGCCCTGGGGGCCAGGAAGGCCAAAGGGATCCTGGGGGGCATGAGGAGGAACATGGCCAGCAGGTGGAGGGAGGTGATCCTGCCCCTCTGCTCTGTCCTGGTGAGGCCGCACCTGGAGCGCTGTGTCCAGTGCTGGGCTCCCCAGTTCAGGAGAGACAGGGAACCACTGGGGAGCACCCAGCGGAGGTCTGCCAAGGGGATGATGAGGGGACTGGAGCATCTCCCTTGTGAGGACAGGCTGGGAGAGCTGGGCCTGTTCCACCTGGGGAAGAGAAGACTGAGAGGGGGTCTCATCAATGTCTACAAATATTGTAAGGGCAAGTGTCAAGAGGATGGGGCCAGGCTCTTTTCAGCAGTGCCCAGTGACAGGACAAGGGGCAACGGGCACAAACTGCAGCACAGGCAGCTCCATCTGAATATGAGGAAGGACTTCTTTACCCTGAGGGTGACAGAGCAGGGGCACAGGCTGCCCAGAGAGGCTGTGGAGTCTCCTTCTCTGGAGACATTCAAACCCTGCCTGGACACGATCCTGTGCAACCTGCTGTAGGTGACCCTGCTTTAGCAGGGGTTGGACTGGGTGAATTGCAGGGTTCCCTTCCAGTCCTGACCATCCTGTGATTCTGTGATAAATTAAGTTCTGAGATGTCAAAGGTTTTCCAATGGTGTATAAATGCTATTTTAATGGAAGCTGTCATTCCTCCTTCATTTTATTAAATCTGGTTCTCAACATTGTTTTTTTATTCACTTTAGTGTATCTCCCAGCAACTGAAATTAACTTTCAGGGTAAGGTGTTTGAACATTTAAGGTCTGACTGTGCTTTTAATAGTTGAAGCCCAAGGAAAGGATATTCTTTTAGTTCATAGGCCGTATTGTTTTAATAGCTTTGTAGGAGTTGTGCTCTCTGAGTCTTACAGTCTTGTCTGAATTTATGTAAGTTGTGTTTCTGACACAATCTGATAGAATGATGTTCTTTTGCACACCCTTAATTAATCACTAATCATGATTAAACTGGAAATTTACTACTCTTAGCAGTGTAACATCGCCATGGGATACAGAGTAACAGTGTTCACATTTTCTGGAGGCGTACTTTCTCACTCCTGCCTAATGTGTGGCTCTTCTTAACTTGTATGGCTTTTTCATAGTCTTGGAATGAGACTACTCAACTGATGACTTACTAGCTCCCAGCCAGTAATAGCTTCCTTCTCAGTTGTATTCACATATTCTAACTTGACAGTAATGGAATTGTTCTGACTTCAGGCACAAGAATAGTCTTTGTTGGTTTTAAAACCACAGAAAAATAAATGAGATAATAAACACAAAGCCTTGGTTTATGTGTAAAATACAGCTTTTAAATCTCTAATTTTTATAGTCCAAGGAAACTGCTCTGTGGAGTAGTAATTTTCTGATAGAAGAATTATTCTGAATTCTTTGGTCCAAATAGTTCTTTTCTTTCTTCAGTTCCCTTTGACACTTGCCACTGTACAGTTGTATAACAGACAGCTGGAACTGAAGCCTACTTATTTGTAAAAAAGCTGTGAGCTGAACAAATAAAAATAATTACAGGGTTGGAAATTGTTTGCTTCCTTGCATAATTAATTTCTTCATCTAGAAGCAAATCACTGCTTCCTCTTAACAACAGCCCTGAGGAAAAATTCGGTTGCCTTAAGAGTGTGTAGGGCCCCCTGCACTTTGAGTATAATGATATGGACTGTTGGACCTCTTAGAAACTGGGGAGTCTGGGCTGACTACTGTGAGTCTGAGCCCACAGGAGGCTTTTGGGCAAACCCATGGAAGCCCAGCTGTGATAACCAAGGGGCTGATTACATATTGTACAATTAGTCTAATGCCTGTTTAAGATGAAGTTTATATAAGATGTAACACAATCTGAAAGAAAGATGTAGTCCTAAGGCTGCTCTGAAGACATACCTCTCAGTAATTTAGTTGAATTTGTCCCTTCTGCTTGTGGGTTGTATCACTTGCTTGTGGTGTGGTAGCACTTCATGCTAGATGCTGTCCAGACAAGGGAAAGAATAGTTAATCCTCCGAAGAACAGTCTTTAAAATGGAAGACAGTTGTTTTCTAAGTTGCCCTACTTGGATGGAACTTTGCCTTCAATAGTACTATGTTTTTGTGCCTGAATAGAGATAAATTTATGTTTTACTGCAAGTTTGTAAGAGTATATTGGCAATTTCATAGAATCATAGAATGGTTTAGGTTGGAAGGGACCTTACAGATCATCTAGTTCCAGCCCCCTGCCATGGACAGGGACACCTTCCACTAGACCAGGTTGCTCAAAGCCCCATCCAGCCTGGCCTTGGACACTTCCAGGGATGGGGCATCCACAGCTTCTCTGGGAAACCTGGCCCAGTGCCTCACCACCCTCACAGTAAAAAATAACTTCCTTGTATCTAACCTAAATCTACCCTGTTTTAGTTTAAAACTGTTATACCATGTCCTTTCATCGTAGGCCCTGATAAAAAGTCTCTCTCCATCTTTCTTATAAGCCCCCTTTAAGTATTGAAAGGCCTCAGTAAGGTTTCCCTGTAGCCTTCTCTTCTCCAGGTTAAAGAATTTCAAGCAAAGCAGCAATATTTTATTGTATGTTTGTAGTGGGTTGACCCTGGCTGGGTGCCAGGTGCCCACCAAAGCCGCTCTGTCACCCCGCTTCTCAGCTGGGCAGGGGAGGGAAGATGCAGTGACAGGCTCCTGGGTCGGGATAAGGACAGCGAGATCGCTCAGCAATTACCGTCACGGGCAAAACAGACCGGTCTTGGGGAAATTAGTGTAGTTTATTACCAATCAAATCAGAGTAGGATAACAAGAAATAAAACCTAAATCTTAAAACACCTTGGCCCATCTCTACCTTCTTCCCAGGTTCAATTCACTCCTGATTTCTCTACCTCCTCCCCAAAAGTGGTGCAGGGGGACAGGAAATGAAGGCTGCCATCAGTTCCTGCTCCAGCATGGGTCCCTCCCATGGGAGACAGTCCTTTGGGCACAGCCGGCTCCAGCGTGGGTCCCCCGTGGGGTCACAGGCCCTGCCAGGACCCTGCCCCAGCCTGGGCTCCTCTCCCCACGGGGTCACAGCCTCCTTTGGGCACCCACCTGCTCCGGCGTGGGGTCCTCCATGGGCTGCGGGTGGGGATCTGCTCCACCACGGACCCCCACGGGCTGCAGGTGGGGATCTGCTCCACCATGGACCTCCACGGGCTGAGGGGCACAGCCTGCCCCACCATGGGCTTCACCACGGGCTGCAGGGGAATCTCTGCTCTGGCGCCTGGAGCCCCCCCTGCCCCTCCTGCACTGACCTGGGGGGCTGCGGGGATGTTGCTGTCACACACTCTCACTCCTCTCTTGAGCTCCAATGGCTGTTGTGCAGGGTTTCCCCCTTTTCTTAAATGTATTATCCCAGAGGTGGTGATGGGTTCGGCCTTGGCCAGCAGCAGGTCCATCTTGGAGACGGCTGGCATTGGCTCCATTGGACATAGGGGAGGCTTCTAGCAGCTTCTCACAGAAGGCACCCTGGTAGCCCCTGCTACCGAAACCTTGCCATGCAAACCCAGTACAATGTTGGTCTTTAAAACCCTCCAAAATTAGTGTAGCAAAACCTGGCACTTTATCATACTTCTTGCCACCAGACAACTACGTCATTGCCCAACAGCCTGTTAGAACAATAAATAAATGAGTACCCGTTTATTTATTATTATTATATATAATATATATTATTATTATAGTAAATACCCATGCAGCAGCTGTTAGCCCAACATCTGAGATGGGAGGATGCACAGAAGGCAAGGAGACCCTGACAAATGGTTTAAGACCATCTATGACAATGGATGCAATAACCCATTTATTTCTGGAACATAGGTGTTTTTTTAATATATAAAGTGCATTTGCTTACATCCACTTTGCCATCGTTGAAATATATCTCTTGTTCTTGCCATACTTTCATTCCTGCCAGAATATTAATTATAAAATCACTGTTGTTCTGTGAAATTTATCTGCTGATGAAGATGAGGTTACTGTTAATCACTAACAACATATTAGAAAAAAAGAGGCAAAAAGCACAAGTTTTATATTTTTCCTTTTCAGAGCTTTATGTGGACTCCTGAGGTAAATGAAAATGAAATATGCAATTTGGCTGCTCCCTTTAGTGTTTTCATATGGCAAGCAAAGTTGTGCCCCGCTTTCATGAGGAGTGGAGAGAGGGAAGGATGTCCTACTGGTGTAAGTTCATTAATTCCACAGCATTGTAACCTGTCATTTTCACAGCACTTAGGAATCTCAAGATGAAACAATGCGAGTTTTGTAGAGAAATCACTTTTAATAGACTTTCTTTTGTTAGCTGGCTTTTACCTACAACCGGCCTAACAGAAACTATTTTCTTCTGTTATGACTTACTTTTGTAGTACAATTTTTAACTTTAGTAATCCTTCGTGTTGTCAGTTTGTGCTAACTCCAAAGATGACTTAGGTGCTTTGACCAACAGCATCCACAGTGTTCGTGCACCTGTGCATGAGTCACAGCTGGAGCCTGCTGTGGAATTTTCGGTTCAGCAACTAATTTCATTTGGCCTTGTTTTTAGAATCATTCATACAGGGTAGGGCATAGGGCAGTACATCTTCCAATAAACAAAAAAGCAAATAAAAGGATTATTTTTTTTAATTTCCTGGATCTTCTTTCCCCTGTTGTTCTCTATTCTGTTATCAAATGCCATACTGAAAGAGTGTATTTCATGTTTCCTGTGGGAGTTGATCAATTAAATTATTGTAACTGAGGCTTCTATAGTGAGAATATATTGGGGAGAAGAAAACATTAGTAAAATACATTTTTCATCTTTACAGGAGTTCTTTCAAACTAGTGTAGAATAATCTCTGCCTATTTCTTTGTTTTGCTTGAAATGAATCTGTCAGTGGTGGTCACTGCCTTAAATAAGCAGTTCCTGTTGTATGGAACACTTCCACTTCATGTGTGAAAGGACAGTGGGTCCTCCAGTACAAATAAGATTTTGATGGAAATATGCATTACAAAGTGATGTAAACATTCTGGGTCTAGCAGGTGAGTTTTTCATAAATGGTTCACTGTGGAGGAAAACATAACATTATGCTTGTGGATTCCAGGTCAGAAGTGGTTCATGGAACGCAGGACATGCCCTCATTGTACTTTGCTTAACAATTTCTACTTTAAATTAATGGCTTAAATCAGGTGAATATTCTCTTTTGTCCTTTCCTACAGATGTGCTTGCCTCCAGACAGTATCTGTGGTTTTGCTTATCATGTTTTCTGCTCTCACAGCTGCCCTTTCTAGCAGCAATCTAGCAGTTACACACTGAAGCATGTCTTATAAAAAGAAAAATGAATCTTTCACAGATGTGTTACCTTTCAGTCATATAGTGTGCTGAACCTCCTAGGTGAGCATGAAACTAAATCTTCATGGACTTAGGGTGTTAATATCATCCACTTCACTCAGTATAAAGGTGGCTGTGTCCAGTGTGGTGAGAAAAACTAATTCATAGTCAGATTTTCTGTATTCAACTAGTGGACCTTACCATGTTTCTCCTCTGCCTAAATGGAAAATGGCTTATAGTCCCTACAGGATTTAGTATTTTTTTTTCTTTCAGTAAGAAACCAACCTAGGTAATCATGACTTTGTACTTACACAGTAAAGTATTTGGTTTACTTCTGTCTTCTTGAAACTCTTTTCAGATTTAAGCATGTTAGATCTAAAAACATACTCCAGTTTGATCAACTAAAGTCATGACATTTACGTAGATAGTAATGACAGGGTTTCTTGTAGATCAT